>NW_027182103.1:32551793-32899293 GCF_029961685.1 Aristolochia californica | reverse complement strand
AAGATAGCTTTGAAATAGCACAACCAGTGTTGGGGAAGGTTTGTGGTTTGGAAGAAGAGATGAGCCAAGTCATCAGCATGCTAACTGAGCTGAGGGCAGAGAGACATCAAAGCCTAGAGGCGAGAGAGGTTTCTCAACCATATCACAGAAGAGGGGAGCAGCGGCCTGGGTGTACCGCTGTCCTAGGACCCCACCATGGAGTCACAGTTCGAAGGTACACCAAGTTAGAATTTCCCTCTTTCAATGGTTCAGTTGATCCCTTAATTTTGTTGCATAGATGTGAAATTTTTTTTTTTTTTTTGAACTGTGGGACTACAAAATGGTATAAGGTGCAACTAGCCTATTTCCATATGACAAATGAAGCCATGTTATTTTTATGGACTCATTAGGGGTTATTTACAAATTCTATTCATTAGAGGTTTATTTGTAATTTGTTGAACTTATGGCCTTTGGCATGTTTTCCCTAACTCCCTATATAGGGACGTGAGATGAATGAAGCAAGCATTGAATTAATTAGTTGTAATCAGGTCAGATTCTCCCCTCTGAGGTCTAGGTCGGATTCTCCCTTTGAGGTCCAGGGTTGAGCTCCCTTCAAAGGCTCAAAACAGCACAACAATCCTCCCTATTCATCGTCTTCCTCGCGTGTTAGATCTGGGGCATAACATCTTGGTATCATAGCGGGAACACGATGGGCCACGAAGACCCATGGTTGGCAATGCACAGACAAATCGGAGAAATGGCTGCAGCAGGCATTGCAGCGGAAGAGATACAGAAATGGCGTGCCTCTTGGGTGAAGTATTGGCTATCAATGGAGTATCGAGAGGCATTCTCTCGAGAAGCAATCTCGGACAAGAAAACCGACCACCGCCTGGAAAAATCAAACATGGCATCCTGTTCCCCAGTCGATGCACACCAACACGACTCACGGCGAGTGGAACCCCATCCAAATCTACAAAAGGAAACTATTCTGAGGACTATTTCGACCAGGACATCAGACGATGGTGACCCAAAATAGTTCACATCAGATGGGTTTTTCCCCTCCCCTGTCTCCCACGAAGCCATACACCTTCCACCGGTGACGTAAACGACGACACTGGCTGAACTGGCACTTAATGGGGCACAAATTCCTCCGGAAAGGGCCGACGAGCGCCAGCCATATTTGCCACGTCAGCGCAGGTTTGCCTTTAGCCACCAGATGCGGAGGAGGCTCCGTCGGCACCATCAGAAATAAATCCAGTGGGCTCTGGCTTCCAGATTCTCATTCTCAACCTCAATTTTGCCCTCAAAAGCCCAACGGGGAACCATATCCAACGAATTTTTGGGTAAGAGTTTGAAACACCATCTATTTTTAGTTCAAATTGGTGGTTCCAGGCGGTTGAAGTGCCTCCAAGGTGCTGAGCAGCAGCAACGCTGCTCGGAAATTGGGAACGAATGCTCTCTGTTTCTGGAAGCCACGAACCAAAGCAAGTCGAGATCAAATTTTTGGGAGGATGTCGGGCTCCATTAAATTTTTTTTTTTTTGTGACCTCTGAAATTTTTTTGGTGGTGTTACGGTCCCAGATCTGACACGTGGATTCTTTGGGAGGATCTACAATCTGCCACGGGTTACGGGTCTTCCAAGAATTACCATAGGGGTAGTAGGAAGACATGGAGAAGACGAAAACGAAGATCAAGCCTAAGGGAAGCTTGATAACCCTAGAGCTTGTTGAGTAGAACTCTAAGCCTCTTTACGCTAAATTTAACCTAATTCTTAATACTTCAATGCTTATGTTTCTCATTAGTCTTACCCCTTAAATAGGGTTCACCCGGTTAGGGTTTACACTAAAATATTCTAAAAATACCCCTATAAATAAAATATTCCAAAAATACCCCTATGACCTAAAACTGAAATAAAATAAAGTAAATTAAAGAAAACACTAAAATAATAATGTTATTGCGTGCATAACATTACACCCCCCTTGGAAAACGAGCTTGTCCTCAAGCTCGGAAGTAGTGTCTGTATGCCGACATCTTCACTGGTGCTGAAGTAGCATCCGTGAAAGCTATGACGCCCCCTCTGTTTATCCGCTTCCTTTTTTTTTTTTTTTTTTGGGCTGGTCCGAGTTAACCTGGGTTGACCCGGATCAGGAACCCGGTCCGGCTTGCGACTCAGCGGACCGGGCCGATTAAATTTTCCTAAGTTAGGAAAATTTAATCGGACTCCTCCTTCCTCTTGCAGCAAATCCCGAACAGGGCGGGAGCCGGTAATGGTGGAAGCGTCGCCGATTGGTCGTCTGCTGGAATGGCGCCGACGGGTCTTCTCCGCTGGAATGTTGCCGACGGACTTCTGCGGAAATTTCGCCGACGGTCTTCTATGGAAATGTCGTCGACGATCTTCTGCTGGAATGTCGCCGACGGGTCTTCTGCTAAATTGTCGTCGACGGGTCTTCTGCTGGAATGTCGCCAACAGTATTCGACGGAAATGTTGCCGACGGAATCTCCTGCTTCTCCGGTGATGAAGAGCAGCCCGTTGGGGCTTCACTTCGCCGCTGGGAGAGTTGCCGAGACAGAGGGCTCTCAGAATATTGCCGACGGTTCTGCTGGATTGTCGCCGACGGGTCTTTTGCTGAATTGTCGCCGACGGTCGTCTGCAGAAATGTCGCCGATGATCTTCTGCTGGAATGTCGACGGTTCTTCTGTTGGAATGTCGCCGAATAGGGCAGAATTGTCGCCGAACAGGACAGAATTGTTGTCGACGGAGTCTCGTGCTGCTCCTGCGGTGATTAGCAGCCCTTGGAGGCCTAGCCAATTGGAATTCTGCCGAGACAGACTCTCGAAAATATTTTTCGGTCGGAATAGCCGGGAAATTTTTCCCCTCCCGTGCGGAATGGACCATGGCTGCGTGCACGACATTGGCTTGCCATGAGCAGGGGAGGACTGATTTTTGTTGCTTTTCTGCGTCTGCCTCTCGAGACGAAATTTTTGATTTTTCCGGCCATGGCCAATTCTGCCCGTCCGAGATAGAGATTTGAGGTAGCATGACCTGTTTTGCTGCAGCAACGAGGTTTTCCCTTCCATAACATTTAATGGAAGTATCTAACCGTGCTCGTATTTCCTCCAATTCTTTACCCATAGCATTCCATCTTTCTTGGGATATAGAATAACCCCTTGTGTTCCCGCTCTGATACCAGTTGTTATGGTCCCAGATCTGACACGTGGATTCTTTGGGAGGATCTGCAATCTGCCACGGGTTACGGGTCTTCCAAGAATTACCATAGGGGTAGTAGGAAGACATGGAGAAGACGAAAACGAAGATCAAGCCTAAGGGAAGCTTGATAACCCTAGAGCTCGTTGAGTAGAACTCTAAGCCTCTTTACGCTAAATTTACCCTAATTCTTAATACTTCAATGCTTCTGTTTCTCATTAGTCTTACCCCTTAAATAGGGTTCACCCGGTTAGGGTTTACACTAAAATATTCTAAAAATACCCCTATAAATAAAATATTCCAAAAATACCCCTATGACCTAAAACTGAAATAAAATAAAGTAAATTAAAGAAAACACAAAAATAATAATGTTATTGCGTGCATAACAGGTGGCTTGGTTGTTTTACTGCTGCGCACAGCACCAGTGCGTCTATTCGTTGTCCACATGAGAATGTGAAGGTGCTTTTTGTGATGCTGAATTTTTTTTGGGGAAGGGTCTATTTCGCTGTTGATGAGCACAGTGGCTTGGGTAAAGTTTCCACACATGCTATTCTCTATGCTCAGCTACTCATCGATGGACAAGAGTATGGAGTAAATGGTTTTCTTGTGCAACTACAAATTTTGGAAATTCAATCCCCTCTTCCAGGTAGTACAATTGGTGATGCAATTTGGAAATGGAGCTTACAATACCATGGATAATGGTATCCAGCGGGTTGATCATGTACGAATACCAAGAGATCAGATGTTGACGTGTGTTTTGCAAGCCACTCAAGCAGTGAAAAAAAGAGTGTGTTCAATCACATGTTCCAAAACTGTTTATTTATGGGAACAGCAGTGGTGATGTTCAATTTTCTATCAACCATGAGCTGCAGCTGGATTGTGCTGGCTACCTGCAGTTGTTAAGCAGTAATGTGGATCAAAAGAACTTAGGTGGAGAGCCTCCATACAGCATTATGTTTGGACTTGACATAAGTGGCTATTTCACTAAGGTTCATGTGATATTGACCCGTGATGGGACGCACCACTTGCGACATGAGGTTTTCAATTTCTCTCTAGATGATCTATTAACTAAATCCCTTACAAAGACAAGTATCAATGTGCTAGCAAGTCCACATTTTCCATGTCAATCAATGCTAGAATCTCTCCTCCCGTTGTATAATTGTCCAGAAGGTGGTTTGGCAGAACAATCTACTGTGAGTGTCTATTGGGAGTGGAGATAATGCCACTTTTCTTCATGTGGGTGCATGCAGATGATGCTGAAACTGTCATCCTGATTCTTGAACGAGTTTCCATGATAGAGCTAACATGGATCATGCAGACTCAATATGTTGAACGTTTGGGGAACACATCTTTACCAGTTTGCAAGTGGCTTGAAGGAGTGCAGTTCAAGGGGGCTGGTTTTAGCCATGGTGCAGCAAATGCGCTTGGAATCCCTAAAACTTTTGATAATGACATTGCAGTGATCAAAAAATCCTTCGGTTTTGACCCAGCAATAGAAGAGGCTCAGAGGCCTATTCATGCTGCACACGTTGCAGTTGAAATTGTTGAGAATGGTGTTAGAATTGTGAAACTTATGGGTCGTCATAGTGGGTTTATAGCTATGTATGCTACTTTGGCAAGCCGACATGTGGATTGTTGCTTAATTCCGAAGTCTCCATTTTACTTAGAAGGAGAAGATGGACTTTTTGAATTTATCGAGCAGCGAATTAAAGAAAATGGGCATATTGTCATTGAATTAACCAACAGTTCTGGGCAGGAGTATGTTGCTCACAGCATGAGTCATATGGATACAAAAGATGCATCAGAGAATTGTTTATTCCTTGATGTTGGCCTCTGGCTGTCTAAAAAAGTCAAGGATCATTTCTCAAAAAGCCAGAAGACAGCAATAAACCTGCAGTATATTGATCCAACTTACATGATCCGTGTAATTCCTAGTAATACATCAGACAACATCTACTGTACTCTTCTTGTACATAGTGCTGTTCACGGAGCCATAACTGGATATCCTGGCCAGGTGGTTACTGGCATGGATGTCTCTGCATTTGAGTTCTCTTACCATAAGAATAAGTCATATGGTTTGAATTTCAAAGAGGCAAACCACGATAGCTCCCAGAAAATTTCAGGAGACAGCTTGAAGATTGTCTACAAGTCCTTTGTGGCCTACTACCCACTTGTGTCTATTGTGGATCCATTTGCTAAGGCTGATTGGGAACATTTCAACAAGCTAACAAAGGAGATTGGGGAGCAAGTGCAGAGTGTGGGAGATTATTTTCTTCTTACTAACCTAAAGTGTGTGGAGAAAGCAATCCAAGACAAGGCGTGCAATGCTCATCTGTTGAAGATCAACCATATTGGCTCAGTGACAGAGAGCATTGAGGTTGTTCAGATGACCCAACTTGCAGGCTGGGGTGTGATGACAGGTCACTGGAGTGGTAGAACCGAGGATCCCTTTATTGATATGGTCGTCGGTTTGTCAACAGGTCAGATCCAGACAGGAGCCTCATGCTGATTTGAGCGCCTGGCAGAAGATGACCAGCACCCTCCCCAGGTTTTGTGGGTGTTATTAGATCCAGTGCTGGCCTGAATAATAAAATTGCAGAAAAAAAAATCTGCTCCTCTGCTTGGTTGCTCTACTTTTGTAGTCCAGCGCACTGACGTTGATATTGCGGTTGCCACTTTACATGGACCCAGCCTTCGGCACGGCACACCATCCTACATTCAAGCTTGAGGGCAAGCTCATTTTCCAGGAGGGGAGTAATGTTATGGACTCATTAGGGGTTTATTTACAATTTCTATTCATTAGGGGTTTATTTGTAATTTGTTGAACTTATGGCCTTTGGCATGTTTTCCCTAACTCCCTATATAGGGACGCGAGATGAGTGAAGGAAGTAAGCATTGAATTAATTAGTTGTAATCAGGTCAGATTCTCCCCTCTGAGGTCTAGGTCAGATTCTCCCTTTGAGGTCTAGGGTTGAGCTCCCTTCGAAGGCTCAAAACATTACAACAATCCTCCCTATTCATCGTCTTCCTCGCGTGTTAGATTTGAGGCATAATAGTTATAGGTTACTCAAGTAGAAAAAGAGAGACCAGGGATGACTTGGGGAGAATTTAAAAATCTATGCACAGTTAGATTTGGCCTCCCGCCAACAGTAACCCCCTAGGGGAGTTAGTCCTATTGCCACAAACTGGTTCGGTGGAACAATATAAAAAATTGTTCCATTCAAAGTTGGCTCGTGCTGGTGAGAGGGTATTGGTTGAACAACTGGTCTCCCTATTCACAGTGGGTCTCAATGAGTATTTACGGCCAGAGGCGGAACTCCTTATTCCTACGGATTTAGCTCATGCAATGAATATGGCCAGAGCAATGGAACAACGACAACAATTGCAGCAACGTAAGCCGGGTTGGTCGGGTGAGAGGAACACTTCCTCCACGTGATAAGGGCACCACTATACTTCATCTCGGAGAGCATCTCCAGCAGCACCATCCTCCAGACACACTCCGACTACGACTCAGGTAGCCAATCCACGACCTGGTAATCCCCTACCGGACTTTATCAAAAAATTAATGAGTGAGGAGATGGCAGAATGATGGTCCAAAAATTTATGTTCTAACTGCGATAAGCAATATCGGGTGGGGCACCAATGTAAACGATTATTTTGGCTCGAGGTGGTGAATTCATAGGATCCAAAGGAGCGAGATGATATTATAGAGGAGGAACCACCAGAGATATCCTTGCATGCTATTACTGGGTAGAAATCGCCTAACACAATGCAAGTCCAAGCTCATGTAATCAACCTAGAATTGGTGGGACTAGTCAACTTGGGGAGTACACACAATTTTTTGAGTTTGACAGCCGCACAACACCTCCAGATCCAGATACACCCTCATCCGATAGCCATCGTCTCAATGGCCAATAGCGAGAAGGTCCCTAACTATGGGATTAGTAAGGCGGTAACTTTTTTCATTGGCTCTACTTCGTTTAATGTTGAATTTTTTGTTATTCCCTTGGCAGGATTTGATATGGTATTAGGCATTAAATGGTTACCAAAGTTGGGGCCCATTCTGTGGGACTTTTCGTCTTTAACCATGAGCTTTGATTTGGCTGGGAGTCGGGTGCTCTTACTGGGTTGTCAGGTGGATAGGGCCCCCCGCATGCACACTTTGCAGACACAAGAACAGCCTGATAGTACTAGTGATGGTCTGGTTGGGGAGTTCGCTGACCTCTTCCAGGATCCTTCGGGATTGCCTCCCCTAAGGCACTGTGACCACAAGATTTGTCTGAAACCAGGATCTGAGGTAGTGGTCGTGCTACCGTACCATTACCCACACTTTCAGAAGGACGAGATAGAGCATAAGTGCCAGGAGATGTTGAAACATGGTCTTATTCGTCCCAGTCGCTCCTCGTTCTCTGCACCCGTCTTACTTATGAAGAAACATGATGGGACATGGAGATTCTGCATGGATTATCGGGATTTGAACGTGCAGACAGTGAAAGACAAGCTTTTGATTCTGGTAGTGGATGAGCTCCTTGATGAGTTACATGGGTCGTGGTTATTCACTAAAATCGACCTCCGTTCGGGATACCATCAGGTCCAGATGCACCCCTCTGATATCGAGAACATGGCGTTCCACACGCATCATGGCCACTTTGAGTTCATCGTCATGCCGTTCGGGTTATCCAATACACCCTCCACTTTTCAAGCTTTGATGAACGACGTATTTAGCCCCTATCTTCAAAAATTTGTTCTTGTGTTTTTCGATGATATTCTTATGTATAGCAAGTCGGTTGAGGAGCACTTGGCACACTTGAGGATTGTTTTTGACTTATTACGAGCACATCAACTCTATTTAAAACATTCCAAGTTTTCTTTTGCGGCTTCACATGTGGCTTATCTAGGACACATCATCTCACATGAGGGGGTTACGGTGGATCCCGAGAAGATCAAAGTTATTCATGAGTGGCCGAAGCCACAATCTTGTTCTGCATTACGGGGTTTTTTGGGTCTTGCGGGCTACTACCACAAACTTCTTCAGAACTATGGGCTTGTGGCAGTACTATTGACTAGTCTGCTCAAGAAAAATTCCTTGATTTGGAATGAGGAGGCCACCAAGTCGTTTGCGGCACTAAAATCTGCCCTCATATCTGCACCAGTATTACAACTTCCCAACTTTGATGAATTGTTCATGGTTGAGTGCGATGCTTCAGACGTGGGCATTGGGGCCGTTTTATAGCAGTTGGGCCATCCTATTGCGTATTTTAGCAGACAGTTGGTAGTTCATCATCACAAGCTAGCAGCCTATGAGCGCGAATTGATTGGGTTGGCCAAGGTGGTCCAACATTGGAGGCCTTATCTCTGGGGCCAGACTTTTCTCATACGCACGGATCACTATAGCTTTAAATTCCTACTAGAACATCATTTGACGATGTCGCCACATTAGCACTGGATCAGTAAATTGTTGGGGTTTGACTTCTAGGCGGAATATCGTGTGGGGAGATTGAATAAGGTGGCAGACACCTTGTCGTGGTGTTTTGAGGATCAGTAGTCGGTCTATTCGATCAGCTAGCCGAGATTTATCATCCTATACTACGTGAGAGATGCACATGCCACTGACCCTACACTATAGGAACGACATCAAAAGATTTTGGAAGGGACAATGAATTCAAAGTGGTCCATCCAGGATTCACTTATTTATTACAAGCAGCGGCTTTTCCTTCCACTGAGTCCGAGTTGATTCCAGCTATTCTCTTGACCTACTATGACAATACACACGAGGGGATACAGAAGACCTTGCACAGAATTTGAACTGATTTTTACTGGCAAGCCATGAAGCCCTCTATTGCGACTTATGTGGGCGACTGTCAGGTCTGTCAGTGCAACAAAGCCGATCACTTGAGTCCAGCCAATCTTCTCCAGCCTCTGGCCCTTCCTACGCAAGTTTGGGCCTACATTTCGATGGATTTTGTGGAAGGTCTACCCCTATCTTCTGGAAAATCAGTACTTTTCGTGGTGGTTGATGGATTCTCCAAGTACGGACATTTTATACCATTGGCTCATCCTTATACAGCAACACGGGTTGCTCAGACTTTCCTGGAGCAAATAGTTTGCTTACATGGCATTCAGTTTTCACGAGCACCTTTATGCGGGAACTTTTTCGCTTGAGTGGGACTAAATTGAAGTTCTCCTCCACCTATCATCCACAATGGGTTCAATGGCTTCCGTGGGCCAAATACTATTACAACACTTCTTTGCACTCTGCTTTGCAATCCACTCCTTTCCGGGTTATATATGGCCGGGATCCACCTCGCCTTCTCTCGTACAACCCAGGGTCCACCTGTGTGGATGCGATTGATTAGGCACTCATGGAATGGGATCTATTGCTACAAACTATCACATAACGGCTACGACGCACCCAACATCCGATGAAGGATGTCTATGACAAAGGCCACTGTGAGGTCACTTTTGAGGTTGGGGATTATGTGTGGCTACAGCTCCAGCCCTACCATCGGCAGTCTCTTGCAGGACCACCATGACATAAGCTCTCTCCCAGATTATTTGGGCCGTTCCCCATTCTTTGACACGTGGGACTAGTCGCCTATCAGCTCAAATTACCAGACACGGCCAAACTTCATGATGTGTTTCATGTCTCTCTTTTGGAGCCACATTCTGAGGCGCAACCTACATCCACTCCATTCCTACCACCGGTTGATAATGGCGAGGTTATTCTTACCCCTGATGTGGTGTTACGCGCTCGGCTGGCCAATGACCATTGTGAGATTCTCGTTTAGTGGACGGACACTGACCCCGACACTGCAACATGGGAACGTGTGGACATCTTCAAATAAGTCTACCCTACTTTTGAGCTTGAGGACAAACTCTTTCTCCAGGGGGAGGTAGGTGTTGTGGACTCAATAGCACACTTAGTCACACAACGAAGGAGGCAACAACAACTCACTCAATAGGAGAATTTATTTCTTATATTATTTTAAGTAGGAGTTATTTCTAATTACTCTTCTATGTAGGGGCATTATGGGAATTATTGTAACCCTAACCCTACAACTCCATGATGTGATCTATTTAAAGGAAAGAATGAATGAAATAGGTAAGCTTTGAGATTTTAAAATAACCTAGTGTAAATAGGCTGAGATCACCTCTTGATCTTGAGTTTACGGTTTCCGCCAAAAATCCAACCTATCCTTCACCCTCCATCCTCATCCATATTCATCCATCTTCATCCTTCATCAACCATAGTTGGAAGAGGAGCTTCCTGCCCCTTTTCCGAGCTCAAAGAGAGGGTCTTCCCTCCTCATCAACGTCAACAACAATCAAGGGTTTCTAACCCTCTTGACAAGTAGAAAAGTAAGGAGCTTTCTGCTTCTTCACGTGAAGAAGGGGTGGTGCTGCTCCTTGCTTGGTGACAGCAAGGAAGGAGAGAATAATTAATCCATTCACATGGGCCAAGGCTTCAACAAGCCTGGCTGAGATTTCCAGCATGAGCAGCAATCAAAATCAGGGTTGAAACCCTGATTTCCATGAGCAACCAAAAGGTATCTCTTCCATTTCTTCTCCACGTGAATTATTTTCATTCTAGCTATAACTTTAGCACTAGAGTGGAATCATAAAAAGGGAGACTGATCACGTGTGGAAGATCAGTCAAAGAAGGGATCTTTAACCCTCCTTACCGAGTCTAGCAACTCAATACCAGTGCTGGAGTCACAAATCCCATGCCGTGTTACTCGATCCATGACCCGGGACCGTAACACCCCCCCTCTTTGTCACCTCTCCAGATTTTACTCCTCTTTTCTCTAGTTCTTCATTCAATTTTCTTCATGGCCCTGAGTGGCTAAACTTTTAGACCTGGTCAAAGGAAACTGAAGCCATTGGAATCAATAAAAATGTGAGATCTGATTTGTTTTCATCGTTAAATTTATGTTTTGAGTATCAGATGTTCTTCTGTAATTTTTTTCATGATTGTCTCATTTAATCACTAGGAGGCCTACTAGCTTACTAATCTTTGCGATCTACTGTTTGGTTAGATGTCAAATATGTAATTGTTTGATCCCTCTAACTCATGAAGCAATTGAAATTTGGTGATTTACTGCATAAGGAATTATTAGATCTTAAGAAGTATGCTGGACTAAATTAAAAGCAGTCGCTTGTGTTTGTGTTGTTTAGTTTCATCAATCTCTCTAATTCTTAAGATTACTGCTAGATTAAACCTTTAGCGGTTGTCTTGGGTTGTTTAGTAGTTAGGGTTAATTGGATCGTTTGTTTTCTAATTAATTTTGACTAAGGAGAGATAGGAAGATATTTCCAAAGGTGAATACTCAAGTGCAAATTGATATATGCTTGCATCGATGATCAGTTGTGAAATTCCGATGGTGGATGTTGACTTAGACCAAGGTTTGTTCTTTTGATAGATTTAGATCCTTTAATTTGAATTGTTTTTCAGTTTTTTTTTAAAAAGTGTTTTCGTTACACCCAACACCCCCCCCCATCCTTGTTCACAGAGCGTAAAATTAGACTAATCACTCTTCGTGGGAACGTGTTATGGACTCCATAGCATCCAGAGTAATCAGTAGACGCAGGGTTTAATTTATGCAATTCCAAGTTTATGTTGTAGGAGGGTTTTATTGTAATTACCTTCAAAATTGTGCCCTCGGGTTGGGCCTTTGCTTGTATGCATTCCATAATCTCATTTATAGGGAGGTCAAGCTGAGTAATGAATTAAGCATTGATCAATAGTTGTAAACAAGATCGGGTTCTCTCTCTCACGGGGCCTAAGGTGCAAGCTTATTTTGAAATCTTTGTTATCCTCACATCTTCTGATCCATGGAAATGGAGCATAATGGTATTAGAGCTGACCACCGTCGGCAATTCTTCTTCTCTAACAGATTGTCGCAAGAAGCTCGAGGAATTTCAGAGTGAAACGTGAACCGAATACGCCGCACTCGGCACTAATCTTAAGGAGTTCAGGGAGATTATTCGTCAATTCAATCTTCGATTTGATGCATATATTTCTTGGACTTCTACTATTCCAGGTAGTGTCACAGAAATAAAATCAGAGAAATCGGCAACGCAAGAAATCAGAGAGCCCTATCTCTCGCTAGTGGCGGCGACATCCAAAATTAGGGACTACACATGTCCGAAATTGGAAGGATCCTCCGCCCTTCATCAGAAAAAATAGAAGGGGGTTTGTCGTCAAACCCTATCTCACTGAACACCATACGTCCTTCCGAACAGAACACACCAGAAATCCAAGACCTCGCTGTCTCGGAAAAGTTTTCCGACCTTCCAAAATTATATGGCGGGGTGACCTCAAATCCGAAGACCTACTCTGCTCTAGCACAAACAAACCACCTGTTCATTGTCAAGCCATTAATTTTGAAATGTCGGCCACTCCTTCGTGCTGTTCGCCGTCGGCTACAAGTCAAGCACAACATGCTCGAAATTGGCAAGGGGGATAAAACTACTAGACAAGCCCTATTAACGGTTTATACGAACCGACAACTACCAAAACCTAGAGATTTCGATTTTGAAGTAGAAATCCTAGCCCTGGCAGAAGCAGAGCGGTCTCGTACAGACGATTTCGAATTGAAATGGCTTCAACAAGATGAGGCCCCTGATCGTGGTGCTGCAACGGGACTTCCATTCGTGGTTGCTAGGCACAAAATCAGGTATGGAGTTGTCGTTCCACACTTTCTAACAGTGGAACATGCCACCCTATTTGTCTATGAACCTAATTCTCCATGCTCCAATGGAACTCATTATGCTGGGGAGTTGTTCGAATTAACCACTCAACGTGCTGTTATTTACTGGCCGGCAACGCCAACGCCAACGCAATTCATTCGTCTTTATGGAATCATGGCCATCTTACAATGCAATCAGCAGAGGGCCTTAGCTAGGTCTCCCGTCATCAATTTTTTTGCACAGGGGCAAGGGACATATTCGATGATGGTGAATGAAGACAGCAAAAGGGTGGCAGTTTCTGGTCATTTTGCCAGCAGTAACACTCCATTTCAAAAAGTTGTGTTAAATGTTTTGTATAATATGGATGCTGATATGAATTTCAGGACAATAACAGAAATGTACCTCATCCCCAATGCCGTTGCAGTGCTAGATGGCCTATGCATGGACGGGTTGATTCTTGGCACTATGAAGCTACTTGGGTTACTCCTTAAAAAGGGTACACTTCCTGAAATTGTAATCTATATGGCTGTCGTGGACTGCTGCTGTAAGGCACTCAAGTTTGAAGATGGAAAAGGGGTTTTCAAGAAAATGCAAACAATTGGGATCTCTTCCAATGCTTTCAGCTATCCACTTTTTATTCAAGGATGGTGTAAAGGAAAGCAGCAGGGAGAGGTGATTGGGTTTTGCCTTGAGAGGTTGGAGGCTGGGCACTCACAACTTGTTGCACCTTATATTGGAGTGGTTGAAAATAAATCAGATAATACTCAATGTGTATTCCAGCATATGAGCGACAAAGGGCAGAGGCCAGGGGCTCAAGTTCATAGATTGGTCAGATTCTCAGTCTGGACTTTAGTTGTTGCTGCTGTGAGAGAATACACTAATGGTTTCAACTGTTTCAAATTTCTGCTGCTGTAGTATTCTTGGGGTGGGCAGGAGATCCACTTTCAACTTTCCAAATTGCTGCTGTGGAGGCAATGCAGCATTGGAATCCAACGAAAATAATTACACTAATTTCATTACTGAGGCTACCAGGTAAACAACATCAAGAATATGTTGTCTCATTGTTGGTGATCTTGTCAGACCATGTTGATGACTCCAAATGGGCAATTACAGCTGCAGGTGGGATCCCTCCTTTGGTACAATTGTTAGAGTTGGGATCTCAACAAGCACTAGCGGATGCTGCACATGTACTGTGGAACTTATGCAAAGGCTCTAAAGAACAAAAGGCTTTAGCAAAGGTTCTTATGAAGCTTATCCAATCTGCAGACTCTGCCACTGTGAACCAACTTTTAGCTTTGCTCCTGGGAGATAATCCTAGATCGAAAGCTTATTCTATTTCTGTTCTGGGGCATGTGCTTAAAATGGCTTCTCAAAAGGACTTAGTACAAACCGAAGGGTTGGAAAATGAAGGGCTGAGATCTCTAGTCCAAGTTCTTAACTCCTCAAATGAAGAAACTCAAGACCATGCAGCTTCTTTCTTAGTTGATCTATTCAGAACACGGCACGATATCTATGACAGCCTTGCAACTGATGAGATTGTTCATCCATTCATGAAACTTTTTCCCAACAAAACTCAGGTTATTGTAACCCAACCTGCTCAGGCCTTGGGAGCTTTATCCCGCTCTGTAAAGGTTAAGACAACTAGTAAGATGCCTTATTTTGCTGAAGGTGATGTCAAACCCTGAATCAAGCTGGCAAAAAATTATTCCATGAATGCATTTGAGACTACTATTGATGCCTTGGCTAATCTTCTTTCAGACCCACAAATAGCTGGAGAAGCTCTTGTTGATGATGTGATCTCTGCTTTGACAAGTGTTTTAGGTGAAGGTTCTCTCGAAGTCCCGGCACTTGTTGACTCTTTAAATGCCATGGACATGGAAGGAACAGATTCATCTGATGCTTTGGAAGTGCTTTCCCTTTTGGTCAAAACATAGCCAAGTATGAATTTCACGTACCCTCCTTGGACTGCCATTTCTGAAGTTCTATCAAGCATAGAGCCTCTTGTTCGTTGCCTCGCTGGTGGGACCCATCCAGCTCAAGACAAGGCTATAGAAATTCCTTCTCGGTTATGTGGTGAACAACCAGTCCTACTAGGTGACCTCTTGGTTGGCACCCTGGCTGTATTGCATCTCTTGTTAGTATGTTTATGCGTTCCTCAAGTTTAGAGGTGAGAGTTGGCGGGGCTGCTCTGCTAGTCTATGTAGCAAAAGAACACAGAAAGAGGACAATAGATGCGCTTGATGAGTCAGGATTTTTGTAGCAACTGATTTATGCCCTATTATATATGGTGAAGCACCATTAAAATCTAGAGATTTAGAAATGGAAGTTGGAACCAGAAGAGGGTTTAGGGAGAAAAATCTATACCTTCTTGAAGGGGATGGGGTTTCTGACCTTGCAACCATTCTTGGGGGAATTTTTGACGTTGTATGCTGCCATCTCTTGCTTTTGTGTTGCAGGCTCGTCGTATACCTGATGCGTGGGAGATTTTTGTCCAGTGGATGAAGGTTGACACTGCTAAAGCCTCATGGGAACCGTTCCAGCCTTCCGTGTTGTCTATCCCAACTTACGAGCTTGAGGACAAGCTCTTTCTCTAGGAGGGGAGTGATGTTATGGACTCCATAGCATCCAGAGTAATCAATAGACGCAGGGTTTAATTTATGAAATTCCCAGTTTATGTTGTAGGAGGGTTTTATTGTAATTTCTTTCAAACTTGTGCACTCGGGTTGGGCCTTGGTTTGTATGCGTTCCCTAATCCCCTTTATAGGGAGGTCGGGCTGAGTAATGAATTAAGAATTGATCAATAGTTGTAAACGAGATCGGGTTCTCTCTCTCACAAGGCCTAAGGTGCAAGCTTCCTTCGAAAGCTTGTTTATCCTCATGTCTTCTGATCCAGAACAAAGAGGAAATCGTTTGGTGTCTGATCCATGGAAATGGGGCATAACAGAATGATCCTTACTCGCATTGTTACATATATTTTTAGGAGTATAGGTTTTAGTTTTGGTTGCATGTGACAATACACCACCTACCCTACTCCTAGGCTAACCTAGAATTGATACATGTACTCATTTTTTCTTAGGCTTATGAAATCGACTCAAGATTTTGTATGTAACCAGTTGTTTATAAATGAATGGTCTTGAGCCACCTTTTGATTCAACTTGAATAATTTTTGCTTATTGAAAAAAAAGGGGGAGAACAAACTATGCCTAAAACTAAAATTTAAAATCTTATGTGCGTAAATTCAACGAGAGACAACTATGAAATTGAATTCGAGCAATTGAATAATTTTTAATGCTTTTCTGTGCATATGGGATTTGTTATTTTTACTTTTATATGTTAGGTTTTGTCATCCTCAAAAAGGGGAGATTTTTTACCTAGAGTTGAGTCTCATCCATATTTTTGTCATAAAAAAGCTTAATTGTGCTAATAATTGTAAATCTAGCCTTTCAGTTGTCTTTCCCTCAAGAGACTCTTAGGTTCCCTCGCCATAGATCGAGTCGCCCGACGATCACTCCTACCTTCCAGGTTGACGTGCGACATTGAAGGAGACTTGGAATTCTTTGATCGACCAATAGTTGTAATACGAAAGAATGAATAACTGTGCTTGTGAAGGGAAGATGTTGTGGACTCAATAGCACACCGAGTCACACAACGAAGGGGACAACAACAACTCACTCAATAGGATTTATTTCTTATATTTCTTTGAGTAAGATTTATTTATTATATTGTTTTAAGTAGGAGTTATTTCTAATTACTTTATATGTAAGGCCATTATGGGGAATTATTGTAACCCTAACCCTAAAACTCCATGACGTGACCTATTTAAGGGAAATGTATGAATGAAATAGGAAAGCTTTGAGATTTTAGAATAACCTAGTCTAAACAGGTTCAGATCACCTCTTGATCTCGAGTTTAGGGTTTACTCCAAAAATCCAACCTATCCTTCACCCCCCATTGCCATCCATCTTCACCCAAATTCATCCCTCATCATCCATACTAAGAAGAGGAGCTTCCTGCCCCTTTTCCAAGCCCAAAGAGAGGGTTCTCCTTCTTCATCAACATCAGCAACCATCAAGGGGTCTAACCCTCTTGACGAGCAGCAAAGTGGAGAATTTTCTGGTCCTTCACGTGGAGTTTATTTGCTCTTCCTAGCTTGGCACCAGCAAGGAAAGAGAGGAGAATAATACATTCACATGGGCCAAGGCTTGCTACAAGCCAGGTGTTGCATCTCTTGACGTGCTACAACCAAATCAGGGTTGAAACCCTGATTTCCGTGAGAAGAAAAAGGTATTCTTCCTTACTTTATTCTAGTCAACATTGGTGGATTATATTCATATGTCTAGCTATCAATATATTGCATTCATCAAGAGGCTTGTCCATGTGAGAGAAAACCAGCAAGGAAGAGTATTTTTTCATTCTCATACCGAGTCTAGCAACTCAGTACCAGTGTTGGATTCACAAATCCCAAGCCGTGTTACTCGATTCATGACTTGGGATTTTAACAACTTGGTATCAGAGTAGGGTAACATGGGGGATAATATCAGCAGTGAAAAAATCCAAATCAGGATACAAAAGATAGAAGATATCCTTGAAACAGCACAACCAGTGTTGGGAAAGGTTTGTGGTTTGGAAGAAGAAATGAGCTGAGTCATCAGCATGCTGCAGGAGTTGAGGATAGAGAAACATCAGAGTCCAGAGGTGAGAGAGGTTGCTCAACCATATCACAGAAGAGGGGAGCAGTGGCCTGGGCGCACTACTGTCCAAGGACCTCAACATGGAGGCACAGTTCCAAGGTACACCAAGTAAGAGTTTCCCTCTTTCAATGGTTCTGTGGATCCCTTAATTTGGTTGCATAGATGTAAATTTTTTTTTGTGAACCAAGGGACTACTGAATGGGATAAGATGCAACTAGCCTCTTTCCATATGACAGATGAAGCCATGTTATGGGTTACTGAAGTAGAGAAAGAGAGACCGGGAATGACTTGGGGAGAATTTAAAAATCTATGCACAGTTAGATTTGGGCCTCCCGCCAATAGCAACCCCCTGGGAGAGTTAGTCCTATTGAGACAAACGGGTTTGGTGGAAAAATATCAAAAACTGTTCCAGGAAAAGTTGGCTCGTGCTGGTGAGAGGGTATTAGTTGACCAGCAGGTCTCCTTATTCACAGCAGGTCTCAATGAGTATTTACGGCTAGAGGTAAAATCCTTATGCCCACGGATTTAGCTCATGCCATGAATATGGCCCGAGCAATGGAACAACGACAACAGCTATAGCAACGTAAGCCGGGTTGGTCGAGTGAGAGGTACACTTCCTCCACATGGCAAGGGTGCTGCTATAATTCATCTCAGGAAGCATCAACAGCAGCACCATCCTCCAGACACACTCCAACTATGACTCGGGTAGCCGATCCCCGCCCTGGTAATTCCCTACTGAGCTTTATAAAAAAATTGACGAGTGCGGAGATGGCAGAAAGACGGTCAAAAATTTATGTTATAACTGTGATGAGCAATATCGGGTGGGACACCAATGTAAACATTTGTTTTGGCTCGAGGTGGAGGATTCAAAGGATATTATTGAGGAGGAACCACCAGAGATATCCTTGCATGCTATTACTGCACAGAAATCACCTACTACAATGCAAGTCTGAGCTCATGTCATCGATCAAGAACTGGTAGGACTAGTCAACTCAGGGAGTACACACAATTTTCTGAGTTTGATAGCAGCACAACATCTCTAGCTTCAGATACACACTCATCCGATAGCCACTGTCTCAGTGGCCAATGGCAAGAAGGTCCCTAGCTATGGGATTAGTAAGGCGGTAAGTTTTTCCATTGGCTTTACTTCGTTTAAAGTGGAATTTTTTTTATTCCCCTAGCGAGATTTGATATGGTATTAGGCATTAAATGGTTACAAACGTTGGGGCCCATTCCGTGGGACTTTTTGGCTTTAACCATGAGCTTTGATTTGGCCAGAAGTTGGGTGCTCTTACAGGGCTGTCAGGTGGACAAGGCCCACCGCATTCACACTTTGTAGACACAGGATCAGCCTGACAGTACTCGTGATGGTCTGGTTGAGGTGTTCTCTGACCTCTTCCAGGAGCCTTTGGGGTTGCCTCCCATGAGGCACTATGACCACAGGATCTGTCTGAAACCAGGTTCTGAGGTAGTGGTCATGCGGCCATACCATTACCCACACCTTCAGAAGGACGAGATAGAGCGTCAATGCCATGAGATGTTGAAAAAGGGTCTTATTCGTCCCAGCCGCTCCCAGTTCTTTTCACCCGTCTTACTTGTGAAGAAACATGATGGGACATTGAGGTTCTGCGTGGATTATCGGGAGTTGAACATGCAGACTGTAAAAGACAAGCTCCTGATTCTGGTAGTGGATGAGCTCCTGGATGAGTTACATGGGTCGTGGTTATTCACTAAACTCGACCTCCGTTCGGGATACCATCAGGTCCGGATGCACCCCTATGATATCAAGAAGACGGCGTTCCGCACGCACCATGGCCACTTTGAGTTCGTCGTCATGTCGTTCCGATTATCCAATGCACCCTCCACTTTTCAAGCTTTAATGAACGAGGTATTTAGACCCTATCCTCGAAAATTTGTTCTTGTATTTTTTTATGATATTTTGATATATAGCAAGTTGGTTGAGGAACACTTGGCACACTTGAGGATTGGTTTTGACTTGTTACGAGTACATCAGCTCTATTTGAAACATTCCAAGTGTTCTTTTGTGGCTTCACATGTGGGGTATCTGGGACACATTATCTCACATGAGGGGGTTACGGTGGATCCCAAGAAGATCCGAGCTATTCACGAGTGGCCGCACCCACAGTCGTGTTCTGCATTACGTTGTGTTTTGGGTATTGCGGGCTACTACCGCAAATTTATTCAGAACTATGGGCCAATGGCAGCACCATTGATGAGTCTACTCAAGAAAAATTCCTTTATTTGGAATGAGGGGGCCACCACGTCGTTTGTGGCACTCAAATCTGCCCTCGCATCCCCGCCAGTATTACAACTTCCCAACTTTGATGAATTGTTCATGGTATAGTATGACGCTTCGGGCGTGGGCATTGGGGCTGTTTTACAATAGCTAGGCCATCCTATTGCGTATTTTAGCAGACAATTGGCAATCCGTCATCACAAGCTGGCAGCCTATGAGCGTGAATTGATTGGGTTGGCCAAATCGGTCCAACATTGGAGGCCTTATCTCTGGGGCCGGGCTTTTCTCATACGTACGGATCACTAAAGCCTTAAATTCCTACTAGAACAACGTTTGACAATGTCACCACAAGAGCACTAGATCAGTAAGTTGTTGGGGTTTGACTTCTCGGTGGAGTATCATACGGGGAGATTAAATAAGGTGGCAGACACCTTGTCACGGTGTTTTGAAGATCTGCATTCGGTCTATTCGATCAACCAGCCAAGATTTCTCATTCTGGACTTGGTGAGAGACGCACATGCCACTAACCCTGCACTACAGGAACTGCATCAGAAGATTTTGGAAGGGCAATGAATCTGAAGTGGTCCATCCAGGATTCACTTATTTATTACAAACAGCGGATTTTCCTTCCACCTGAGTCCGAGTTGATTCTAGCTATTCTCTCGGCCTACCATGACAGTACACACGAGGGAATCCAAAAGACCTTGCACAGAATTTGAGCTGATTTTTATTGTCAAGCCATGAAACCCTCTATTGCGACTTATGTGGGTGACTGTCAGGTATGCCAGTGCAACAAAGCCAAGCACTTGAGTCTAGCCGGTCTTCTCCAACCTCTGGCCCTTCCTACATAGGTTTGTGCCGACATTTCAATAGATTTTGTGGAAGACCTACCCTTGTTCGCCGGCAAATCCGTACTTTTTGTGGTGGTTGATAGATTCTGCAAGTATGGACATTTTATACCGCTGGCTCATTCGTATACAGCAACACGGGTTGCTCAGACTTTCCTGAAGCAGATAGTTCGCTTACATGGCATTCCAGAATCCATTGTGAGTGACGGAGTTGCAGTTTTCATGAGCACCTTTTGGTGGGAATTGTTTCTCTTGAGTGGGACGAAATTGAGCGGGTGCTACGTCCTTTTGAGGTTGGGGAGTATGTGTGGCTATGACTCTAGCCCTATCATCAACAGTCTCTTGTGGGACCTCCACGTCATAAGCTCTCACCCAGATTTTTTGGGTCGTTTCTCATTCTTCGATGCGTGGGACCAGTCGCCTATCAGCTCAAATTATCGGACACATCCAAAATTCATGATGTGTTTCATGTCTCTCTTTTGAAGCCGCATTCCGGAGCACAGCTTATATCCACTCCATACCTACCACCGATTGATAATGGCGAGGTTATTCTTAACCCAGCGGCGTGTTACGCACGCGGCTGACCAATGACCATAGGGAGATTCTCGTGCAGTGGATGGACACTGACCCCGATGCTGCAAAATGGGAACGTGTGGGCATCTTCAAACAAGTTTACCCAACTTTTGAACATGAGGACAAGCTCTTTCTCCATGGGGAGGCAGATGTTGTGAACTCAATAGCACACCGAGTCACACAACGAAGGAGACAACAACAACTCACTCAATAGGATTTATTTCTTATATTTCTTTGAGTAGGATTTATTTCTTATATTGTTTTAAGTAAGAGTTATTTCTAATTACTTTTTAGGTAAGGGCATTATGGGGAATTATTGTAACCCTAACCCTAAAACTCCATGACGTGACATATTTAAGGGAAAGGTATGAATGAAATAGATAAGCTTAGAGATTTTAGAATAATCTAGTCTAAATAGGTTGAGATCACCTCTTGATCTCGTGTTTAGGGTTTACTCCAAAAATCCAACCTATGCTTCACCCCCCATTGCCATCCATCTTCACCCAAATTCATCCCTCATCATCCATACTAAGAGGAGGTGCTTCCTGTCCCTTTTCCAAGCCCAAAGAGAGGGTTCTCCCTCTTCATCAATGTCATCAACCATCAAGGGGTCTAACCCTCTTGACGAGCAGCAAAGTGGAGAATTTTCTGGTCCTTCATGTGAAGGAGTTTAATTGTTGTTCCTAGCTTGGCACCAACAAGGAAAGAGAGGAGAATAATCCATTCATGTGGGCCAAGGCTTGCTACAAGCCAGGTGTTGCATCTCTTGACGTGCTACAACCAAATCAGGGTTGAAAACCTGATTTGCGTGACAAGAAAAAGGTATTCTTCCTTACTTTATTCTGGTCAACATTGATGGATTAATTTCATATATCTAGCTATCAATATATTGCATTCATCAAGAGGCTTGTCCACATGAGAGAAAACAAGCAAGGAAGAGTTTTTTTTCACCCTCATACCGAGTCCAACAACTCAGTACCAGTGCTGGATTCACAAATCCCACACCATGTTACTCGATCCATGACCTGGGACCGTAACAGAAGCTCACCTTGGACCTCGTTAAGAAAGTCAGAATCCGACCTTGTACTAATTCTATTGATCAAAGCTTGATTAGATTCAGACTACCTTCCTTCTTATAACAAGAATGACCATGATGTTACACTGCCCAAGCCCCACATTTTCCCATGACATCCACTCATTTCCCAAGCTATACTCTTCCCATGACGTTCATTCATTTCCCCAACCATACTCTTCCCAATGTCTGACGCTAACCACCATTTCCCAAAGCCTGATGCTAGCCACCCTAACCATTTCCCAAAGCTTGCCTCTAACCACCATGACGAGCCCAACACATAACTAAAAATTACATTAGACCCAACCCTTATCGTTGTTTGAAAGTGACCCCACCTAAGTTCTGCGTCTAGCAATGACTCTAGATGCAATGGAGTCCATAACATCACTCCCCTCTTGGAGAAAGAGCTTGTCCTCAAACTCAAAGTTGGGGTAGAGGGCCTGAAATTCTGCCAATGGTTCCCACGAGGCTTCCACTGGATCCGTCTCTGCCCACTGAACTAAGGTTTCCCAAAGACCCTTGACGCGGTGAGCCTGAAAGACACGGGTTGGAGTAGGTAAGATGCGACCATCATGAAGGGCCGACAGAGGAGTGTGCAACATCGGCGAGTCACCCTTGAAAGGCTTTAGCAGTGATACATGGAAGACATCATGAATTTGGTTGTTGGGGGGTAGCTGGAGATGGTCAGCCATGCTGTTGATGCACTCCAAGACTTGGAATGAGCCATAGTACTTGGGAGAGAGTTTGTTGCGTTGAGACGCAGAGAGGGACAATTGGCGATACTTATGAAGATGCAGCCACACATAGTCACCTGGAGCATAAGATTGGTCGCAGTGGCTCCTGTCATAATTAATCTTCATGAGCGCTTGAGCCTTTTGTAAGTTCGCTCAAACATGGGCTATCATGCGGTCTCGTTCCTCCAATGCCTGATCAATAGCAGCAACCCAAGTAGAACCAGAAATATAAGATACAAGTCAAGGGGGTTCCCGACCATAAACCACCTAGAAGGGAGTGGTCTTGAGCGTAGTGTGATAAGAAATATTGTAGAAAAATTCGTTACACGCAAGCCAACGGACCCAAGTTTTGGGATGATCGCCCGCCAAGCAACGCAAATACATTTCAAGAGTACGGTTGACTACCTTGGTTTGCCCATCTATCTGGGGGTGGTAAGCTCAGGAGAAAGCCAACTTGGTGCCCTGTAGCTTGAAAAGGTCCTTCCAGAAGTTACTTGTAAAAATGGCATCTCTATCACTAGTGATGGATTCCGGAAGGCCGTAGAGTCGGTGATATGCCCAGATCTAACACAGGGAGGAAGACGATGAATAGGAAGGTTCATCGTGAGGTTTTTAGCTTTTGAAGGAGCTCCACCCTTAGGCCTCGTGAGAGAGAGAACCCAATCTCATTTACACTATGCTCTTCTTCCTCTTACATTCAAATGATGCCCTTATAAAGATCATGAACATCCCTTACATAGCCAACGTAAAGCCATAGTTCTAAAGGGAAATTACATCAATGCCACTAAGACAAAATAAGAAAATTACGTAAGTCAACCTCTACGTCTACCTGCTACTCTGGATGCTATGGAGTACCATAATATCACTCCCCTCCTGGAGAGGATGTTAGGTTCTCTTGCCATGGATCGTGTTACCCGGCGTTCCCCTCTTGGTTCCAGTGCTGAAGATGAAGAAAAAGGTGTTGTAGTTTCTGAACTTCAACTGGTTGCTGGTGATTTTCGAGAGAGAAGGTAAGTGAGGGCGTGAGAAGAGTGGAGCTCCAAGGGAAGACGTGAATTCTAATTAGTCTACTGGAATTAATCTACTGAAATTTTCTTATTTGATTTCAAGTTTCCGTCCTCTTTATAAACAAAGGAAGGGACGCATACAAGTTGGCCAAGATTTGGCAAATTAACTTGACGCAAAAATTACAAAAGTACCCCATGACTTAACTTGAATTTAACAACAATTAAGTCCTATGCCTAGCCATGACTCTCGATGTTATGGAGTCCATAACATCACTCCCCTCCTGGAGAAAGAGCTTGTCCTCAAGCTCAAAGTCTGGAAAGAGTTCCCTGAATTCAGCCAACGGCTGACAAGAGGCCTCCACCGGGTCCGTCTCCGCCCAATGGACGAGCAGTTCCCAACGATCATCAACTTTGCGAGCCTGGTAGACGTGAGCTGGAGTGGGCAGGATGCTGCCATCATGATGTGGAGGGAGAGGGGTGTGCAACAGTGGTGAATCGCCATTGAATGGTTTCAATAGAGACACGTGGAATACATCATGAATATGGGCATCGACCGATAATTGGAGACGGTAGGTGACAATGCCGATACGCTCCAATATCTGAAAGGGCCCAAAGTACTTGGGGGAGAGCTTGTGACGCTTGGATGCATGGAGGGATAATTGGCGGTACTTGTGAAGACGGAGCCACACCTAATCCCCTAGGGCATAAGAGTGGTCACGGTGGGCTTTGTCACAAGAGTTCTTCATACGTGACTGAGCCCGCAGTAAGTTGTCGCAGATATGTGCCAGCATGCTGTCCCATTGCATCAAAGCCTGGTCGATGGCAGCCACATGTGAAGAGCCAGCAAGGTGGAATACCGGGCGAGGGGGAGGTCCACCATAAACCACCTGAAAGGTGGTCATCTTGAGCGTGGAGTGGTAGGAAGTGTTGTAGCAGAATTCAGCCCACGCAAGCCAGCGGACCCAAGTCTTTGGATTATCGCCCACAAAGCAGCGTAAATACACCTCCAATGTGTGGTTGACAACCTCTATTTGCCCATCAGTCTGGGGGTGGTAAGCAGAAGAGAAAGCCAGTTTGGTGCCCTGTATTAGGAAAAGCTCCTTCCAAAAGGTGCTAGTAAAAAGAACATCTTTGTCATTGGTGATGGTTTCCGGTAAGCCATGAAGGCGAACAATGTTGTCCATGAAAATCTGAGCTAAATGCACCATTGTATGTGGATGTGATAAAAAAATGAAGTGGCCATATTTCGAGAAAAGGTCCATGATGAGAATGAAAAATGTCATATTTTTATCTCCTAATGCTTATACTTTTACAATTATTTGGTCCTAAATATACTCATTATTTTTATATTTTGATTTAGGATGCAAATGGAAACGTTAAGTGCAAAACGAAATTAATTGGGCGATTCTGGACAGTTTCAACAGTGCTGAGTAATTTAGGCATAAATCTATCATCCGAGCTCGGATGGAGTTGATTAAAGATTTGATGGAATTAAAAGAAAACGTTCTAAAATTTTAATTTTTTGAGTTTTGGGCAATCCGGGCTGTATCCGGGTCGAAACGGTGCTCTAAGTTCTGGCACGTGCACAATGACCCAGACCGGGATACACGAAAAGAAAAACCCTACAACAGGAGAGGAGATAAAAAGGAAAAAAGGAGTTCGGCACCCCAGACCCTATTTGCTCTTCTCCAATTTTTCCTCTCTCTTTTCTCTAGTTTTTTTCTTGAGATTTCTTCATGGCCCTGCGTGGCTAAACTTTCAGACTTGGTCAAAGGAAACTGAAGCCTCGATATCAATACAACTGTGAGATCTGATTTATTTTCATCATTCAATTTATGTTTTGAGTATCTGATGTTATTTTGAAATTTTCGTTCATGATTATCTCATTTAATTCCTAGAAGGCCTACTAGTTTATTACTCGTTGGAATCTACTGCTAGGTTAGATGTCAAATCCGTAATAGTTTGACCTCTCTAACCTGTGAAGAAATTGAGATTTGATGATTTTCTACGTAAAAAATTATTAGATCTTGAGAAGAATGTTTGACTAAATTAAATGCAGCCACTTGTGCTTGTGTTGTTTAGCTTCATTGATTTCTCTAATTCTTTAGGTTGCTGCTTGATTAAACCTTTAGCGCTTGTCTTAGTTTGTTTACTAGTTAGGGTTAATTGAATCGCTTGTTTTCTAATTAACTACGAAAGGAGAGATAGGAAGATAGTTCCAATGGTGAATATTCAAGTGTGAATTGATATATGTTTGCATCAATGATCAGTTGTTGAATTTCGATGGTGGATGTTGACTTAGACCAAAGTTTGTTCTCTTGATTGATTTCGATTCTTTTAATTTGAATTGTTTCTAAGTTGTTTATTTTTTAGTTTTTCGATATACTCAAAACCGCCCATCCTTGTTCACGAAGCATAAAAGTAGACTAATCACTCATCGTGGGATCGATCCTTACTCGCACTACTACATATATTTTTAGGAGTATAGGTTTTATTTTTGGTTGCCTGCGACAGCAAAACAAATTTTGGAGCCGTTGTCGCGGATTGATTCTAGTTGATTTTTTTTGTGCTTCTTGTGATCCTTATTTATTTCTTGAAAAAATAAATAAATAAAAATTCTTGATTTTTTTTCATGTTTTATTAGAGTTTACTTGATTGTTTATGGTTGTATCTCGATCTTCTAATCAAAGTGATTTGCAGTTTGATCCAGAAATAGAGAGAACTTTGCGTAGGTTAAGGAGAGAAAGTCAGAGGAATTATGAAGAGAAAAATCTACCTCTTGATTCCCCATTTGATAGAGAATCTTATTTAGAGGAGGAGGAAGTCATGGCTGGAAATCGAACTTTGAAAGAGCTTGCAACCCCTGATTTGAATCAACAACCATTATGCATAATGTTCCCTACTTTAGATGCTACTACTACATTTGAATTAAAATCCGGACTAATACATCTCTTGCCCACTTTTCATGGTCTTGCAGGCGAAGATCCTCACAAGCATCTAAAGGAGTTTCATGTGGTATGCACGAGTATGAAACCAACGGGGATAACTGAAGAGCAAATTAAATTACGAGCCTTTCCATTTTCTTTGAAGGATTCAGCTAAGGATTGGCTCTATTATCTACCCTCTGGGAGTATTACCACATGGAATGAGATGAAGAGATTGTTTTTGGAGAAATATTTCCCAGCTTCAAGGGCTGTCAACTTTAGAAAAGAAATTTTTCGTGTAAGGTAGCATAACGGAGAGTCCCTACACGAATATTGGGAACGTTTCAAGAAATTATGTGCAAGTTGTCCCCATCATCAGATTAGCGAGCAACTTCTTACCCAGTATTTCTATGAGGGCCTTATACCCACAGATAGGAGCATGATTGATGCTGCTAGTGGAGCAGCTTTGGTGGATAAAACTCCTGAGGACGCTAGAAACTTGATTGCAAATATGGCAGCCAATTCTCAACAATTTGGCACTAGGTTTGACCTTCCTTCTAAGAATGTTAATGAGGTAAATATTTCCTCCCTTCAATAACAAATTGCGAGTTTAACTTCTCTTGTTCGTCAAATGGCTGTAGATAATATACAAATAGTGAAGGCTTGTGGGATTTGTTCAGTAGTAGGGCATCCAACCGATATGTGCTCAACTCTTCAAGAGGAGCCCACTGAGCAAGTCAATGTGGCAAGTGGTTTTCCTGGACAATCGCAAAGGAAGTATGATCCCTATTCGAATACGTATAACATGGGATGGAGGGATCATCCCAACCTTAGCTATGGGAATCCACAAGTTAATCAGCCTACAACTCAAAATCACCCAAGTTACCAGCAATATAGGCAGCCATATCCCCCTAGACAACAACCGGGCCAAACTTCCAATTCTGGTATGTCTTTAGAAGATATTGTTAAATCTCTTACGACTAATAGTTTGAAATTTCAATAGGAGACAAGGGCCAATATTCAAAGTTTGGACAATCAGATGGGTCAGATGGCAACCGCAATTAGTCAGCTAGAGGCACAACGTTTTGAGAAATTACCCTCTCAAACAGTAGAAAATCCAAGAGAGAATGCAAGTGCAATCATTTTGAGAAATGGTAAGGAGGTTGAGATTCCGGTAAAGGCAACCCCTGTATCGTTGGAGCAAGAAAAGGAGAAAAATGTTGTTGCAAACATGAACGTCCCCAATGATGATGACGTACCTAAGCGTAAGTTTCCACCTCTTTCTGATTATAAAACAGTTCCTCCTGTTCCTCAGTCTTTGACAGAATCTAGAAAAGATGAGCAAAATAAAGATTTATATGAGACTTTCTGTAGATGTGAGGTAAATATTCCACTTTTAGATGCTATTAAACAAGTGCCTCGTTATGCTGAATTCCTGAAAGAACTGTGCACAATTAAAAGAAAATAGAAACTTAATGGATGTGAGAAGGTGAGAGTAGGGGAGAATGTTTCTGCAAATATTCAAAGAAAACTCCTTGTGCATTGCAAAGATCCAGGTATGTTTACTATCCCTTGTAAGTTAGGTAACATCAAATTTGACAAGGCCTTGATAGATTTAAGAGCTTCGATTAATGTCATGCCATATTCTATATATGCTTCTTTGAAACTTGGACCTTTGAATAAAACTGGTGTTGTGATTCAATTGGCTGATAGATCTAATGCCTATCCTAAGGGTGTAGTTGAGGATGTTCTTGTGCAAGTTAATAATTTGATTTTTCCCTGTTGATTTCTATATGCTTGATATGGAAAATGGTGACCAAACTGCTCCTATTTTTTAGGAAGACCATTCTTAAAGACATCCAAGACTAAGATAGATGTTCATCTTATCTATTGTTGCTAACTCTTCATGTCTCATCTATCAGTTGGAGGTTAAAAATACTTTTTTAAATGGTGATAAGTGAGGAAATTTATATGATTCAACCACCTGGTTATGTGGTTGAGGGGGAGTTAGTATGCCTGTTAAAAAATTCTTTATATGGGCTTAAGCAGTCCCCTCAGGCTTGGTTTGATAAATTTAGTTAAACACTCCTACGGTAGGGCTTATTGGCCGTATACCTGGATGATATTAACTTCACCGGTGATGATGCTTTGAGCATACAAGAGGTGAAGCAAATGATATGTCAGAAATTCAAGACTAAAGATCTTGGTATGGTTAAATATTTTTTGGGTATAGAAGTTCTTCAATCCAAACATGGGATAATATTGTCTCAAAGGAAATATGTCTTGAATCTCCTTGAAGAAACAAGAATGAAGGGTTGTAGACCAGTTGACACACCTATCGATACAAATGTAAAATTATATGCCACAAATGAAGAAGATATTGATATTGAGAAATATCAAAGACTCGTGGGAAAACTGATTTATCTCACGGTAACTAGGCCAGACATATCATATGTTGTAAGTGTGGTGAGTCAATTCATGCACAAACCACAAATTACCCACTGGCATGCTTTAGAGAGAATATTAAGTTATCTAAAAGGAGCTCCAGGAAGAGGATTGCTTTATAAAAAACATGGGCACTTCAACATAGAAGGCTTCTCAGATGTAGATTGGGTTGGATCTCCTGATGATAGAAAATCTATATCAAGATATTGTACTCTCGTTGGGGGAAACTTGGTTACATGGAAAAGTAAGAAGCAAAATGTGGTTGCAAGATCTAACGCCGAAGTAGAATACAGAGCTATGGCCCATACCGTTAGTGAACTTTTATGGATCAGGACCCTGTTAGGCTCTCTAGCCATGGATCGAGTCACCCGACGATCTCCTCTAGCTTCCAGATTGAATGACGAAGAAGGGAGAGATTTGGGGTACCTGGAACGCCCAATGGTGAATGACGTGAGCCTTGCAAGGAGCTCCAACCTTAGGCCTCTTTAGAGAGAGAACCTGATCTCATTTAGACTAATGATCAATACTTGTCTTCATTCCATCACTTGACGTCCTAAATAGGTCAAGGAAAACATCAAAGGTTCTATAATTAAAATTAGACCCTTATGGAACTTCAAATTACAATTAAACCCCTAAGGTACTGAAATACAAGTTTACTCCATCTCTTCTCCTCTCCGGTTAGCCACTCTTGATGCTATGGAGTCCATAACATCACCCCCCTCCTGAAGAAAGAGTTTGTCCTCAAGCTCGAAAGTGGGAAATAGAGTCTGGAAGGACTCGAGTGTCTCCCAAGAGGCTTCTAGCAATTCCTTGTCAGTCCACCGAACCAGCACTTCCCAAGCGTTGTTAACTTGCCTGGCTTGAAGGATCTGAGCGGGCGTGGGCATGGACCTGCCATCTTTGAGAGGAGGTAGAGGGGTATGCAGCAGTGGCGAGTCTCCCTTGAACGGCTTGAGAAGGGAGACGTGGAAGACGTCATGGAGCTTGGCGTCTGGTGGTAGTTTCAAATGATACGCCACAGTTCCAATACGTTGCATGATCTGGAATGGCCCAGAAAATTTTGGAGAGAGCTTATGGCGTTTGATGGCTGCAAGAGATAGTTGGTGGTATGGCTGAAGTTTGAGCCAAACAAATTCTCCAGGTGCAAAGGAAAGGGGACGGTGTCCTTTGTCATAAGTATGCTTCATAGTTGCTTGTGAACGTTGTAACTGAAGGCGGACTTGAGCAAGCATTGCATCTCTGTCGGCTAATGGTTGGTCCAATGCTGCTACCCGAGAAGACCCCGGTTCATAAGAAAGTAGTCGCGGAGGTTCGCGTCCATAAACAACTTGAAAAGGGGTAGTACCCAGTGCGGTGTGGTATGACGTATTATAACAATACTCCGCCCATGCTAACCAACGAACCCACAGTCGGGGCGTGTCCCCCACAAAGCACCGCAAATACATCACCAATGTGCGGTTAACCACCTCTGTCTGGCCGTCTGTTTGAGGGTGGTATGCTGAAGAAAAAGCTAACTTAGAGCCATGGAGCTTAAATAGTTCCCCCCTGAATTTACTGGTGAAGATAGCATCACGGTCGCTGGTGATGGTCTCCAGAAGGCCATGGAGATGGACAATATTATCCATGAAGAGCTGAGCGACTTGTGTTGCTATATACAGATGGCTGAGGGCCATAAAGTGGGCATATTTCGAGAACCGGTCTACCACAACAAGAATAACAGATTTCCCTGCAGAAGGAGGAAGACCATCGATAAAATCCATTGAGAGATCTGCCCATACCTGTGAAGGAAGTTGAAGTGGCTGGAGCAAGCCGGTGGGTTGTAAGGATTCCGACTTATTCCTCTGACAGATCTGGCACGCTGCAACATACTCAGCAATGACCAGCTTCATACCGCTCCAATAAAATTCCCGACTGAGGCTGAAGTATGTTTTCTGCTGGCCCTTATGTGTACTATCATGAAAGGAGGCAATAATGGCAGGAATGAGTACCGACGAAGGATGAAGATATATGCGTCCTTTATACAGAATGAGACCGTCCTGTAGTGTCCAGTTCTTGTCCTTGGAATGGTTTTCGATTTGAGTTTGTAACTCAAGGAGATCTAGATGATCGCTAGTATCCTGACGGATTGTGTCCAGCAAAGGGGACTTGGGCTGGCTCAATGCGTGCAAATGTGAATCCTCTAGTTCCCGGCGGGACAAAGCGTCTGCTGCCCTGTTGAGATAACCCGATTTGTATTTCACCTGAAAATCGAATCCCATTAATTTGCTGAGCCAATGTTGTTGTGGGGATGTAGTAAGGCACTGCTCCAATAAGTATTTGAGGCTACAGTGGTCTGTCCGGATCACAAAAGGTCTGCCCCACAGATACGGCCTCCAATGCTGCACAGCTTTGGCCAAACTGATAAGTTCCCTTTCATAAGTGGCTAACTTGTGATGGTGAGGAGCGAGATGGCGGCTGAAATAGGCAATGGGGTGACCCTGTTGCTGCAAGACGACACCTATCCCTCCCCCGGATGCATCGCATTCTATGATGAAATTTTCGGCAAAGTTGGGCAATTGGAGAACTGGTGCTGACGCTAATGCCTGTTTTAAGTTGTTAAATGAGGAGTCTGCCAACTGAGACCACTGAAAGGCATGCTTCTTCAGTAAATTATACAATGGTGCTGCCAGGTGACCGTATTCTTTGATAAATTTTCTATAATACCCTGCGAGACCAAGAAACCCTTTCAAAGCTGTAACGGAGTGAGGTGTGGGCCAATCCATCACCGATTGTATCTTGCTGAAGTCTGGTTTCACCCCGGATGCCGAGATCACATGCCCCAAATAAGCTACTTCGGATGTGGCAAAGTCACATTTGGCACGATTGAGAAATAAATGGTGTGCTCGGAGAATGGTGAAAACCTATCTCAATTGATGCAAGTGTGCTGCCCAAGTTTTGCTATAGATCAGTATATCGTCAAAAAAAACTAAGACATACTTCCATAAGAAAGGGCGAAATACCTGGTTCATAAGCGCTCTGATACCACGATGTTAGGCTCTCTAGCCATGGATCGAGTCACCCGGCGATCTCCTCTAGCTTCCAGATTAAATGACGAAGAAGGGAGAGATTTGGGGTACCTGGAACGCCCAATGGTGAATGACGTGAGCCTTGCAAGGAGCTCCAACCTTAGGCCTCTTTAGAGAGAGAACCTGATCTCATTTAGACTAATGATCAATACTTGTCTTCCTTCCATCACTTGACGCCCTAAATAGGTCAAGGAAAACATCAAAGGTTCTATAATTACAATTAGACCCTTATGGAACTTCAAATTACAATTAAACCCCTAAGGTACTGAAATACAAGTTTACTCCATCTCTTCTCTTCTCCGATTAGCCACTCTTGATGCTATGGAGTCCATAACAGACCCTTCTTACCGAACTAGGTTTTTAAAAAAAGAGGTCCAGGAATCTGCATTGTGATAATCAAGCAGCCATTCATATCACTTCAAATCCAGTTTTTCATGAAAGAACTAAACATATTATGGTGGATTGTCATTTTATACGAGAGAAGTTTCAAATAGGAATAATCTCTCTCAAATATGTGTCATCTCAAGAGTAAGTAGCTGATATTCTCACTAAACCCGTTACATCTAAAAGCATATCATTTATATGTGGCAAGTTGGGTATGTATGATGTCTTTTCTCCTCCAGCTTGAGGGGGAGTGTTGGAAGATAGGCTCAAGCTCACGAGCTCAAGACAAGAAGCCCACACGTCAAAGGAGTGGCATATGTGTAAAATATGGTACTTTCCATAAAGATGGCATAGAAGTGTAAATATGTGTTCCTTTTATGTCTTTTGTTTTATCAAGTTGTAGCCATAAGGACATTGTAAAACAATAAATAAAGGCATTGGCTAAGAGGTAGGGCATTGAAGCACTCTCCGCTCTTTCCAAAAATTTGTCCAGCCCTCATTTTTCTTTTTGATGCAACCCTCTTCTCCCTTAATTCAAACTCTCTCCTTCCACGTTCTTCTTCTTCTCTTCTCCTTCTCTCTTCTTCTTCTTCTTCTTCTTTCTTGTTGATATAAAGTTCCTTTCATGAGATCCTAAACTCTACAGTGAGAGTGCATGAGTCCCATGAAGGGCGATGTCATGCTGACTTGAAGTTAAACGCATAGTACATGATGTGAAATCCCAAAATATCGAACCCAACTATTGAAGCCACTTAATCCCCAATACTTAATCAAACCCAGCCAATGGAATAACCAAGAAATCCACTACAAAGTGGTGGCCATCAATAACAAATTGTACTGCTGAACATAGGCCAACGCTGGGAACCTTTTCCCCGTTACTTACTGAGACCAAGAGGCCAGAACTGTGCTGAATTGTCAATCCCAATTGATTTGCTGCTGGTTGGCTTAGAAAATTGTGGGTGCTGCCCAAGTCAACCAATGCAAGTAACATGAGATTTTGGATGGGAGTGTGGACCTGCATTGGGTTGGTGTTGTGCAACCCAATCATGGAGTGGAGGGAGATTGCTGGTTCCTCCACTTCGGCGTCGTCTTCATCCTCTGAAATGGCACCCTCTTTTGGATCTTCTAGCTCTAACCAAAACAGCCTTTTGCAAAGATGGCCTGTTCGATATTTTTCATCACAATTAAAACACAGCCTTGGAGCCCGTCTTTGCTCCATTTCTACTTTGGAAAGGTGTTTGATAAATTGTGGTGGGGGCGTGGACGTGGTAGTCTGTGAGGTAGTGGAGGGAGGTGGTCCCTAACGTAGTGGGGTTGTATGGAATGCCTGGGTTTGTTCGGCCTGAACAGGGGGGTCTTTGGCCCAATGATTCCTTTAAGATACGCTGTTTGGCATCCAGTGTTCGTAACAAGTTCATGGTGTGTGCTAAAGTTGGGGGGTCGTGTAGTTCCATCTCGAGGCGGAGCGCCTCAACCGGACCGGCGGTAAACAAGTGGACATATTGGTTTGGATGCACCAACTGACTGGTGTGGGCAAGCCATTCTTGAAATGATTTCTGATACTGCTCAATAGACCCAGTTTGTTTGAGATTGACCAGATCTCCCAGAGGATTGCTACGTGCTGGTGGACCAAACTGTAACATGCAATAGTCTTTGAAAATCTCCCAATCATACATAGGATGCTCAGTTTTGAATTGATGCTACCACAAAAGCGCTTCATCAAGCATGTGGAATGCAGTTAATGAAACCCTATCCTCGGGCTGGGTTCTTTAATTCCAAAAGAAGTGGTCACACCGGTGTAACCAAATCAGAGGGTCCGAAGACCCATCACATGTGGGAAAGTCTAATTTAGTGTACCTAGGCACTGTCGTGTGGCCTCGTCTTTGGGCTACTATGACTGGAGGAGGTGTTTGGCGAAAAGCTAGTGGTGGTGGAGGGGGATGGGGCGTTGGGTGGTCAAACGGCCGTGAGGAACTTCTGAGCTGAGCCACAATCTGAGCAAACCCCTCTTCCATTCGAGTCATCATCTGCTGGAAATTGTCTTTGAGGCCGAAAACCTCATGTTGCAATGCGTCAACCCGAGTTTGAACCTCAACAACATTTTCCTCCATGAAAGTTTTCAATTCTGCTAGGCGTAGGAGTTAAATTGTGTCACTTAGTGACTGGGTTGATTGTAATTTCTGTTTTAGTTGTGGGGAAATTCATGACTTTATATTGTATGCATCATCCCTAACACTTTGTTAGAAGGAATTCAGAGGAAAGGTAAGCATTAATCAAATTAGTTGTAAATGAGAGTGGGTTCTCTCTCTCACGAGGCCTAAGGGTGGAGCTCCTTCGAAAGCTCAACATCTCTCCCAACCATTGGTTGTTCTAAGCACCCTACGTCACTCCCTTCATCGTCATTCAACCTGGAAGCTAGAGGAGATCATCGGGTGACTCGATCCATGGCAAGAAAACCTAACATCGTGGTATCAAAGTAGGCGCTACGTCCCGAGTTTGACTCCTTGCATGCACGGGTGACCGCAATCCTCGGACGCTCCCTGGACGCAGCATCCGTAAGGGATTATGGGATCCTAACTTGGCGCTCATCGCTGTGTTAATGCCGCCGTGGGCATTGGATTAGGAGGGCAGGGTGTACTATTATGGTCATGGGGTTAAGTAGCTATGCCTTCCGTTCCTAACAGGCCGGTCTTTTGGGTAGTATTGGTTAGGTCCTTAACACATTACAGGACATAAATCAGCCAGAACTATGCAAGTCCGCACTCGCGTGATGGACCAGGACCTTGTCAGCCTTGTGGATTCGGGAAGTACACATAATTTTCTCAGTTGGACCACTGCTCAACACCTTCAACTATAGATACTTCTACACTCAATAGCAACAATTTCGATTGCCAATGGAGAAAAAGTTCCTAGCAACGACATCAGTAAAAAAGTACAATTCTGAATCAGTACGACTTTATTTCATTCAGAATGTTTTGTCATACACCTAGCTGGGTTTGATATGTTATTGGGTATTAAATGGCTACAAACATTAGGCACTATTTTATGGGATTTTACTGCTTTAACTATGAGTTTTGAAATAGGCGGACAACAAGTATTATTACAGGGCAGTCACATGGACAAGCCACATCACATTCATACGATTCACTCATAAGACAATCCAGATAGCAATATAGAACATCTCCTAGATGAATTCTTAGACTTGTTCCAAGAACCCTCCTGCCTGCCTCCCTTGAGGCACTGTGACCATCGGATATGTTTAAAATAGGGCTCCAAAGTGGTGGTCGTTCAACCTTATCGGTACCCACACCTCCAGAAAGATGAAATTAAAAGACAATGCCAAGCCATTCTACAACAAGGCCTTATTCACAGTACTCGTTCACCATTTTTCGTCACCAGTACTCCTCGTTAAGAAACACGATGGTACATGGCAATTTTGTGTCAATTATCGGGATTTGAATGCCCAAACTGTGAAAGATAAGTTCCCTATTCCTGTGGTGTAGGAGCTTTTAGATGAATTTCACGGGTCATATATATTCACCAAATTGGACTTGCGCTCCTGATATCATCAGGTTCGTATGCATCCAAACGACATAAAAAAAACTACCTTCCGCACTCATCATGGCCACTTTGAATTTGTAGTCATGCCATTTGGGTTATCCAATGCTCCATCCACATTCCAGGCATTAATGAACGTGGTATTCCGAAACTATCTTCTCAATTTGTACTTATTTTCTTTGAGGACATACTTACAGCCAGTTTGGACATCAACACTTAGAGCATTTAAGATTGGTATTTCAACTGTTATGAGCCCATCAATTACATATAAAGAAATCAAAATACTCATTTGCACAATCACATGTGGCCTATCTCGGCCATATTATTTCCCATGATGGGGTCACAGTTGATTCCGAAAAAATTCAAGCTATTGTCGATTGGTCACAACCTATGAATACCTCTGATTTGAGAGGGTTTTGGGTTTGGCAGGATATTACATAAAATTAATCAGGAACTATGGACCGATAGTAGCACCATTGACAAATCTCCTCAAGAAAAATTTCTTTATTTGCAATGATCAGGCCACACAGTCCTTTTCATATCTCAAATTAGCTCTTGCATCCACATCGGTTCTACAACTTCCCAATTTTGAATATTTATTTGAGGTCGAGTGTGACGGATGAGGTGGGGGCATTGGGGCCATTGGGGCCATTCTACAATAGTACTTTCATCCTATTGCATATTTTAGCTGACAACAGGTAGTACGACATCACAAATTGACAGCATATTAAAGGGAGTTAGTCGGGTTGGCTAAAGTTGTACAACATTGGTGGCCTTACTTATGTGGTGGTGCATTTCTTGTTCATACTGATCATTACAACCTTAAATATTTGCTGGAGCAGCGACTCACACCTCAACAACATTGGATCAGTAAATTGATGGGATTCGAATTTACAGTGGAATACCACACAGGCAGGTTAAACAAGGCGGTCGATGCCTTGTCACGACATTTGGAGACTCCAACAATTCTATATGCTATCATCCAGCCTTGTTTTATTCTTTTAGACTTGGTCAAGGAGGAAAATGCCAACAATCCGGTTCTTCTCGATATGCACAAAAAAATTATAGAGGGGCTATGGACTCTAGATGGAGCATTCAGGATTCTTTTACTTATTATAAATTGTGATTATCTCTGCACACTTCGAATTTGGTTTCAGCCATCATCTCTGCATACCATGACATCACTCATGAAGGCATCCAGAAAACATTGCATCACATTCGAGTGGATTTCTATTGGCAGGGTATGAAGACCTCCATTGCAGCATATGTAACATCCTATCCAGTGTATCAATGTAACAAGGCCGAACACTTAAGTCCCACTGGTCTTCTGCAGCCTTTGGAACTTCCTAAACAGTTATGGGCCAATATTTCTATGGACTTTGTCGAAGGTCTTCCACAATCTTCTCACAAGTCGATATTATTTGTGGTGGTGGATCGGTTCTCCAACTATGCTCACTTTATCCCCAAGGCACACCCATATACAGCATCCAGAGTGGTGCAGATATTTCTAGAGCATATTGTTCATCTACATGGTATTCACAAATTGATTGTCAGTGATCGTGATGCGGTCTTTACCAGCACTTTTTGGCGTGAATTGTTTCATCTATGCAGCACCAAGTTGAAGTTCTCATCATCCTATCATCCTCAAATAGACGGCCAAACAGAGGTAGTAAACTGCATTGTGGAAATGTATCTTCAATGTTGTGTGGGCGATTGTCCTAAAAACTGGGTTCAATGGCTACCATGGTCAGAATATTGTTACAACACTTCCTTCCACACCACTTTATAGTTTACTCCCTTCAGCATTCTATATGGCAGAGATCCTCCTCAGCTTCTCTTGTATACTATGGGATCCACCCGCGTGGCCTCTATTGATCAAGCACTCATTGAACGGGACCAAGTGCTACAGAATATTTCAGATCGCCTCCTCAAAGCACAAGTTCTTATGAAGGACTTCTATGACAAGGGACATCGGGATATCACATACAAGGAAGGTGACTATGTCAGGTTACAACTCCATACTTACCTCCAACACCCACTAGCGGACCAACAACGTCATAAACTTTCTCCAAAGTACTTTGGCCCTTTCTCTATTATTCGATGCATCGGGCCAGTCACCTATCAAATGCAACTACCCGCAATGGCTAAACTTCATGATGTCTCATGTTTCCTTAAACCCTTTAAGGGTCCACCTCCTTCGTCAATTTCGTGCCTTCCTCTGGTGGACAATGGACGGGTTATTCTTACTCTAGCTACAATATTACGTGCCCATTCTATTAATGACCAGTGGTAGATTCTAGTACAATGGAACGACACCAAAAAAGAGGATGATACATGGGAACCACTGACCAACTTCAAACAGGTCTACCTATCTTACAAGCTTTGATGACAAGCTCTTTCTCCGTGGGAGGGGGGTGAAGATTTTGAGGACTCGATAGCTCACCAAATCACCCAAAGGAGGCGGCAATGACTCATTGAGTTAATTACTTTTAAATTTCATATTTTGTATTGCTTTAAGTATATTTTTTCAATAAATATGTAAGGATCCAGGTCACAAGGGCAGAATTATCAATTTAAGCCCTAAAACTCTAATGACGTCAAACCCTATTTAGAGGGTAGATAAAAAGAAGAAAGGGAAGCATTGAATTAGTTTAAATAGGGTTTGGAGTTGTTAAGCACCTAGGCAAAACTACCCAAAAGACTGGCATGTTAGGAATGGAAGGCATAGGTACTTAACCCCAGGACCATAATAGTACACCCCACCTTCGCGAGATGACGTCCACGACGGCTTAACACTCAACGATGGGAGCCGGGTCAAGATCCCATAATCCCTTATGACGACCACGTCCGGGGCAAGAGACACCCACACTGGGAGTCCTCTCAGGGATTCGAACTCACGACGAGCCAATGACTACGGTGGTGCAGCGACACTGGCTCAACCGCAGCCTACCAGTAATTTTAATCCAGCCTCTGCTCCCTACCAGTAATTTTAATCCAGCCTCTGCTCCCTACCAGTAATTTTAATCCAGCCTTTGTGCGCCCCAGGAATCGAACTCGCAACATGGCGCCCGCTCTGATACCAAATGTGAACCACCTAGCCAATACTACCCAAAAGACCGGCCTGTTAGGAGTGGAAGGCATAGGTACTTAACCCCAGGACCATAACAGAAGTTCTCCTTGAGGTGCTCTAGGGTTTGGGAGGTCACCTTGATGAAGTCCAGGTATAGTTCTCTCTTGATTTTGGGTTTATTCTCTCTTTTGAATTCTAGTTTGCTTTGATCTTACCGAAACCAAGAGGGAAGGATTGATTTACTGTTTTTGAGTTCAATTAGAGGTTGTAGCCTCTCCTACATCCACAACAGCAAGAGGGAGCTTCTCTTCTTCATTTCGAGCAAGGGTAGGGGATTCCCCAATCCCCAACCGGAGAGAAACCTCTAAAGAGGTGCCTTTAACCTATAATCGAGTAAGGCAGGATTAGGAACTCTTAATCCCTCATATGCGAACATCGGCACCTTGCCAAGAGGGTCCCTACCCTCTCAGCCATGAGCAGCTAAGGGTTCAACCCCTTTCTGGCCAAGAGCAGCAAGGGTTCTCATCCCTTACTGAGAAAAGCCAAGAAAAGTAAACTCCTTTTTTGTCTTACCGAGAACAGCTAAGACAAGGAAACTCCTTTTCATCCTTGCTAAGAGCTGCAGCTCTATTACAGTGCTGGATTCACAAATCCCACACCGAGTTACTCGATCTATGGCTAGGGACCATAACAGTGGACTACCATTTTATACAAGAAGATCCTATATATCATTTGCAGCAATCTGGGAGTTCATGATATTCTCTCACCCCCAATTTGAGGGGGAGTGTTGGAAGATGGGCCCAAGCCCTAATGACCAAGGAAGGCCTACATATCTATGAATGTTGGAAGATGGGCCCAAGCCCATAAGTAGTAGGACCTACCACGATTACCATGAGCTGGCATCTTTATCACATAAGTTGGAACATCAAGTGGGACTCACAAAGATAACCACAAGCTGGTTGGAAGATCAAGAAGGACTCACAAAGATAACCATGAGATGGCATCTTTATCTTATGGTCACGTCCTCATATAAGAGTTCTAGTTTGAGGTATGTTTGTCTTCTATTTATATTGAGTTATTTAATTATGCTAGGACTTATCTTTAAGTATTAGAGGTTGGGTGTAATTGGACTCTACTACCTTTCTCTATTATGTACTCTGATTATAATAAATCAATGAAGTATCTCTCTTTTCTATAAATACAAAAACTGGAAGATCTTTCAATTGAATCACTTCAGACTTCTTGGCCACATCGCTTGTCCTCTCAGACTCTATTGTTAACCTGTCTTTATATAGGGCACCTTCATTGAAGATCACGTCCTTGCTCCTGATAACCATACGACTTTGGTCATCCTAGAAGCGATAACCAAACTCAGTTCCACCATAGCCAATAAAAAAAAAATTTTAGATTTAGCATCAAGTTTACTTCTAATAGTAGAATCAATATGAATATAAGAAACTGTTATGGTCCCTAGCCATGGATCTAGTAACTTGGGCAAGGTACTGATGAATCCAGCATTGTATGATGAATTTTGATCACACAATTGTGAAAAGAACTCCCTTCTCTCTCTCCTTCCTTGTTATGCTTGAAAAGGAGTTTCCTTTACTCAATTATAGATGCAACCACATAATCAATGGACTGTTTGAGACCCCACGTATGACCTCTCTTTTATGATTCACTTCAAGAGGTAGGGTTTCTCTACCATGCAATTACTGGTCATATACGTAAAAGAAAGCAAAATCTAAGCCTTCTATACTCGAAAAGGGATTTAGAATTACCTCTTGAATTGCACACCAATCCAGCAATCTGAAAGCCTCCTCCTTGCTGGAAGGATTCACGCAAAACCCTCCTCCTCTTCCTGTTGTTCCGTGAAATAGGTAGGGTTCTTCTTCTCTCAAGATCCCTCTAGATATCTACCGAATTCCCCATGAGAACAATGCATGTCAAGGGCCAAAGCTAGGATCTCATCAAGGAAACCTCCTTACTCTAAATTAACTTAATTCTAGACTTACTTTATTTCTCTTTATTTAACCCTTAAATAGGGTATTTCACGTCATGATAGTTTAGGGCTATAAATCCAAACTATACCCTTATGTCCAAGCTTATTACATAATCAATGAAAATTTAACTAAAAGCAACATAAAGAATGAAAGTTAAATTAGATGACTCGGTGAGTCATTGTTTCCTCCTCTGAGTGACTCGGTGTGCTATTGAGTCCATAACATCTGCCTCCCCTTGGAGAAAGAGCTAGTCCTCAAGCTCGTAAGCTGGATAGACCAATTTGAAGGTCTCTAACCACTCCCATGTAGCTACTTCAGTGTCTATAGCGGTCCACTACACGAGAATGTCCCACTGATCATCAGTCAAATGCGCCCGTAACATCGCATAGGGTGTCAGAATGACGTGGCCCTTGTCGACTAGAGGAAGGAATGGAGGAGAAGTAGACGGCGACCCCTTGTGTGGTTTCAAGAGTGAGACATGAAACACATCATGCAGCTTTGCCGTGTCAGGCAGTTGTAGTTGATAGGCCACCTGCCCTATGCGCTGAATAATGGCGAAAAGCCCAAAGTACCTGGGGGCGAACTTATGGTGCGAGGGTGTTATGGTCCTGGGGTTAAGTACCTATGTCTTCCACTCCTAACAGGCCGGTCTTTGGGGTAGTATTGGCTAGGTGCTTAACATTTGGTATCAGAGCAGGTGCTACGTCCCATGTTCGAGTCCCCGCGTGCGTAGGAGGACCGCACGCCCCTGGCATTGGGCTATAAGGGATTATGGGATCCTGACCCGGCTCTCATTGCTGTGTTATGTATTGTTATGGTCATGGGGTTAAATACCTATGTCTTTCGCTCCTAACAGGCCGGTCTTTTGGGTAGTATTGGCTAGGTGCTTAATAGAGGGCCCCGCAATGGACTGCTTCTTGTACTATCATAAGCGTAATCAAACATAGTCCCCTACCTCGTAAGAGACATCCCAGTGTCCCTTGTTGTATCCACTCATCATCCAGTCCTTAGCCCGATGTAGACAATCTGTAATAGTCTTTAACACCTGATCACAATCCATGAGCGCCTTATCAATGGTGTCCTCTCGGGTAGAACCTCTGGTATAAGAGAGAAGTCTTGGGGGATCACTCCCATAAAGAACCCAAAAAGGAGATGACTGCAAGGCCGAGTGGAATGAAGTATTGTAACAGTATTCTGCCCATGGTAGCCACTAAACCCATTGTTTCAGTCGATCTCCAACAAAGCACCTGAGATACATTTCGATGGTTCGATTAACCACCTCGGTTTGGCAATCCATCTGAGGATGATATGCTGACAAAAATTTCAATTTTGTGCCACTAAAATGAAAAAGTTCCCTCCAGAAAGTACTTGTGAATGCCACATACCGATCACTGACAGTAGATTCTGGGATGTGTTATGGTCCTGGGTTAAGTGCCTATGTCTTCCGCTCCAAACAGGCCAGTATTTTGGGTAGTATTGTCTAGGTGCTTAACATTAGGTATCAGAGCAGGGTAACATGGGGGATACATTCAACAACGAAGAACTGCATACCAGGATGCACAAGCTAGAGGATAGCATGGAGACAGCACAACCAGTGTTGGGAAAAGTTTGTGGGTTGGAAATAGAGATGCAACAAGTCCGAGAAGATATGAGGAAATGCATTAGCATGCTAACCGAGATAAAAGCAGAAAGGTAGCAGAGTCCAGAGATGAGGGAGGTGACTCAACCGTATAACAGGAGAGGGGAGCAGTAGCCTAAGCGGACTACTATCCAAGGACCACAGAAAGGAGGCACAATACCAAGGTACACAACGTTAGACTTTCCTACTTATAATGGTTCAGTAGATCCCTTAATTTGGTTGCATAGATGTGAGATTTTTTTTTAACATCAAGGGACTACTGAACGGGATAAGGTACAACTTGCCTCTTTACATATGTTAGATGAAGCCCAGTTGTGGGTTCACCAGGTGGAAAAAGAGAGAATAGGGCTGGATTGGGGTGAATTTTAAAATTTATGTACAATTAGATTTGGCCCTCCCGCCCACAGCAACCCCTTAGGTGATTTGGTCCTATTGAGACAAACTGGTTCAGTTGAACAATATAAAAAATAGTTCCAAGAAAAGTTGGCTCATGCTGGGGGATCGGTACTGGTCGACCAGCATGTCTCATTATTCACAGCGGGTCTCACTGAATCTCTAAGGTTAGAGGTTGAACTCCTTTTCCCTCAGGATCTGGCTCGGGCAATGGAACAACGACAACGGTTGCAGCAACGCAAGCCGGGTTGGCCAGGTGAATGGACCAATTCCTCCACTAGGCAAAGGCGCCACCATAATTCGTGTACAGTGATAAACCCTGCATTATCTTCCTCCAGACACATTCAGAATACGGCTACGTTAGCCGATACACGCCCTAGTAATCCCCCACCGTAATTTATCAAAAAATAAACAAGTGCGAAGATGGCAGAACGGAGGTGCAAGAATCTATGTTACAACTGTGATGAATAGTACCGGGTGGGGCACCAATGTAGGAGGTTGTTTTGGCTCGAGGTGGAGGAATCAGATGATACAGAGAAGACGAAGGATATTATTTATGAGGAACCACCAGTGATCTCCTTGCATGCTAATACTGGGCAGAAATCTGCCAAAACGATGCAAGTCAGAGCTCAAGTCCTTGACCATGAATTGGTGGGACTAGTAGATTCGGGTAGTACACACAATTGTTTGAGTTTAATAGCCGTGCTCAGTTATAGATCCTCCCTTATCCGACAGCCACCGTTTTAGTGGCCAATGACAAGAAAGTCCCTAGCAATGTGATATGGAAGGCGGTAACTTTTTCAATTGGCTCTACTTTATTTAATACTGAATTTTTTGTCATTCCCTTGGCAGGCTTTGATATGGTATTAGGCATTAAATGGTTGCTAACATTGGGGCCCATTCTGTGGGACTTTTCGGCTTTAACTATGATCTTTGTTTTGGCCTGTAGTCAAGTGCTTTTGCAGGGCTGTCAGGTGCTTTTGCATCCACACCATCCACACACAGGAACCGCTTGGCAGCACTATTGATGGTCTGGTTGAGGAGTTCTCTGACCTTTTCCATGAACCTTCGAGATTGCCTCCCTTGAGGCACTGTGACCACAGGATCTGTTAAAAACCAGGTTCTGAGGTGGTGGTAGTGCATCTGTACTGATACCCACACCTTTAGAAGGATAAGATCGAGAGACAATGCCAAGAGATGTTACAATAAGGTCATATTTGTCACAGTTGCTCCCCATTCTCTTGACCCATCTTACTTGTGAAGAAACATGATGGGACATGGAGGTTTTGTGTTGATTACCAGGAGTTGAACACTCAAACAGTGAAGGATAAGTTTCCGATTCTAGTAGTGGATGAACTCTTGGATGAATTGCATGGTTCGTGGTTATTTACTAAACTAGACCTACTGTCGGGATATTGTCGGGTCCGGATGCACCCCTCCAATATCGAGAAGACAGTGTTCTGCACACATCATGGCCACTTTGAGTTCGTCATCATGTCGTTCGGGTTATCGAATGCACCCTCCACTTTTCAAGTTCTAATGAATGAGGTATCTAGCCCCAATCTTCGAAAATTTGTTCTTGTGTTTTTCGATGATATTCTCATATATAGAAAGTCCAGAGAAGAGAATTTAGAGCACTTAAAGATTGTTTTTGAATTTTTACGAGCACATCAGCTCTATTTAAAACAATCCAAATGTTCTTTTGCGGCTTCACATGTGGCTTATTTGGGTCACATTATCTCAGATGAGGGGGTTATGGTTGATCCCGAGAAGATTCGGGTTATTCATGAGTGGCCACAGCCACAGTCTTGCTCAGCTTTACGAGGTTTTTTGGGTCTTGCAGGCCACTACCGCAAATTTATTCAGAACTATGGACCCTTGGCAGCACCCTTGACCAGTCTCCTCAAGAATAATTCCTTTCTCTGGAATGAGAAGGCTACACAGTCATTTGAGGCCCTCAAATGTTCTCTCGCCTCTGCCCCTGTATTACAGCTTCCTAATTTTGATGACTTATTTGTGGTTGAGTGTGACGCTTCGGGAGGGGGCATTGGGGCTGTCTTACAGCAGCTGCTCCATCCTATTGAGTATTTTAGCAGACAGCTGGCAGTCCTTCATCACAAACTGGCAGCAGATGAGTGGGAATTGATTGGGTTGGCCAAGGCGGTCCAACACTAGTGGCCTTATTTATGGGGCTGGGCATTTCTCATCCGCACTGGCCACTATAGCCTAAAATTCCTACTAGAACAACGGCTCACGATGTCACCACAACAACACTGGATCAGTAAGTTGTTGGGTTTTGACCTTTAAGTGGAATACTTTGCGGGGAGATTGAACAAGGCGACTGATGCCTTGTTGCGGCGTTTTGAATATCAGCAGTTGGTCTATTCTCTCAGTCAACCAAGATTCCTCATTCTTGACTTGGTGAGAGATGCACATGCCACTCTCCCAACTCTACAGGAGCTCCACAAAAAAATTTCAATGGGGACAATGGAATCGAAGTGGCCCATCCAGGATTCACTTATTTATTTATATCTTCGACAATTTCTTCCACCTACTTCCAAGTTGATTCTAGCTATTCTCTCAGCCTACCATGGAAGCACACATGAGGGTATCCAGAAGACATTGCGCAGAATTCGGGAAGACTTTTATTGGCAAGCCATGAAGAACTCCATTGTGACTTATGTAGAAGCCTATCAGGTATGCCAATGCAACATAACCGAGCACTTGAGTCCAGCCAGTTTTCTCCTGCCTCTCACCCTTCCTACACAAGTTTGGGCCGATATTTCGATGGATTTTGTTGAAGGTCTTCCACAGTCCTCCGACAAATCAGTACTCTTCACGGTGGTCAACAAGTTCACAAAGTATGGACATTTTATTCCACTGGCTCATCCTTATACAGCTACAAGGGTTGCACAAACTTTCTTGGAGCAGATTGTCTGCTTACATGGCATTTTGGAATCGATTGTGAGTGATTGAGATGTGGTTTTCATGAGCACCTTTTGGCGGGAACTCTTTCGTTTGAGTGAGACTAAATTGAAATTCTCCTCCGCATATCATCCGCAGACAGATGGGCAGACCGAGGTGGTTAACCGTACAATCAAGATGTATCTATGGTGCTTGGTGGGCGATCATCTGAGACAATGGGTTCAATGGCTACCGTGGGCCGAGTACTATTACAATACTTCTTTCCACTCCACATTGCAATCAACTCCTTTTCTTGGAACGTGTAATGGTGGAAATGGATTGAGCCTTGAAGAGGCTTGACCTGGGCCTCTTAGGGAGAATCCGACCTGGCTAAAACTAAATGATTCAATGATTAATCTTCATTCAGCTCTTTGTCCCAATAAAAAGGTTTGGGGACAAAATTACAACTCAGACCCATGGGTAACATGGTTCACGCAAAATTACATTCAAACCAAACCAAACCAAATTCAACATACATGCAAAGGGAAATAGCATAATTTAATGGAGTCCATAACATCACCCCTTCCTGGAGAAAGAGCTTGTCCGCAAGCTCGAAAGACGGGTAGAGAGCTCTGAAAGCGGCTAAGGGCTCCCATGTAGTGTCAATGTGGTCAGTATCAGCCCACTGCACTAGAACCTCCTAATCGCCCTGAATGCGGCGAGCTTGCAACACCTGCGCTGGAGTAGAAAGGACCCAACCCTCATGTAGCAGTGGCAGAGGTGTGTGTAGGAATGGGGAGTCTCCCTAGAAGGCCTTCAATTGGGAGACGTGAAACACATTATGGATCTTGGTTTCTGGAAGAAGCTGCAAACGGTAGGCGACTGTGCAAATGAGGTCCAACACCTGAAAGGGCCCATAATATTTTGGGGAGAGTTTACGACGTTTGAGGCTATCAGTGAAAGCTGCCGATAATGTTGGAGACGTAGCCACACATAATCCTCTAGAGAGAAGAACACGTCCTAGTGCTTCTTATCATAATAGAGTTTCATGGCCTATTGGGCCTCCTGGAGATGAGTGCATACCTCACTGAGCATGGCATCCCTTTCTAGTAAAGCCTGGTCCAAGGTGGCGACCTTGGATGCACCTGGTTCATATGATAAAAGCCAAGGCGGATCTCTACCATACACTACCATGAATGGAGTAGTGTCGAGTGCGTTGTGGTATGATGTGTTATAACAGAGTTCGGCCCATGCCAGCCACTGAACCCACCATTTAGGGGAGTCCCCCACAAAAAAATGGAGAAACATCTCAAGCGTCCTGTTGACCACCTCGGTCTATCCATCAGTCTGCGGGTGGAAGGCGGAAGAGAACGCCAATTTGGTGCCTTGCAGCTTAAAGAGTTCTTTACGGAACATACTGGTGAAAATGGTGTCCCTATCACTGGTAATGGACACAGGCACCCCATGTACCCGGACAATATTATCTATGAAGATCTGAGCCACATGAGCTGCTGTGTAGGGATGCGCCAAAGGGAGGAAATGGCCATACTTGGAGAAGCAGTAAACCACTACAAATATAACGGATTTTCCTGAATAGGTAGGAAGGTTGTTAAGCACCTAGCGAATACTACCAAAAAGACCGGCCTGTTAGGAGCAGAAGACTTAACGCCCAGGACCCTAACATTACACCCCCTTCGCGAGCCAACGTCCACGGCAGCCCACTCAAGCGGCTGCCCCACTCTTAGTGCCCCATCGTAGTTCTCCAGGTCAGCCCCTTCCACTTGGTTGCCCCTTTCACTTCGGTAGCACACACCGGGATTCGAACTCACGACCGAGCGCTAGCTCTGATACCAAGCTGTTATAGCCCATTTTGGATCAACCACCGGAAGATTTCTTCCAGCGTGGGGAGGAAGGGATTGAGCCTTGAAGGAGGCTCGACCTTAGACCTCAAAGGGAGAATCCGACCTAGACCTCCGAGGGAGAATCTAACTTGTTTAACTCTAATTTTCTCAATACTTACTTTCTTCATTCATCTCATGTCCCTATATAGGGAGTTAGGGAAAACATGCCAAAGGCCATAAGTTCAACAAATTACAAATAAACCCCTAATGAATAGAAATTACAAATAAACTCCTAATGGATAGAAATTGCAAATAAACCCCTAATAAATAGAAATTTCAAATAAACCCCTAATGAATAGAAATTGAAAATAAACCCCTAATGAGTCCATAACATTATCTGAGTGGACCAACTGTGGTGATTCATTTTCCTCGGAGGATTTGCGTCGACATTTAGTGGAACATTGTCTAGTTATGGAGAAACAGCATTTGGCCATGGAGGAAATCAAGACGGACATGTACGCCGTGAAGGACATATTACAACGGATCAAACAGCTACTAGATGAGGAAATGGGTCGTGGTCAGACGTTGCCGGGCAGTTCCACTCTTCTGGCCGAGCACCACCATTCCTCCCGGTCCCAACCCCACCACTTCTGCGCCATCAAACCACGCCCCCACTTAGGGCTCCTCTGCGCCCAGCACAACCTCCACCACTTCTGCGCCATCATACCCCACCCCCACCTAGGGCTCCTCTGTGCCCAACACAACCTTCATTGGCCAAAATGCCCATTCGGGAGCTCTGGGTCACGAAAAAGCTCCCCCAAATTTTGACACCAGATGGCGGCGACCCTAAATCATGCACACCAAAGGGGTTATTCCCCACCCCTGTCTCTCGAGAAGCCATAACTCTTCTTGCACAACGGACGCTTCCAGTTCGATGGATCGCAGACTCGGAAAAGCTTTTCGAACTCCTGAATTCAAAAGGCGAGGACCCAGATTTTGGGAAATCAGAAGACATTTATACCCAAATCCCGTTGATATAGGCTGATTTGGGTTCGATCGCCCAAATTCCCTTCTCACGTACGAAAAAACCTCTTCCCGCACAGAAGATAGAAGTATTCCCATCTGCCTCAGTCACAGCGAATCAATTCGACCCTCCCTCCTCTGTCTCTGACAATCTACCAGCACCGGCAGCCACAAGAGTCCACCGAAAAATGAGGAAGCGTCGTCGAAAACTTGTCCGGTGGGAGGTGACTTCCGACCATAACCTCCCACTTGCAATTCCCCTCTCGATAGCACCGAGGGAACCCAACTTCCAAATTGGGTGGGCATGGCTCAGCAAAAATTTTCGGGGGGAATTGGCTTCCGGCCAACAACTATCAGTTCCCATCCCCTTCTCGACAATCCAGTGGGGCAACCTCGTCCACGCAATCGTGAGGCATTGTCAAACTGGCAGCTTCAATTTGGCTTCTCTGGTTTTTGATAGAAGGGTCAAGGCAGGTACTCAGCCCAACTCTGTTACTTATTCGTGTTTGATTCATGGTCTTTTCAATGTTGGGACAATTGATGAAGCACTGGATCTCATCAAGGAAATGGTGGAGAAGGGCCTTGGTCCAACGGCTTCTACCTATACACTTCCTCTCACATCTCTCTGTGAGGCTGGTCGTCTCAAGGAAGCATGTGATTGCAAATTTGGAAATCTAAACAATGCAATGAGATTACTAAATTTCATGCAAGAGAATGGATGTGCACTGGATGAGTGGACATTTATAGAACTGATTTGTGGATTCTTCAAAATGGGTATGTCGCATGTGGCTTTAGATACGTTCAATAAAATGGCAGCATGTGGATTAAATCCAAAAAAGGTCAGTTATACTGCCTTAATAGATGGATATAGCAAGAGGGAGGCGATAGGCCTGGCACTATCGTTGTTGGACAAGATCAAGGAGATTAGTTGTAGACCTAATGTGCGTACATATAATGTGATATGTAATGGATTTTGCACACAGAATAGGTTACCAGAAGCAGAAAAGCTCTGTAAAGAAATTGCAGAACAGGGGTTGTTCCCCACTGTTGTAACCTATACAACTTTGATTGATGGGTTCTGTAAGAGTGGGGCCACCACTCTTGCATTTAAAGTGGTTGATGAGATGATGAAGCACAATTTCCTACCAAACCATCACACTTATAGCACACTCATCTATGGATTATGTCAAGAAGTCAACGCCATGGAGGCCGAGCTTCTATTTAAGGAAATGCAAAGGAAAGGGCTGATTCCAGATCTAGTGACTTATACTTCAGTAATAGACGGACCCTATGGTGTTTTGATGAAAGGCTTGCAGAAAGATCAAGACGTTCTTGAAGAAAACCACATTGATGTCTATCTTTCCATAGGAAAGGCAAGAGGTTCTACCACTGTTGCTGGTCTCTTAGACAGTTTTTTGGAGAATGGTTGTGGGCCATATTTATATGTTACGTTACTAGTGGGTTTATGGAGAAAGGAGTCAAGGCATTTGTCTCATACCTGCGCGCTTATAAAGAGCCTCATTGCACCTTCATATTCAGATGGAAGGACTTGCTGGTCAGACAAAGTATACTGCAGAACAATTGGGAACTGGTACTGCCTTGCAACAACAGCAGCCGCAAGTGCAGCTTTGGAGTATGGACAGAAACACAACATCCGGCGCATAGTTGCTGTCCAAGATGTCGCTGAAGCTCTTCCCCTTATCTATGCAAGATCAGATACATCTAGGAGATCCACCATATGTGGCCCCCATGTAATACGGACACATGATTTAGTTGACAAGTTACCAAGCATGTTTTCAGAGTATATTTATCCTCAAAATTTTGTCAATGGTGACGATGATATTTGTCTGAGCTCTGAGAGGGTGATGAGTTAGGATGAAAAAAAAAAAAATTGCTCCTCTGCTAGGTTGCTCTACTTTTGTACGAACAGGCAATTCTACATTCGAGCTTGAGGACAAGCTCGTTCTTCAGGAGAGGAGTAATGTTATGGACTCATTAGGGGTTTATTTGCAATTTCTATTCATTAGAGGTTTATTTGCAATTTCTATTCATTAGGGGTTTATTTGTAATTTCTATTCATTAGGGGTTTATTTGTAATTTGTAGAACTTATGGCCTTTGGGATGTTTTCCCTAACTCCCTATATAAGGATGTGAGATGAATGAAGAAAGTAAGTATTGAGAAAATTAGAGTTAAATAGCTCAGATTCTCCCTTTGAGGTCTAGGTCGGATGCTCCCTTTGAGGTCCAAGGTCGAGCCTCCTTCAAGGCTCAATCCCTTCCTCCCCACGCTGGAAGAAATCGTCCGGTGGTTGATCCGAAATGGGCGATAACAAAGGCCATCAATGAAATCCTTAGAAATATCTGACCATACCTGTGATGATAACTGAAGAGGTTGGAGCAACCCTGCTAGACTTAATGATTCGGTCTTGTTCTATTGACAAGTCTGACAAGCTGCCACATACTCTGTTCCTCTTCTCTTCATACCCTTCCAAAAAATTCGTGACTGAGGCGGAAATATATTTTCTGTCTGCCATCATGTGTACTTTCATGGAAAGAGGTTAAGATGTTGGTAATGAGTGGCGAGGTGGGGTGCTGGAAAATCTTGTTTTTGAACAGGATTAGACGATCCTGGATCGTCTAATGGCTATCCGAGGTCCCCTGCTGAATATCATGATATAAGGCAATGAGTTTTGGATGCTGATGTGTCTCCTCCCTAATAGAGTCCAACAAAAGACTTCTGGGCTGATTGATAGCATGCAATTGTGGCTCTGGAACGTCCCGGCGTGACAAGGCATCGGCCCCTACATTAAGACTGCCAGGTTTATACTCAACGGTAAAGTCAAATCCCATCAGTTTACTCAACCAGTGTTGTTGAGGAAAGGTGGTGAGACACTGCTCAAGAAGATACTTCAGGCTTGATTGACCAGTCCGAATAAAAAATGGGCACCCCCAGAGATAGGGCCTCCAATGCTGGATGGCTTTAGCTAAACCGATCAATTCCCTTTCATAAGCCGCAAGTTTGTGATGGTGTTGGCCAAGTTGTCAGCTGAAATAAGCGATCGGGTGGCCTTGTTGCTATAACACTACACCTATACCCCCGCCCGAAGCATCACATTCCACTACAAACAACTCATCAAAGTCTGGTAGCTGCAAAACCGGAGCTGAAGATAAGGCTGCCTTCAACTGTTGAAAAGAATTATCTACCGGCTCGGACCAGCTGAAAGAATTTTTCCTGAGGAGATTGTTGAGCGGTGCTACAATCTGTCTGTAGTCGTGGATAAATTTTTTGTAATAACCAGCGAGGCCCAAAAATCTCCTTAACGCTGTGATGGATATGGGAGGAAGCCAGTCTATGATGGCTTGAATCTTGTTCTGATACCAGTTGTTACGGTCCCGGATCTGACACGTGGATTCTTTGGGAGGATCTGAGATCTGCCCTGGGTTACGGGTCTTCCAAGCATTACCGTAGGGATAGTAGGAAGACATGGGGAAGACGAAAATCAATGGAGGATGACAAAATACGTGGGTTTTTTAGGAAAACCCTAACCTCGAGATCAAGAAGGTGATCTCAAGCCTCTTTACGCTAGATTTAACCTAATTCTTAATACTTCAATGCTTGCATTTCTCATTACTCTTACCCCTTAAATAGGGTTCACCCGGTTAGGGTTTAAAATAAAAAATTCTAAAAATACCCCTATAAAAAAATATTTAAAAAAATACCCCTATAAATAAAATATTCCAAAAATACCCCTATGACCTAAAACTGAAATAAAATAAAGTAAATTAAAGAAAACAACTAAAATAATAATGTTATTACGTGCATAACATTACACCTCCCTTGGAAGACGAGCTTGTCCTCAAGCTTGGAAGTAGTTGTTAAGCACCTAGCCAATGCTACCCAAAAGACTGACCTGTTAGGAACGGAAGACATAGGTACTTAACCCAGGCCCATAACCAGGATGTCCCATAACATCACACCCCCCCTTCTCGAGCCGACGACCACGGCGACGCAATGACACAGGCCCAACCCGGGTTTTATCTTACGGCCTACCTGTATTTTAATCCAACCTTTGCGCGCGACGTAGTGACACTGGCCTAACCCAAGTTTTTATCCTACGGCCTACCAGTATTTAAATCCAGCCTCTACACCGTTGCTGAGAATCGAATTTGCGACCGAGGGTTGGATCTGATACCAAATGTTAAGCACCTAGCCAATGCTACCTAAAAGACCGGCATGTTAGGAACGGAAGACATAGGTACTTAACCTAGGCCCATAACCAGGATGTCCCATAATAGTAGTATCTGTATGCCAACATCTCTACCGGTGTCGAAGTAGCACCTGTGATAGCTAGGACCCCCCCTTTCGACGCCCAAAATTTTAGTTTTTTTTTTTTTTTTTTTTTGGCCTGGTCCGAGTTAACCTGGGTTGACTCGGTTCAGGAACCCGGTCCAGCACGCGACTGAGCTTCGTGCACAGATGAAATTTTCCTAACTTAGGAAAATTTGAATTGGCATCATCTTCTTCCTTCGGCGGAAATTTCGCCGATGGTTAGTCGAAAATCAAAATCCTGCCGAATCCTCCTGCCGATCCCAACGATAGCGGCCGTCTCCTTCCTCTCTCATGGCACCGACGGAGTCGCCTAATTTTTTAGTGGCGAATTGTAGCCCATAGGGGCTTCACCGCCTGGATAGTTTCCGAGACAGAGGGCTCTCAAAAACATGTGAATAGTTGTTGCTCAGCCCCCCGGAACCGAGATCCCTTGCGAAAAAGTCGCCTACGGCGTCAAAGAAATTTCGTGCTTTGCCAGTGGCGAAGAGAAGCCCGTTGGGGCTTCGCTGCTGGGAGCATTGCCGATACGTAGAACCTCCATTTCTCAGCCCCCCGGAACAGAGACGCCTTGCGGAAATTTCGCCTATGGCTCCGACAGTGCCTCCTCTTCCTCTTGTGGCCCACAAGAGGAAGTCGAAGTGTCCCTACTGGAGGATTTTCCGTTGCCTGGTTCGAGAGGCGTTCTGGTGCCCATTTTTCCCGTCGTCCTTTCTCCCCCCTGTGCTCCACGCCATGTTACTTGCCAGATCGACGGACCCAGTCGGAAAGGTGTTACGGTTGGTTGCCGGTAGAACTTTCTCCGATGGTGAACAACACCCCTTAGGGGCTTCTCCGCTGGCCAATGTTATTGCCGTCGCCAGTGGAATTCTGGTTTCCCGTGATAAGGGGTTTGGGGTCGCCCCCAAACCTGCCATAGGTGCTTCGGCCGGTATATGGGATGAAAATTTTGATTTTTCCAGCCCTTGGCCTGTTGCCTCGTCCGAGATAGCTTCTGTTACCTCTTGTGCACCTATGTGGTTGGAGATTTGAGGTCGTGTGACCTGTTTTGCTGAAGCAACGAGTTCCTCCCTTGCGTAACATTCAATGGAAGCATCTAATCGTGCTCGTATTTGTTCCAATTCCTTACCCATAGAAATCCATCTTTCTTGGGGTATAGAATAACCCATTGTGTTCCCGCTCTAATACCAGTTGTTACGGTCCCGGATCTGACACGTGGATTCTTTGGGAGGATTTGAGATCTGCCACGGTTTATGGGTCTTCCAGGCATTACCGTAGGGATAGTAGGAAGACATGGGGAAGATGAAGATCAATGGAAGATGAGAGAATACGTGGATTTTTGAGGAAAACCCTAACCTCGAGATCAAGAAGGTGATCTCATGCCTCTTTACGCTACATTTAACCTAATTCTTAATACTTTAATGTTTGTGTTTCTCATTACTCTTACCCCTTAAATAGGGTTCACCCGGTTAGGGTTTACAATAAAATATTCTTAAAATACCCCTATAAATAAAATATTCCAAAAATATCCCTATGACCTAAAACTGAAATAAAATAAATTAAATTAAAGAAAACAACTAAAATAATAATGTTATTGCATGCATAACACTCAGGTGTGCCCATAGAACATTTGGACTTGTTTAAAACCAAATGATGTGAACGTTGGAGAGTAAATACATGGTGAAGGTGCTGAAGGTGCTTGTCCCAAAGTTTGCTATACACCAATATATCATCAAAAAAGACTAGAACATATTTCCGTAAGATAGAGCTAAATTCATGAGGACCTGGAAAGTGGATGGTGCATTGGAGAGACCAAATGGCATCACTAGGAACTTGAAATGCCCAATGTTCATGCAGAACGCGGTCTTCTCCACATCTGAAGGATGAACTCTAATCTGATGATAACCTGACTTCAAGTCCAACTTTGTAAATATAGTGGTGTCATGTAACTCATCTAACAGCTCATCCACCACGAGAATGGGAAATTTATCTTTAATTGTGTTAGCATTGAGCTGCCTGTAGTCCACACAAAATCTCTAGGACTTGTCATGTCTTTTTACCAGTAACATCGGGGATGACAAAGGAGACCTGCTGGGCTAAATAATTCCCTGGGCGAGCATATTTTGGCACTCTCTCTCAATTTCATCCTTCTGTAAGTGGGGGTAATGGTAAGGCCGAACCACCACAGGTTTTGTCCCCAGTTTCAATCTGATGCGGTGATCACAGTGGCGAATAGGCAGAAGAGCAGTAGTTCTTGAAATAAATCTTCAAAGTTTGTAAGTAATTGAGATAACTTACAGAGCTCGGCGCTCTGGACCTGAACTGCCTAAAGTGTGTAGGACACAGTAGCACGTGTTCCATGTAAGGTGATCTAACGCTGGCCCTTTGTGAAGGTCATGGTCAGGGCCTAAAAACCCCACAAGATAGGCCCCAACATCTGGAGAGGAGGGACCCATTCGTATAACAAAGGGGGAGAAGAATTTCCTAGGTGCATGAGTTTCTCGGGACAGCAAGGGCCCCTCATTCCGAGGGGACACTTCTACCAGGGGGAGGCACTATTCTGAGGTATACTAAAATGGAATTCCCTACTTATAATGGTTCAGAAGACCCTTTGATATGGCTGTATTGATGCGAAATAAATTTTAGCCATTAGCGAGTCCCAGCCTATGACTGAGTCAACGTGGCTGTTTTCCACTTACTTGGGGAAGCACAACTTTGGTACCAACTTGTTGAGGTTGATAGAAACATGGTAGATTGGGATGAATTTAAGCGACTGTGCTCTCTCCATTTTGGTCCTCCGGCTTATAGCAACCCTTTGGGAGATTTGGTTTTTTTCCGCCAAACTGGGGCCGTGGAGCAATATCAAAAACTGTTCCAAGAAAAATTAGCACGAGCAAGAAGTAAGGTACAAGTGGATCAGCAAGTTGTGCTATTTATAGCAAGCTTGACTGAGGCGTTAAAACTTGAGGTGGAGCTCTATGCACCTGTTGACTTATCCAGCGCTATGAATATAGCTCATGCTTTAGAACTATGACACAAGGCACAGCACAGACTACCTCCATTGTCAGGGGAGCGGAGCGCTCCATCCACGGGGCAAGAGGAGCGCATTCCTCCTAGAAACAACCCGGGTATTACTTTGACAGGGGATAGGAGATCTAGTCATCCTACACCTCCTTATATAAAAAAATTGACTAGTGCTGAGATGGCGGAACGGAGGGCTAAGAATCTGTGTTACAATTGTGATTAACCATATCAGGCCGGGCATCAGTGCAAAAGATTGTTTTTGATCAATAAGGTTGAAAATGAGGATATCGAGGTGACAGAGGATATGATAGAGGAAGAACCACCGGACATCTCCTTGCATGCCATTACTGGGCAGCAATCGGCCACAACTACACAGCATGGGAGCAGCTCGACAACTTTCACCAGGTCTACCCAGCGTCCGAGCTTGAGGACAAGCTCGATCTCCAAGGGGGGGCAGATGTTATGGACTCAATAACACTGAGTCATCTACTTTAATTTTATTATTTATGTTTCTTTTAATTTTGAATTTTATTGATTTGTAATAAGACTTAAAGGTAGGGGTAGAATTGGCTTTTAATAACCCTAACCTATGTTAATGTTAATTACCCTATTTAAGGGATAAGGATGGAGAAATAAAGGAAGTTCAGAATTAGCATAAACTAGAGTAATTAGGTCATTGATAGGCTCCCTATTCGATGGTTCTTGGCTTGAACTCTCTTTGGTGGTTTGTTGCATCCATTGGAGAGTCTTTGAGGAGATCGTGGGAGGAAGAAGAACAGGAAGCACCCTTCTATTCCGAGCTGCAAGGGAAAGACTACCTCTTCACGGAAATTTCAGAAAAGGAGAGGTCTTGACGTGAGTCTACCCAGGAAGGAGGATGAGTTCATGTTTCTGGTTGGGTGTTGATGTCCAGAGGTATTTGCTAATCTTATTCCAAGCATTGAGATTAGATTTATGTTTCTCTTTTACGTAAGGAACCAGTGCTGCATGAAATTGGAAACCCTACCTTGACCTGCGCCATAAGAAAGGGGGTTGCACGTTGGGGCCTCAAGGTGCTTCCTTGACTAGTTGAGTTCATTCATAATTAAGAAAAGGAAACTCCTTTTGAAGGGGAATGAATTCAATATAGGGAAAGGGGTTGTTCTTGAGTCATTACAGCAAGTAAAACCCTCTTGACGTGAATTATAAAAGAGGGGTTTCATTTCTGAGTGCTTAAACAGTCCTTTAACTTGCTGGTTGCCTCTATAATTGAGAAAAGCAAAATCCTTTTCAATCCTAACGTGAAAGGAGAAGTATAAGAGAGTTATTTTCACAAAAAATGTGATAAGAAACCCTCAAACAGTGCTGGATTCATATTCAACTCACCGAGTTACTAGATCCATGGCTAGGGACCATAACAATATATTTTGCGGGTGAAGTGGAGATAGAATTGTCAGCATGTGGTGCTGAAGTTTGCCCAGGGCGTGGAGGGGCTGAATGGGATGATGGGGCACTGGTGGGCGCCCTGCTTGACTTAGATGGTCTGGGGACTAGAGACTCCTTTAGGACACGTTGTTTGCTATCTATAGTCCTTGCAAGGTTCATAGCATGGGCCAGGTCATGAGGGTCATGCAGTTCTACTTCCAAGCACAAGGCCTCCATTAACCCGGAAGTAAATAAATTAACATATTGGGAAGGAGGCACAAATTGACTGGCGCGGGCCAGGCATTCCTAAAATTGTTTCTGATACAATTCAATAGTCCCTGTCTATTTCAAATTCACCAGATCCCCCAAGGGGTTGCTACACGCAGGAGGGCCAAACCTCAACATGTAGTACTCTTGAAATAAATCCCAGTCATTAACATGATGCTCCGAATGAAATTGTTGGTACCATAGGAGCCCTTCATCAAGCATATGGAAGGCAGATAAATGGACTCGATCATCAACATGCGTTCTTTGGTAATAAAAGAACTATCACAGTGGTGTAACCAGATCAAAGGATCCGTAGACCCGTCATAGGTAGGAAAGTCAAGGTTGGCATACCTAGGCACCATATTGTGGCCTTGTGCATGGGGTCCCATGGTTGTGGGAGATTGGTGGCGCAGAGGTGGTGGGGGTGGGTGGGGAAGAAGTGGCTTGGCCGGAAGTCTGGAACTGCCCGGTGGCGTAGGACCCCGAGCAAAGGCTTCCTCCACTCAATGGAGTAGGTGTTGCAGAGTGTCGCTCAAGGAGGATATTGCAGAGTCAGTACGATTTCGATTTTCCTCCACGGTATGATGCAACTTCTCCACAAATTGACGCAAATCAGCCTGGGAAGAGGAATCCCTAAGAATGGTCTTGTCTGATACCACGATGTTAGGAGATGCCCTTGCCATGGATCTGGTCACCCTCCTTTCTCCTCTTTCCTCCATATTTGCAATTGATGAAGGGAGAACCTTTCTGTGCTTCGAACGTGCAATAGTTTGGGGATAGAAGAAACCTTGAAGGAGGCTCAACCTTGGACCTCAGAGAGGGACAATCCGACCTGCTAATCTAATTTGACTTCAATGCTTGAGTTTCATTCCTACCCGTCCTCCTTAATAAAAGGATTAAGGATGCAAAACATTTAGCCCAAACCAAGGGAATAAGGTATGAGAAATTACAATTAATTTGTTATGGACTCCATAGCATCAAGAGTCTCTACCAGGCATATGACTTAATTGTTGTTAGATTCAGGTTAAGTCATGAGAGGTACTATTGTAATTAATCATGGGGAACCCTTGTAATCTGGGCGTGAAGTGTTAGTGTGGCCAGCATCCCTTCCTTGGATTATAAGGAGGACAATATTGAAATGAAGGCAAGCATTTACCTAAGTTAGAATACAATAGGCAAGATAGATTAATGCTCTCACTGAGCTCCTCTTCCCACACACACTCATCACTCTATCTACCTCTGAGCTCTTCAACAAATCAATGACGCCAAGGAGGCTTCTTCACGCCATTCTCCATCTTATAAACTGGAACCTCAAGGGGAATGCCGAGTGACAATATCCATGGCAAGGGAACCTAACATCGTGGTATCAGACCGAACGACTGTTGGTGATTCCTCTTCCTCTGATGACATCCAAAATTTTTTGAAGGCACAACGTGTAAGCACATAGGTCAAACTTGACTCATTCCAACAGTAACTTCTATCTCTCCAAGACTCTGCCCCGCAGCAACAACAGCAGTACACTCTCTCTATCCAGCAACTGATGGCCCTGATGGATGAAGTTTACCCACGTCCTCCCACCCAGCTAGGAATCTCTTCCTCCCCCCTTGCCCAACCTCACTTTCATTTCACTCCACAATCCCCCCCCCTATTCCGTCCCCCACACCCTACATCCATAGGGGCCCAAGGACCAACCCCTTCCTCGGTGCCAAGGTACGCCAAATTGGACTTTCCAAACTTTGATGGGTCTTCGGACCTTCTCATTTGGTTGCATAAGTGCGACCAATTCTTTTGGCACCAACAAACTCAGCCCGAGGACTGACATCCACTTGCTGCCTACCACATGTTTGACGAAGCGCTCCTGCGGTATCATCAGTTCCGATATGAGAATCCTCTGTATGATTGGGAGATTTTTAGAGCCTCTTTCATGTTACGGTTCGGACCCCCTGCCCGCCACTGCCCTCTTGGGGACTTAGTCAACCTCAAACAATCTGGTCGCTAGCACAGTACCACAAATCCTTCCAAGAAAAGCTGGCTCATGCCACTCACTTGGTGCATCCCAACCAGTATGTCCCCTTGTTCACAGCAGGCCTGGTTGAGGCACTCCGCATTGAGGTTGCATTACTGGCCCCAACCACTCTCGACCATGCCATGAATTTGGCCTGATCGTTGGATCCAAACAACGCATCCTGAGAGACTCCCTTGGCAGAAGACTCCCCTGGTCAGGACGTCCCACTCAAGCACCTCCCCCTGCTCCCCCCAATTTCCTGCACCCAAACCAATACTACTCCTCCCTTACAGCCCTCAACCACCACGCCACCTCCCCAATTCATCAAACGCCTCTCTAAAGCCAACCAGGAACAACGGCTCGCTCCAGGCCTCTGTTTCAATTGTGATGAAAAATATCATCCCGGCCATCAATGCCAAAGGCTATTTTGTCTTGAAGGGGGTGATCTGGAAGAGTGTGACCTTTCCGACACCGAAGACGAGCCAGCGGTGGAGGAACCTGCCATTTCCCTCCACGCCATGACCGGCTTGCACAACACCAACACCATGCAGGTCCACGCTGTCATCCACAATCTCATGCTCGTTGCCTTGTTTGATTCGGGCAGCACCCATAACTTTCTTAGCCAGACAGCCGCACAGCAGCTGGGCTTACCCGTGCAACACAACTCTGGCCTCTCAGTTTTGCAGTCTTGGAGTATGTTCAGCAATCCAGTTTGATATTGAAGTCCATCCATTTGAGGCCGATTTCTTCGTCATTCCTCTCGCTGGGTTTGACTTAGTTTTGGGTATCAAGTGGCTTCAACAGCTGGGTCCTATCTTTTGGGATTTCACATCCCTCACCATGACCTTCACCTCCGGCCAGCAAGAGCTCACTCTTCATGGCACTCATGCCCCCGCTCGCTGCACACTCCAGAATTTACAGGTCACCACCTCAGACAGCAGCAGCTTGCAGTCCCTCATCTCTGAATTTGTGGACTTGTTTAGAGAGCCGAAGTCACTTCCTCCCATCTGAACCTATGACCATCGCATCCGGCTGAAATTGGGCACAGAGCCAGTCATTCGCCGGCCCTACCATTACCCGCACGTCCCAAAGGATGAAATCGAGAAGCAATGCCAACAGATGCTTGAAAAAGCCCTGATTCAATCCAGCAGGTCCCCTTTTTCTTCTCTGGTGCTGCTAGTGCGCAAGAAAGATCAGACTTGGTGCTTTTGTGTCGACTACAGAGAGCTGAATGCACACACTTTCAAGGACAAATTTCTGATACCCATGGTAGATGAGCTCTTGGACAAACTCCATGGTGCCAACTTCTTTACAAAGCTGGATTTACATTCCGGTTACCATCAGATCCGAGTCTACCCGCCCGATGTGGAGAAGACAGCCTTCAGTATTTACCATGGCCATTTCGATTTCTGGTCATGCCATTTGGGCTCTCCAATGCCCCCTCCACCTTCCAGGCCCTCATGAACGAGGTATTTCGGCCCCTTTTATGGAAATATGTCCTTGTTTTCTTTTATGATATTTTGATCTACAGCCACACTTGGGAGAGCGACATTTAGCACTTGTGTACGGTGTTTTAACTCCTACGTGCACACCAACTATTCCTCAAGCACTCCAAATGCTCGTTTGGTGCTTCAGAGGTAGCTTATTCGGGCCATGTCATTTCTGCCACCGGCGTCCAAGTGGATAGTTCCAAGATCCAAGCCATTGTGGACTAGCCTACTCCACATTCAGCAACATCGTTAAAAGGCTTCTTGGGCTTATCGGGGTACTACCACAAGTTCATCCAAGATTATGGCCAGCTCGCCGCACCACTGACCAGCTTACTGAAACGTCATGCATTCGCATGGTCCGAGGCAGCAGCCTCCTCCTTTTATCAACTCAAGCTGGCATTAGCGTCCACTCTCTGCTTCAACTTTCGAACTTTGAGGATCTCTTTATTATTGAATGTGATGCATCTGAGGGGGGCATCTGGGCCATTCTACAGCAGCAGGGGCATCCCATTGCGTATTTCAGTAGACACTTAGCCATTCATCATCACAAACTCGCGGCCTATGAGCGTGAACTTATTGGCTTAGCCAAAGCCATTCAGCACTGGAGGCCATATCTCTGGGGTCGTCCCTTCCTCATCCATACCGACCACTGTGTTATGGACTCCATAGCATCACGAGTTATCCATAGGCATAGGAATTAAATTATGTCAATTTACTTTTCATGTAATTTCAATTCGGTTTGGTTTAATTTATTTGGTTTGGTTTAGTTTGGGTTGGTTCAATGTAATGTGGCATGAACCCGATTTGGTTTACTTTATTTGGTTTGGTTTAGTTTGGGTTGGTTCAGTGTAATGTGGTGTGAACCACTTGACCTATGGGTCATCTTTGTATTTTCGTCCTCAACCCTATTTAGGGGGACATGAAGGAGAAGAGAGGCAAGTATTGAGAAAATTATATATTACAGGTCAGATTCTCCCTCAGAGGTCTAGGTTGGATTTCTCCCTTTGAGGTCCAAGGTTGAGCTTCCTCCAAAGCTCCTTCGTTCTAATTGAGTTCCACCATTACTCGTTCAAGAAACAAGAATTCTCTTCCAACGTCAAGATCATCCATGGAGGGAAGAGAGGAAAGAAGGGTGACTCGATCCATGGCAAGGGAAGAACCTATCATCTTGGTATCAGAGCGGGCTCCCACGTCGCCAGTTCGACTCCCGGGGTGCGCAAAGGCTGGATTAAAATTACTGGTAGGTTTGGAAGGGGCGACCTAGCGGAGGGGGCGACCTGGAGAACTACGAAGGGGCACTAGGAGTAGGTCGCCGCTAGAGTAGGCCACCGGGTTGGGCCAGTGTCGTTGCGCCACCGTGGTCGTCGGCTTGGGAAGGTGGGGTGTGATGTTATGGTCCTAGGGTTAAGTACCTATGTCTTCCGCTCCTAACAGGCCGGTCTTTTGGGTAGTATTGGCTAGGTGCTTAACATTTGGTATCAGACAGGTCCACCCTTGGGGATTTCTCTTCCCCTGACGATTTGAGATAGTTAGTGGAAGATACTAGGCAGAGGACAAATAACCAGGCTCATGCCCTGGAAGAGTGCGTCAAACTACCTCTGATTTGCGTGAGGCAATAAAATCATTAGATGCTACCATCCAAGCTCTCCTCCGGTGACAAGAGGACCATGATACACGAGCCCAACCACCAACTACCTACTCTCCACCGGCCGACCACCATCAATTCCACCCACCACCTCCTCTACAACCACCAATGCGTCAACACCATCCCCATCTGGGGCCTGCTATTCAAGGACCAAACACTGTGCCTAGGTATTTAAAACTTGACTTTCCTATGTATGATGAGTCTAAGGACCCTTTAATTTGGTTAGCCAAGTGTGATCAGTTCTTTTATCATCAAAAAACACCTACGGATGAGAAAGTGTATTTGGCCGCCTACCACATGCTCGATGAAGCGCTTCTCTGGTACCACCAATTCTGAAATGACCAAGTGGTTCAGGATTAGGCAACTTTTAGACAGTCTTGCATGATGAGATTTGGTCCTCCAGCTAGTAGCAATCCATTGGGAGAATTAATCAATTACAAACAAACTGGAACACTAGAGGTGTACCAAAAGACCTTACAGGAAAGGTAGGCCCGAGCAAACCAGTTTGTTAGCCACACACAGTATGTGCATATTTTTACTGTTGGTTTGACAGAAGCTCTGCGATTAGAAGTTGAATTACATGCTCCTACAGATTTAGACCATGCTATGAATTTAGCCAGGGCAATTGACCACAAGCAGCGTGTTCTAAAGGAGTCACTGGTCAGAAAACCAGCTTGGCCAGGGAGGCACAATGCCTCAGCGCCAAACCCTTCCTATGGACCTCAAAGATTTAGAGACAGTGTAGCCCCATGCCGAGACATCTCTAATTCGGCTCCACCTGCTCCTTACTTCAAAAAACTTACTCGACAGAAAATGGACCAGAGAAAGGCTAAGGGCCTTTATTTTAACTATGATGAACAGTATGTCAATGGCCACCACTGCAAACAATTATTCAGCATATGTCTGTGGGAGGATGGAGAAGAAATACCACAAGAGGAGGAAATTGTGGAAACTGACCAAGAAGGTCCAGAGATTTCCCTTCATGCTATGACTGGTCTACGCAGTTCAAGCACAATGTAGGTTAAAGCCCAATTACATCATTTACAGTTACTAGCTTTAGTTGACTCAGGCAGTACACATAATTTCATCAGTCAACAGGGGGTAGAACAACTTGGGTTAGTTGTACAGCAACAGACTGGTCTTTCTGTATCAGTAGCCAATGGGGCTAAAATTACTAGTGTAGGCATATCACCAGCCACACACTTTGATATTGAGGGATATGCATTTGTTGCAGATTTTCTGGTGATTCCACTATCAGGATTCAATTTGGTACTAGGAATTAAATGGCTAAAATTGTTGAGACCAATACTATGGGATTTCCAAGCTCTGACCATGTCTTTTATAGAGGACCAACATTAGATTATATTGCATGACAAACAAGCACCACTCACCTGCGCACTACAGGTTACCTAGGTCCAGTTCACAAACACATGTAAGTTATCTCACTTACTTACAAAATTTGAAGATATCTTTCAAGACCCTACTGCTTTACCACCACTTAGGCACTGTGATCACCATATCCGTTTGAAAACGGGTACCAAGCCGGTAGTGGTGCGTCTGTATCATTACCCTCACTTGCAGAAGGATGAGATTGAAAGGCAGTGCCAGTAGATGTTAGCACAGGGTATTATTCAGCCCAGCAGGTCTCCTTTTTCTTCATCGGTATTACTAGTCCGTAAGCATGATAAGTCATGGAGGTTCTGTGTAGATTACCGACAACTCAATGCCCATACGATTAAAGATAAATTTCCTATTCTTGTGGTGGACGAGCTGTTAGACGAGCTACATGGAGCTACTATTTTTACTAAACTCGATTTGAAATCTGGCTATCATCAAATCCAAATTCATCCATCAGATGTGGAGAAAACAGCGTTCCGCACGCATCACGACCATTTTGAATTCCTCGTAATGCCATTTGGTCTGTCAAATGCGCCTTCCACCTTCCAGGCCCTCATGAATGAGGTATTTTCCTCTCTCTTGAGAAAGCATGTATTGGTATTTTTTGACGATATTTTGGTCTATAGCAACAGCTGGGAAGAACATCTTCAACACCTTCACCAGGTATTTTCTCTTATAGGTTCACATCATTTGGTTTTAAATTGGTCAAAATGTTCTATGGGCACATCAGAAGTGGCATACTTGGGCCACGTTATTTCAGCAGCAGGGGTGAAGGTAGACCTGAGTAAGATACAAGCGGTCATAGATTGGCCTATTCCTACATCTATTACAGCCTTAAGAGGATTTTGGGCCAGCTTGCAGCTCCGCTCAACAATCTCCTCAAGAAAAATGCTTTTACCTGGTCAGAGACAGCAGCTCATTCATTTCAGCAATTGAAAGACGCCTTATCATCAGCCCCAATTTTGCAGCTCCCCGACTTTGAGGAGTCATTTGTAGTGGAATGTGATGCTTTGGGGGGCGGTATTGGCTCAGTGTTGCACCAACAGGGCCACCCGATTGCTTATTTTAGCCGTCAATTGGGCCAACACCACCACAAGTTGGCAGCTAATGAGAGGGAATTGATCGGATTGGCGAAAGCTATATAGCATTGGCGCCCTTATCTATGGGGACGTTCTTTTTTTATACGCACTGATCATTGCAGCCTCAAGTATCTTCTTGAGCAGCGTCTTACTACTTCACCACAACAGCATTGGTTAAGTAAGCTTATGGGGTTTGACTTTTCTGTCGAGTATAAACTGGGAAGTCTGGATGTAGGGGCTGATGCATTATCTCACCGGGACGTTCCAGAGCCACAATTAAATGCCAACAGTTAGCCCAGTGCTCTCTTGTTGGATTCTATATGGGAAGAGGCACAACAGTACCCGAATATTATCTCCTTATGCCAGGACATCCAGCAAGGGACAACGGCAAACCATTGGAGGGTTCAGGACAATCTCGTCCTCTATAAAAACAAAATTTTTCTACACCACACATTCCCTCCGATTAACAGTATTTTAGCCTCCTTCCATGACAGTACACATGAGGGCCGACAAAAAACATATTTCCAGATCAGTAGGGAATTTTATTGGAGGGGCATGAAGCGCGCAGTATAGCGGATTATGTGGCGGCTTGTCAGACTTGTCAACGGAATAAAGCTGAAACATTAAGTCCAGCTGGGTTGCTCCAACCACTTCAGCTTCCATCACAGGTCTGGTCTAATATTTCTATGGACTTCATAGATGGACTTCCCTCTTCGTTGGGTAAAACTGTTATCCTTATAGTGGTGGATCATTTCTCTAAGTATGGGCATTTCATTCATCTGGCGCATCCTTACACTGCAACTTAGGTCGCTCAAGTTTTTATGGATAACATTGTCCGCTTACTTGGGATGCCTAATTCAATTACCAGTGATAGGGATGAAATCTTTACAAGTACCTTCTGGAAAGAACTCTTCAAGTTATAGGGCACAACATTAGCCTTTTCTTCAACCTACCATCCGCAGACTGATGGTCAGACAGAGGTCGTCAATAGAACCATTGAAATGTATCTCCGCTGTTTCGTGGGGGACTCACCTAAGAGGTGGGTTAAGTGGCTTGCCTGGGCTGAGTTATGTTACAACACCTTCTACCACAGTGCACTCAGCACAACCCCATTCAAGGTGGTATATGGTAGAGAACCTCCCCGTCTTTTAGCCTATGAACCAGGGGCCTCTAAAGTCGCCACTTTGGACCAAACATTAGCTAAAAGAGACATTCATCACTGAGGTGCGCACTCATCTATAGGAGGCACAACATTCTATGAAAAAATATTATGACAAGAAGCACCGGGAAGTCTTCTTTTCTTCTGGAGATTATGTTTGGTTGCGTCTCCAACACTACAGGCAACTGTCGTTAACAGCCTCCAAACGTCACAAGCTCTCTCCTAAATATTATGGTCCCTTTCAGGTGATGAACCGCATTGAGACAGTGGCCTACAGATTGCAACTTCCGCCAGAGGCCAGAATTCACAACGTCTTTCATGTCCCACAATTAAAGGCCTTCCAAGGTGATTCGCCTTTGATGCACACCCCGCTGCCCCACTCCATGAGGGACGTGTACTTTCTACCCCGGCATAGGTATTACAAACTCGCCGTATTCAGGGTGATTGGGAGATCTTAGTGCAATGGGCAGATGCTGACCCCAGTGACACGACATGGGAGCCATTAGCGGCATTTCGCACTTTGAGCTTGAGGACAAGCTCTTTCTCCGGGGGGGTGACGTTATGGACTCCATAGCATCACGAGTTATCCATAGGCATAGGAATTAAATTATGTCAATTTACTTTTCATGTAATTTCAATTCGGTTTGGTTTACTTTATTTGGTTTGGTTTAGTTTGGGTTGGTTCAGTGTAATGTGGCATGAACCACTTGACCTATGGGTCATCTTTGTATTTTCGTCCTCAACCCTATTTAGGGGGACGTGAAGAAGAAGAGAGGCAAGTATTGAGAAAATTATATTTTACAGGTCAGATTCTCCCTCAGAGGTCTAGGTCGGATTTCTCCCTTTGAGGTCCAAGGTTGAGCTTCCTCCAAAGCTCCTTCATTCTAATTGAGTTCCACCATTACTCGTTCAAGAAACAAGAACTCTCTTCCAACATCAAGATCATCCATCGAGGGAAGAGAGGAAAGAAGGGTGGCTCGATCCATGGCAAGGGAAGAACCTAACACACTGCAGCCTATAGTACCTTCTGGAGCAGCGTCTTAGCATGTCCCCCCAACAACACTGGCTCAGTAAAGTGATAGGCTCAAACCCAGCCACCTCAACAAAGGAGCCAATGCATTGTCCCACCGCGAGGAGCCAGAGCCCCAACTCTTGGCCATCAGTCAACCTCAGTTCTTACTGCTCGTTCAGATTCGAGATGAGATTTAGCAGACCCCAGACCTCCTCATCCTCTTCCAGTGCACTAAACAACAGCCCTCGAACAATATCTAGACCATCCAGGATGGCCTCCTCCTGTACAACCAACGCATCTATCTGGCTGCCACCTCGCCCTTACTGTCCACCATTCTGTCCACCTATCACGATGTTACTCATGAAGGTCAGCAGTGCACTTATTTCTGGTTGAGCCGTGACTTTTACTGGAAGGGTATGAAGAGCATGGTGGCTGACTACGTCTCAGCATGCCAAGTATTTCAGCGGAAAAAAAACTGAGACTCTCCAACCAGCGGGTTTGCTGCACCCCCTTCACTTGCCTACTCAAGTTTGGGCAGAGAGACTTCATGAGGGTCTTCCGAAGTCATCCGGTAAGTCTACCATCTTGGTCGTGGTGGACCATTTCTCCAAGTATGGCCACTTCATTCCTTTATCACATCCATATATAGAAGTGTATTTAGCTCAGATTTTCATGGACAACATTGTGCACCATTCCTTTATCACATCCATATATAGAAGTGCATTTAGCTCAGATTTTCATGGACAACATTGTGCACCTTCATGGCTTACCGGAGACCATCATGAGCGACCGCGATGCTCTTTTTACTAGCACCTTTTGGAAGGAGCTTTTCCGACTGCAGGGCACCAAGCTGGCTTTCTCTTCCACTTACCACCCCTAGACTGATGGGAAAACTGAGGTAGTCAACCGCACACTGGAGGTGTATCTATGCTGCTTTGTGGGCGATAATCTTTAGACGTGGGTCCACTGGCTCGCGTGGGGCGAATGCTGCTACAACACGTCCTACCATTCAGCACTCAAGATGACCCCCTTTCAGGTGGTTTATGGTCACCCTCCCCCTCGCCTGGTCTCCTATCTTGCTGGCTCTTAACGTGTGGCTGCCATCGACCAGGCTTTGATGGAACGGGACAGCATGCTGGCACATATCCGCGACAACTTACTGGGAGCTCAGTCGCGCATGAAGAACGCTTATGACAAGACCCACCACGACCAGTCTTATGCACCAGACGATTATGTATGGCTCCGTCAACACAAGTACCGTCAGCTGTCCCTCACTGTAGCAAAGCGTTTCAAGCTCTCCCCCAAGTACTTTGGACCCTTTCAGATCTTGGGGCACATCGGCAGCGTCGCCTACAGTCTCTAGTTGTCGGCTGATGCCCATATTCATGACGTCTTCCACGTGGTTCTACTGAAGCCTTCAAGGGTGATTCGCCACTATTGCACACCCCGCTCCCTCCACTTCATGATGGCTGCATCCTTCCCACTCCATCCCATGTCTACCAGGCTCGCAGAGTTGATGATCATTGGGAACTGCACGTCCATTAGGCGGAGACGGATCCGGTGGAGGCCTCTTGACAGCCATTGGATGAATTTAGAGAACTCTTCCCGGCCTTTGAGCTTGAGGACAAGCTCTTTCTCCAGGAGGGGAGTGATGTTATGGACTCCATAGCATTAAGAGTCTCTTCCAGGCATAGGACTTAATTGTTGTTAGATTTAGGTTAAGTCATGAGAGGTACTATTGTAATTAATCATAGGGGAACCCTTGTAATCTGGGCATGAGGTGTTATTGGCCAGCATTCCTTAGTGAAGGGTAATCTTGTAATCTGGCAGGTCATTTTGTAATCTGGTGTAAGTGTGGCCAGCGTCCCTTCCTTGGTTTCTAAGGAGGACAATATTGAAATGAAGGCAAGCTTTTACCTAAGTTAGAATACAATAGCCAAGATAGATTAACGCTCTCACTGAGCTCCTCTTCCCTCACGCTCTCATCACTCCATCTACCTCTGAGCTCTTCAATAAATCAGTGACACCAAGGAGGCTTCTTCAGGCCATTCTCCATCTTACAAACTGGAACCTCAAGGGGAACGCTGAGTGACAAGATCCATGGCAAGGGAACCAAACATAAGCCATCCTAAAATCTGGAAGGGAAATTACGTAAATTAACTCCTGCATCTGCCTGTTACTCTTGATGCTATGGAGTCCATAATAGTATGCTATCTGCCTCATTTTCATCCTTTATAATTGACTCAGGAGCCTTGAAGCATCTTAAAGGTAACAAAAATTTATTACATTCTCTATCTCCGAGTCTTTCACACAAGTTTTTTACCATAGCTGACGGTTCTCAAACCAAAGTCCAAGGGAAAGGTTCCACTTCTGTCACACCATCATTCTGCTCACTGATATTCTTTTCGTTCCTACTTTCCCTTTAAATCTATTATCTGTTAGTCAGCTGACAAAATATTTTAATTGCTCTATTACCTTCTCACCCACTTCATGTGTTTTTCAGGATCTTATAATGAAGCAGGTGATTGGTGGAGGCCATGAACAAGGAGGGCTTTGTTATGGACTCCATAGCATCTCAGGTAATAAACAGACGTAGGAATTAAATTATGGAATTTCCTTTTATGTATGTTGGTTTGATTTAATTGTAATTTTCATGAACTTGGTGAACCTCGGGTCGAGTTTTTCATTTGTGTCCCTATTCCTATTTATAGGGGAGAGGGGCTTTAATGAAAGCAAGCATTGAATCAACTAGAAAGTAGAGGTCGGATTCTCCCTTCTGAGGTCTGGTCGGGCCTCCTCCAAGGCTCAACTCGTTCTTCACCATTGCACACACTAAACACAGGAAACTCATTCCCACGTCAAGAGCAAACCAGAAGGAAAGAGGAGGAAGAAAGGTGATGAGATCCATGGCAAGGGAAGACCTTAAAATCTTGGTATCAGACAGGTCCACCCTTGGGGATTCCTCTTCCCAGGAAGATTTGCATCAAGTTATGGAGGAACATCGTCATTCCATTGAAGAAAATCGTTTGTGCACTGCTGATCTCCAGTCAGCCATGTTCGCCTTGAATGAGACAATGCAACATCTGATATGATGAGTGGAAGAGGGATTGGCTAGAGGTCCAATGCCGTCGAGCAGTTCCACTATTCCGGTCGAGACACACCAATCCCACCAGCCCCTACCCCCACCACCTCTGCGCCATCAAAATCCCCCCACCATGGGACCCCATGGACCAGGCCCCAATTTGGTGCCATGGTATGGAAAGGTTGATTTTCCTACCTTTGATGGGTCTACGGACCCCTTGATCTAGTTACACTGCTATGCCCAATTTTTTACAATCAAAGAACCAATGCGGTTGACTGGGTCTATTTAGCCGCATTCCATATGCTCGATGAATCACTTCTATGGTACTACCAGTTTCAATATAAACATCATGCTCCTAATTGGGATTTGTTTAAAGAATACTGCATGTTAAGGTTTGGTCCGCCTACCCGTAGCAATCCCTTGGGTGATCTAGTGAATTTGAAACAGATTGGGACTATAGAACTATATCAGAAGAACTTTCAGGAATGCCTGGCTCGTGACAGTCGATTTGTGACGCCCTCATAGCATGTTAATCTATTTACTAATGTATTGACATAGGCCTTGCGTCTAGAGGTAGAATTGCATGACCCTCAAGACCTAGCCCATGTTATGAACCTTGCCCAGACCATAGATGCCAAACAGCATGTCTTCAAAGAGTCTCTCGTCTGAAGACCTTCTTGGCCAAGCAGGGCACTGTTAAGGACACCATAGCATCCCGGGTAATAAACAGGCATAGAAATTAAATTATGGAATGTTCCTTTTTATGTATGTTGGTTTTGGTTTGGGTTGGTTTGATTGTAATTTCCATGAACTTAGTGACCCATGGGTCAGGTTTATCATTCACGTCCCTAATCCTATTTATAGGGGAGAAGGGTTTAATGAGAGATTAAGCATTTAATCAAGTAGAAAGTTAGAGGTCAGATTCTCCCTCTTGAGGTCTAGGTTGAGCCTCCTTCAACCCTCAATTCGTTTTCACCATTTCACGTTCCAAACACCAAAATCTCATTCCCACATCAAAGGTAAATATGGAGGGAAGAGAAGGAAGAACGGTGACATGATCCATGGCCCGGGAAGATCCCAACATCTTGGTATCAGACAGGTCCACCCTAGGGAATTCTTCTTCCCCAGGGGATTTGCGTCAACTTATAGAGGAACAACATCAAAGGTCAGAGACACAACATCAGGCCATTATCGATAATCGCCAGCACACTGCTGACCTTCAATCGACACTGGCCGCCTTGAATGATTCCATCTAGAAAATTCTCTGGCGAATAGATGAAGGTGTGGTTCAAGGGCCGGCGCCGCCAGGAAGCTACACTCCTTCGGCCGAGCACCAACTTCACCACCCGCCACCACCACCACCATAGCTGCGCCCCCCACATCCCACAATGGGACACCATGCACATGCCCCTAATTCAGTGCCGAGGTATGTTAAATTGGATTTTTCGACATTTGATGGGTCTGCAGACCCCTTGATCTGGTTACACAGATGTGACCAGTTCTTTTACAATCAAAGAACACATGCGGATGACCTGGTCCAGTTAGCCGCATACTACATGCTCGATGAAGCGTTCCTATGGTTCCACCAGTTTAAGAATGAACATCTGGTTCAGGGTTGGGATTTATTTACACAATATTGCATGTTGAGGTTTGGTCCTCCCACCCGTAGCAATCCTTTCGGTGATTTGGTGATTTTAAAATAGACAGGAGCTATTGAATTGTACCAAAAGCACTTTCAGGAATGCTTGGCCCGAGCCAGTAACTTTGTCAGGCCCTCGCAGTATGTTCATCTCTTTACTGCTGGCTTGATAGAGGCCCTGCGTCTGGAGGTAGAATTACATGACCCACGAGACTTGGACCATGCTATGAACTTGGCCAGGAAAATTGATGCTAAATAGTGCGTCATCAAAGAGTCCCTGGTCAGAAGACCCTCTTGGCCAAGCAGGGCGCCCACCAATGGCCCCTCATCCTATTCAGGGACTACACGCCCAGGGCAAAATTCAGCACCCCTTGCAGACATTTCACTCACCACACCACCAGCTCCATACATTAAAAAACTGTCCAGGAAGGAGATGGAACAGCGGAGGGCCAAGGGCCTTTGTTATAACTGTGATGAACAATATGTCCAGGGTCACCTTTGCAAGAGCTTATTCTATTTGGAGGGCTTCGATGACCCAGAGGAAGATCAACCATTGGAAGACACTGTTGAAATTGAACAGGATGCACCTACTATTTCACTCCATGCTATGACTAGCAAGCATAGCTCCAACAAAATGCAAGTTCGGGCAGGTTTGCATCACCTACAGTTACTGGCCTTAGTTGACTCCAGCAGCACCCATAACTTCATAAGTCAGTCAGCCATAGAACAGTTTGGATATGTATTATAGCAGAACACCGGCATATCCGTCTCAGTGGCCAATCGGGCCAAAATCGCTAGTGTGGGTATCTCTACAACCACACCATTTAGTATTGAGGGGCACTCCTTTGTAGCCAATTTTTTGGTCATTCCACTGGCAGGGTTTGACTTGGTACTCGGAATTAAATGGTTCCAAATGTTGGGGCCTTTCTTGTGTGATTTCAAATTACTTACCATGACATTTACTGCTGCCCAGCGTCAGATTACCGTTCAAGGCACACTTGCTACTGTGCCCTGCACACTTCAGGAAATTCAGGTCCAAAGCGCTGAGCACTGTAAGTTAAACTAATTTACATAAAAAATTTGGCGATTTATTTCAGTCCCCTACTGCCCTCCCGCCTATTCGCCTTTGTGATCACCACATTAGGTTGAAATTGGGGACTGAACCAGTTGTGGTCAGGCCTTACTGTTACTTCCACTTACAGAAGGATGAAATTGAGTGGCAATGCCAAACTATGCTCACCCAAGGAATTATTCAGCCTAGCAGGTCTCCTTTTTCATTCCTCATCTTATTGGTCAAGAAACATGACAGGTCTTGGCGGTTTTGTGTTGACTATAGGGAAGTCAACACTCGTACAATTAAAGATAAATTTCCAATACCAGTGGTTGATGAGTTATTAGATGAATTACATGGAGCTACCTTATTTACAAAGTTGGATATGAAGTCAGGTTTTCATCAGATTCAGGTTCATCCATCAGATGTAGAGAAGACAGCATTTAGGACGCACAATGGGCATTTCGAGTTACTAGTCATGCCATTTGGTCTATCTAACGCAACTTCCACTTTCCAGGCACTCATGAATGAGGTATTTAATTTTCTCCTGAGGAAGTTTGTTCTTGTTTTTTTATGATATCCTGGTATATAGAAAAAATAGGGACGAGCACATTCATCATCTTCGCCAAGTTTTTACTATCTTACGTTTCCATCATTTGGTTTTAAACCAATCCAAGTGTTCCATGGGCACACCTGAAGTGGTATATCTGGGACACGTTATATCAGCAGAGGGTGTGAAAGTCGACCAAAGTAAAATATAGGTAGTCACGGACTGGCCTCTTCCCACATCCATCTCACCATTAAGGGGTTTTTTGGGGCTCGCTGGTTATTACAGAAAATTCATCCGTAACTATAGATAGATTGCTGCTCCACTCAACAATCTCCTTAAGAAAAATGCATTTCTCTTGTCTGAGACAACAATTTCTTCTTTTCAGCAGATGAAGACAATATTATCTTCAGCACCAGTCTTGCAGCTACTAGACTTTCATGAATTGTTTGTGGTTGATTGTGATGCATCTGGTGGGGGTATAGGCACAATATTATAGCAACATGGCCACCCGATAGCTTATTTCAGTAGACAATTGGGCCAACACCCTCACAAACTCCCTGCCTATGAAAGGGAACTGATCGGGTTAGCGAAAGCCATCCAACACTGGTGACCCTATCTCTGGGGGTGCTCATTTCTCATATAGACCGGTCATTGCAGCCTGAAGTATCTCCTTGAGCAGAGTCTTACCACCTCTCCCCTGCAGCATTGGTTGAGCAAATTGATGGGGTTCGATTTCACTGTTGAGTATAAACCGGGTAGTTTGAACGTGGGGGCAGATGCCTTGTCTTGCTGGGACATGCCAGAGCCACAATTACAAGCAATCAGTTTCCCCAGACTTCATTTGTTGGAATTTATTTGGGAGGAAACACAGCAGCATCCGGAGCTCATTGAGTTATATCATTATATAGAGTAGGGTACCACGGATAGTCATTGGACAATCCAGGATCGTCTTATATTGCTCCAGAATAGGATTTATCTGCATCACACATCACCACTCATTCATAGCATCTTGTCCACTTTCATGATAGGACACATGAGGGCAGGCAGAAAAACATTTTCCGTCTCAGTTGGGATTTTTATTGGCGTGGCATGAAGAGAAGTGTCACTAACTATGTGACAACTTGTTAGCGGAACAAAACCGAATCATTAAGTCCTGCCGGGTTGCTCCAACCACTTTAGTTACCTTCACAGGTCTGGTCCGATATTTCAATGGATTTCATCGATGGACTGCCGCCATCTTCAGGAAAATCAGTTATTTTTGTAGTGGTTGATCGCTACTCAAAATATGCCCATTTTCTGTATCTGGTGCATCCCTACATGGTAGCTCACATCACCCAGCTCTTCATGGATTATATTGTCCGATTACATGGGGTGCCTGCGTCCATTACTAGTGAAAGAGACGCCATCTTCACCAGTACTTTTTGGAAAGAACACTTCAAACTGCAAAGCACCAAGTTGGCTTTCTCTTCCGCTTACCACCCACAGACCGATGGCGAGACAGAAGTCGCCAATAGAACTATTGAGATGTACCTCCATTGTTTTGTGGGAGACTCACCTAAATGGTGGGTTAATGTTATGGACTCCATAGCATCACGAGTTATACATAGGCATAGGAATTAAATTATGTCAATTTACTTTTCATGTAATTTCATTTGGTTTGGTTTACTTTGTTTGGGTTGGTTTAGATGTAATGTGGCGTGAACCACTTGACCTATGGGTCACCTTTGTAATTCAGTCCTCAACCTTATTTAGGGGGACGTCAAGGGAAGGAGAAATCAAGTATTGAGAAAATTAGATTAAATAGGTCAAATTCTCCCTCAGAGGTCTAGGTCGGATTCTCCCACTGAAGTCCAGGTTGAGCTTCCTTCAAAGCTCCTTCGTTCTATTTGATTTCCATCATTCCAAGTTCCAGAAACAAGAATTCTCTTCCAGCGTCAAGAGAATCCATGGAGGGAAGAGTAGAAAGAAGGGTGACTCGATCCATGGCTCGGGAAGAACCTAACATCTTGGTATCAGACAGGTCCACCCTTGGGGATTCCTTTTCCCCTGAGGATTTGAGGCAATTATTGGAAGATAATAGGCAAAGGACAAACCTTCAGGCTCAATCCCTGGAAGAGGTGCGTTAGACAACCACTGACTTGTGTGAAGCCATATAATCAATGGATGCTATCATCTAAGCTCTCCTCCGGCGACAAGAGGACAATGGTACACGAGCACAACCACCGGCTGCCTACACTCCACCGGCCGACCACCATCAATTCCACCCACCACCTCCCCATCTGGGGCCTGCCATTCAAGGACCAAATACTGTTCCCATGTATTTAAAACTTGACTTTCCTACGTATGATGGGTCTAAGGACCTTTGATTTGGTTAGCAGAGTGTGATCAGTTATTTTATCATCAAAATACACATGCGGATGAGAAAGTTTATTTGGCCGCCTACCACATGCTCGATGAAGCGCTTCTATGGTACCACCAATTCTGAAATGACCAATTGGTTCAGGATTGGGCAACCTTTGGGCAACCTTTAGGCAGTCTTGCATGATGAGATTTGGTCCTCCAGCTAGTAGCAATCCATTGGGTGAATTAATCAATTACAAACAAATTGGATCAGTAGAGGTGTACCAAAAGACCTTCCAGGAAAGGTTAGCCCGAGCAAACCAGTTTATAAGTCACACATAGTATGTTCATATTTTACTGCGGGTTTGACAGAAGCTCTGAGATTGGAAGTTGAATTACATGGTCCTACAGATTTGGACCACACTATGAATTTAGCCAGGTAAATTGAGCACAAGTAGTGTGTTCAAAAGGAGTCATTGGTCAGAAAACCAGCTTGGCCAGGAAGACACAATGCCTCAATGCCAACCCCTTATTATGGACCTCCACGTTCTAGAGATAGTGCAGCCCCATGCCCAGACATCTCTAATTCGGCCCCACCTGCTCCTTACTTCAAAAAACTCAACCGACAGGTAATGGATCAGAGAAAGGCCAAGGGCCTTTGTTTTAATTGTGATGAACAATATGTCATTCGTCACCAATGCAAAAGGTTATTCAGTATATGTCTGTGGAAGGATGGTGATGATATACTACCTGAGGAGGAGATTGTGGAGACAGACCAAGTGGGTCCAGAGATTTCCCTTCATGCCATGACTGGTCTACGCAATTCTAGTACAATGCAGGTTAAAGCCCAGTTACATCATCTACAATTACTGGGTTTAGTTGACTCTGGCAGTACACATAATTTCATCAGTCAACCGGCGACAGAACAACTTGGGTTAGTAGTCCAGCAACAAAATGGCCTTTCTGTATCTCTAGCCAATGAGGGTAAAATTACTAGTGTGGGCATATCTCTAGCCACACACTTTGATATTGAGGGACATGCATTTATTGCAGATTTCCTAGTGATTCCACTTTCAGGATTCGATTTGGTACTGGGAATTAAATGGCTGCAACTGTTGGGGCCAATACTATAGGATTTCCAAGCTCTGGCCATGACCTTTACAAAGGACCAATGTTAGATTATATTGCATGGCACACAAGCACCAGTGCCCTGCGCACTACAGGTTGTTCAGGTCCAGTCCATGGCCAACTATAAGTTATCTCACTTACTTACAGAATTTGAGGATATCTTTTAGGACCCTACTATTTTACCGCCAATTAGGCACTGTGATCACCGTATCCGTTTCAAAATGGGCACTGAGCCTGTAGTGGTACATCCTTATCGTTACCCCCACTTACAGAAGGATGAGATTGAAAGGTAGTGCCATCAGATGCTAGCCCAGGGTATTATTCAGCCCAAAGCTCTCTTGTTGGATTCTATACGGGAAGAGGCACAACACTACCTAGAAATTATAGCTTTATGTCATGACATCCAGCAGGGGACAGCGGCAAACCATTGGACGGTTTAAGGACAATCTGGTCCTCTATAAAAACAGAATTTTTCTACACCACACATCCCCTCTGATTCATAGCATTTTAGCCTCATTCCATGATAGTACACATGAGGGCCGACAAAAAACTTATTTTTGGATCAGTCGGGAATTTTATTGAAGGGGCATGAAGTGCAGTATAGCCAATTATGTGACGGCTTGTCAAACTTGTCAATGGAATAAAGCTGAAACATTAAGTCCAGCTGGGTTGCTCCAACCACTTCAGCTACCATCACAGGTCTGGTATGATATTTCTATGGACTTCATAGATGGACTTCCCTCTTCGTCAGGCAAATCCGTTATCTTTGTAGTGGTGGATCATTTCTCAAAGTATGGGCACTTCATCCCTCCAGCGCATCCTTACACTACAGATCAGGTCGCTCAGCTCTTTATGGATAACATTGTTCGCTTACATGGGATTCCTAATTCCATTACTAGTGATAGGGATGCAATCTTTACAAGTACATTCTGGAAAGAACTCTTCAACCTGCAGGGCACAACGTTAGCCTTATCTTTAGCCTACCATCCATAGAATGATGGTCAGATAGAGTTCGTCAATAGAACAATTGAAATTTATCTTCACTATTTCGTGGGGGACTCACCTAAAAGGTGGGTTAAGTGGCTCGCCTGGGCTGAATTCTGTTACAACACCTCCTACCATAGCGCACTCGGCACAACCCCATTCAAGTTGGTATATGGTAGAGAACCGCCCAGCCTTTTATCATAGGAACCAGGGACCTTTAAAGTCACCACTTTGGACCAAGCATTAGCTGAAAGAGACACCTTCCTCACTGAGGTGCGTACTCATCTCCAGGAGCCACAACATTCTATGAAGTTGTATTATGACAAGAAGCACCGAGAAGTCTTCTTTTCTCTAGGAGATTATGTCTGGTTGCGTCTCCAACACTACAGGCAGTTGTCGCTGATAGCCTCCAAATGCCACAAGCTCTCTCTAAAATATTATGGTCCCTTTCAGGTTATGGACCATATTGGTACAGTTGCCTACTGCTTGTAGCTTCCGCCATAGGCCAGGATTCACAATGTGTTTCATGTCTCCTAACTGAAGGCCTTCCAAGGTGGCTAGGTGCTTAACATGCTGCCCCCACTACATGAGGGACGTGTCCTTTCTACTCCAGCACAGGTATTATAGGCTCGCCGCATTCAGGGTGATTGGGAGATCCTAGTGCAATGGGCATATGCTGATCCCAGTGACACGACATGGGAGCCATTAGCTGCGTTTTACACCCTCTACCCATACTTCGAGCTTGAGGACAAGCTCTTTCTCTAGGAGGGGGTTGATGTTATGGACTCCATAGCATCATGAGTTATCCATAGGCATAGGAATTAAATTATGTCAATTTACTTTCCATGTAAATTCATTTGGTTTGGTTTACTTTGTTTGGGTTGGTTTAGATGTAATGTGGCGTGAACCACTTGACCTATGGGTCACCTTTGTAATTCCGTCCTCAACCCTATTTAGGGGGACATCAAGGGAAGGAGAAATCAAGTATTGAGAAAATTAGATTAAACAGGTCAGATTCTCCCTCAGAGGTCTAGGTCGGATTCTCCCTCTGAGGTCCAGGTTGAGCTTCCTTCAAAAATCCTTCGTTCTATTTAATTTCCATCATTCCATGTTCCTGAAATAAGAATTCTCTTCCAGCGTCAAGAGCATCCATGGAGGGAAGAGAGGAAAGAAGGGTGACTCGATCCATGGCTTGGGAAGAACCTAACAATTAAGTGGCTGGCATGAGCAGAATTCTGTTATAATACTTCCTACCACAGCGTACTTGGCACAACTCCTTTCAAGGGAGTGTATGGTCGTGATCCACCCCGGCTCTTATCGTATGAACCCGGTACTTCCAAGGTGGCCACTCTGGATCAGGCCTTAGAAGAAAGGGATGATATGCTCAATCAGGTGTGCATTCACCTCCAAGTAGCGCAGCAAGCAATGAAACACTCTTATGATAAAAAGCACTGGGAGGTGGACTTCTCTCCAAGGTATTATGTATGGCTTCGTCTCCAACACAACCGGCAACTATCTCTCATGGCCTCAAAGTGTCACAAATTATCCCCAAAATTTTATGGGCCCTTTCAAGTTCTGGACCTCATTGGCAGAGTTGCCTACCGCTTGCAGCTTCCCTCAGAGGATAAGGCATTGAATCAAGTAGAAAGTTAGAGGTCGGATTCTCCCTCTTCAGGTCCAAGTCGAGCCTCCTTCAAGGCTCAATTCGTTTTCACCATTCCACATTCCAAACACCAAAATCTCCTTCCCATGTCAAAGGTTAATCTGGAGGGAAGAGAAGGAAGAAGGGTGACGAGATCCATGGCCTGGGAAGATCCCAACAGGCACCCACCACTGTCCCATCATCATATTCAAGAACTCCACGCACTGGAAACAATTCAGCTCCATGTGCAGACAATTCCCCCTCCACGCCACCAGCCCAGTACATTCGACGCCTGTCTCGACCTAAGACGGAACAACGGCAGGCCAAGGGCTTTTGTTATAACTGTGATAAACAATATGTCCAGGGTCACCAATGCAAATGGTTATTTTGGTTGGAGGTATTGGATGACACAGAGGAAGATCACCCAGTGGAAGACAATATTGAGGCCGAACAGGATGAACCAGCCATTTCACTCCATGCTATGATTGGCATGCACAACTCTAACACGATGCAAGTCTGTGTGGGGTTGCAACACCTACAGTTACTAGCCTTAGTGGATTTAGGCAACACCCACAACTTCATCAGTCAACCAGCCACAGAATAGTTTGGGTTGGTGATTCAACATAACACAGACATCTCCGTCTCAGTGGCCAATGGGGCAAAAAATTCCAGTGCAGGCAATTCTCCTTCAACCGAATTTAGTATTGAAGGACACTCATTCATCACAGATTTTTTGGTCATTCCACTGGCTGGGTTTAACTTGGTACTCGGTATTAAATGGCTACATATGTTGGGACCTATCTTGTGGGATTTCAAGCCACTTACCATGACTTTTACAACTGACCAGCATCAGATTACACTTCATGGCACACTTACTACTGGGCCCTGCACTCTTCAGGAACTTCAGGTCGAGTAAGCTGAACACTGTAAGTTAAATACTTTACTTACAGAATATGGTGACTTAGTTTAGGCCCTGACTGCCCTTCCACCTATTCAACATTGTGATCACCATATACGGTTGAAATTGGAGACTAAACCTGTGGTGGTCCGACCCTACCATTACCCCCACTTACAGAAGGATGAAATTGAGTGCCAATGCCAGACTATGCTCACCCAAGGGATTATCTAGCCTAGCAGGTCTCCCTTTTCATCCCTCATGTTACTAGTTAAGAAACATGACAAGTCCAGGAGATTTTGTGTTGACTACAGACAACTCAATGCTCATACAATTAAAGATAAATTTCCATACCAGTAGTTGATGAGCTATTAGATGAATTAGATGGCTCCACCTTATTTACCAAGATGGACTTGAAGTCAGGTTATCATCAGATTTGTGTTCATCCTACAGACGTGGAGAAGACCGCATTCCACACGCACCATGGGCATTTCGTGTTTCTAGTCATGCCATTTGGTCTCTCAAATGCACCTTCCACTTTCTAGGTCTTCATGAATGAGGTATTTAGTTCTCTCTTGAAGAAGTTCGTTCTTGTTTTTTTTATGATATCCTGGTTTATAGAAAACACTGGGACGAGCACCTTCAACATCTACGCCAGGTATTCACTATTTTACGCTCCCATCATTTGGTTTTAAATCAATCCTAATGTTCTATGGGCACATCAGAGGTGGCATATATGGGCCACGTTATATCAGCAGCTGGCGTGAAGGTAGACCAGAGCAAAATACAGGCAGTAACCGACTGGCCTACTCCCACATTTGTCTCAACGTTAAGGGAATTTTGGGACTCGCAAGCTACTACAAAAAAATTCATTTGTAACTACGGACAGATTGCTGCTCTGCTCAACAATCTTCTGAAGCGAAATGCTTTTTGTTGGTCAGAGACAACAGCTTCTTCTTTTGACACATTGAAGGAAGCATTATCCTCAGCACCAGTACTGTAGCTACCCAACTTTGATGAGTTGTTTGTGGTTGAATGTGATGCATCTGGTGGGGATATTGGCGCGCTCTTACAGGAACATGGACACCCTATAGCTTATTTCAGCAGACAGTTTGGCCAACATCACCACAAACTCGCTGCCTATGAAAGGTAACTGATCGATTTAGCTATATCCATACAACAATGGAGGCCCTATCTTTGGGGGTGCCCATTTCTGATACGGACACATCATTGCAATCTGAAGTATCTCCTTGAGCAGCGTCTCACCACATCCCCCAGCAACATTGGTTGAGCAAATTGATGGGGTTTGACTTCACGGTTGAGTATAAATTGGGCAACCTTAATGTGGGGGCAGATGCCTTCTCCCGTAGAGACTTGCCTAAGCCTTAGTTACACGCTATCAATCAGCCCAGATTTCTTTTGTTGGACTCTATTCGGTAGGAAACACTGCAGCATCCGGAGCTCCTTCAGTTATATCATAGTATTGAGGAGAATACCATGGATTATATTATCAGATTACATGGTGTGCCTGCATCCATTACTAGTGACAGAGATGCCATCTTCACGAGTACTTCTGGAAGGAACTCTTCAAACTACAAGGAACCAAGTTGGCCTTCTCTTCCGCCTACCACCCACAGACCGATGGCTAGACCAAGGTAGTCAATCGTACCATTGAGATGTACCTCCGTTGTTTTTTAGGAGACCCGCCTAAACGGTGGGTTAGATGGTTGGCATGGGTAGAATTCTATTATAATAACTCCTACCACAGTGCACTTGGCACCGCGGCTCTTATCGTATGAACTCGGCTCTTCCAAGGTGGCAACCCTTGACTAGGCTTTAGCAAAACAGAATGCCATGCTCAACCAGATGCGCACTCATCTCCAAGACACACAACAAGCAATGAAACTCTATTATGATAAAAAGCACCTTCACGTGGTATTTTCTACAGGGGATTATGTTTGGCTTCATCTTCAACATTACCGACAGCTCTCACTTACGGCCTCCAAGCGTCAAAAGTTGTCCCCTAAGTTTTATGGGCCCTTGCCAGTGATGGAACGCATTGGCACAGTCGCCTACCATTTGCAGCTTCCACCAGATGCTAAGCTCCATGATGTCTTTCATGTCTCTCAATTGAAGGCCTTCACTGGAGACTCTCCATTGCTCCACACACCCTTGTTGCCGCTACAAGAGGGATGGATGCTTTCCACTCCAGCTCAGATGTTGTAGGCTCGCAGAATTTAGGGCGACTGGGAGATTTTAGTGCAGTGGGTGGATATTGACCCCATGGACACTACTTGGGAGCCCTTGGCGTCTTTTAAGGCTCTCTACCCCATTTTCGAGCATGAGGACAAGATCTTTCTCCATAAGGGGGGGTGATGTTATGGACTCCATAGCATCTGGGTTAATAAATAGACATAGGAATTACATTATGGAATTTCCTTTTATGTATGTTGGTTTAGTTTAATTGTAATTCTCATGAACTTGGTGACCCTCGGATCGAGTTTGTCATTTGCATCCCTATTCCTATTTATAGGGGAGAAGGGATTTAATGAAAGCAAGCATTTAATCAATTAGAAAGTGGAGGTCGGATTCTCCCTTCTGAGGTCCAGGTCGAGCCTCCTCTAATGCTCAACTCGTTCTTCACCATTGCACGCACTAAACACAGGAAACTCATTCCCACATCAAGAGCAAACCTGGAGGAAAGAGGAGGAAGAAGGGTGATGAGATCCATGGCAAGGGAAGACCCTAACAGGTTTTACTAATTGGATGTGCCAAAAATGAATATGGTTTGCACTACTAAAAATGAGACACAGTTATGGCACAATCGGTTGGGACACCCATCTACACAGTCTCTTCTATATATGTGTTCCTTCTCTTGAAATAAGGTCAAAATTTCATTGTGAGGTTTGTCAATTGAGTAAACATCAAAGTACTACATACTCTCCTCATCCAGAAGTCAAAAGTGTTACTCCATTTTCTTTAATTCATATTGATGTTTGGGGGCCCTTGAGTGTCTCCAACATTTCTCAAGCAAATTATTTTATTACATTTATTGATGATTTCACTCGCTCAACTTGGTTGTTTATATTTAAGGAGAGTTCTAAGATATCATTTAGTTTAAAGTAATTTCATGCTATGGTACTCACACAATTTGGTCAGAAAATAAAAATTCTCCAATCTGATAATGTCAAAGAATATGTTTCCAAAGACCTTGACTCTTTTTTTCAAGGAAATGGCATTATCCATCAAACATCATGCATCTACACTCCTCAATAAAATGGTGTAGCTAAACGGAAAAATCATCATATTCTTGAGGTAGCTAGAGGTTTATTATATGTCATGAAAGTTCCATACTTTTATTGGCCTCATGCAATCCTTACAGCTTGCTTTCTTATAAATCATCTACCATCTTTTGTTTTTGGTAATAAATCTCCTTACTCTAGATTATTACGAAATGATGATTCATTTTCACTACATTCAAAAGTCTTCAGATGTCAAAGTTTTGTTCACAATTCATTTCCTAGACACAACAAACTTGATCCTAAATCTATCAAGTGTATCTTTTTGGGATACTCTCGCACACAAAAGGGTTATGCTTGTTATAGTCCCACTCTTCAACGTTTATTTGTGTCTAGGGATGTAACATTTTTTGAAGACTCCTAATTTTATTCTGATAGTGCTCCTCCTAGTCTGTCCTCTGTACTAGGTTTCCTTCGACCGGTTGTGCCTCGTGATACAAAAATTATTCAACCCCCAGAGGAAGTGGCCGACACCACACCTGTCAATTTAACAGATCCAACAAAGGTAAGTCCTTCATCACCAGTTATTTTTTGCCCTCAATATGATACTCGTCCTATTGCTATAAGGAAAGAACCTAGATCATGCTCAAGACCTTCTACTTCTCATCACATTTCAAAATTTGTATCTCATCATCGCCTCTCACCTTTATGTTGTCAGTTTCTTTCTTCTATTTCCTCCATATTTATTCCACAGTTCTATCAGGAGGCTCTACAACATCCATGGTGGAAGGTAACAAAGGATGAAGAAATGAAGGCACTTAATGACAATCAGACAAGGTCACTGGTTCCTCTTCCAACAGATAAAAATCCCATTGGTTGCAAGTGGGTTTATATTGTCAAACATAATCCGGATGGGTCAATTGCATGATTGAAGGCTCGACTGGTTGCCAAAGTGTTATGGAAAGTATTATGAAGAAACCTTCTCTCCACTGGCAAAAATGAACTCGGTACGTATATTATTATCTCTTGCGGCCAATTCATCATGGTCGATATATCAACTTAATGTCAAAAATGCATTCCTGAATGGGGATATTATAGAAGAAATTTATATGCAACAACCACCCGGGTATGTGGTTGATGGGAGTCAGTATGTCACCTAAAAAAGTCTTAGTATGGTTTAAAGCAGTACCCTCGGGCATGGTTTGAGAAATTCAGTGAAGCCCTCATACGGGCCGGCTTTTACAGATGCTATAGAGATCACTCAGTATTTATTGAAAATACACTGAGAGGTAAGGTAATTCTTGCTGCATATGTTGATGATATTATCTTAACTGGTAGTGATTCCGAGGGCATCTAGAAAACAAAGGAAAAAATATGAGCTGAATTCAAGACGAAGGATCTTGGACAACTCAAATATTTTTTGGGTATTGAAGCATTACAATCCAGACATGGGATTGTGCTATCCCAAAGGAAGTATACCCTTGATCTACTAGAGGAGATGAGAATGATGGGATGCAAACCAGCAGACACTCATATGGACTCAAATACAAAATTATGTGGAGGCACTGGAGAAGATATGGATATTGGGAAATATCAAAGACTAGTGGGAAGACTTATTTACCTGTGTGTAACAAGGCCGGATATATCGTATGCAATAACTGTGGTAAGTCAATACATGCACAAGCCACAACTTAGTCATTGGCAAACACTTGAAAGGATACTACGATATCTAAAAGGACCTCCAAGAAGAGGGCTTCTCTATAAAAGGGCTTCACTTCAACATCGAGAGATTCTCAGAAGCAGACTGGGCCGGATCCCCGGATGAATGAAAATCTAATTCGGGATTTTGTACAATGGTTGGAGGGAATTTGGTTACATGGAAAAGCAAGAAGCAAAATGTAGTAGCACGGTCTAGTGTAGAAGCAGAATACAGAGCCATGGCACACACTATTAGTGAACTCCTATGGATAATATCTTTTCTCACTGAATTGGGATTCTATAAAGAAGCTTTGATAGATCTATATTGTGATAATCAAGCAACAATACAAATTACATCGAATCCAGACTTCCATGAAAGAACAAATCATATTGAAGTGGACTGCTATTTTATATGAGAAAATTTCCAATCAGATCTTTTATCTCTAAGGCATATATCATCACAAAGTCAAGTTGTAGACCAAGCCGGTCACTCACAAGATTATGTATACAATTTGCAGCAAGCTGGGCATTTATGATATTTTCTCACCCTCGGCTTGAGGGGGAGTGTTATAATGTGGGACCCACCATGGAGCTCGAGCTGGTGGGACCCACCATGAGGGCATGGGACACCAAGAAGAGACCTCACCCAAGCTAGCATGAATTAAGGAGTTAAGAAGCACAAGCTGAAATGAGTTAGAAAACTTGAAGATCAAGTGGAACCCACAAAGATTTCACGAGTTGGCAACATTATCAAGATGAGTTGGAAGATCATGTTGGACCCACAAGGATGTTATGGACTCCATAGCATCCCGGGTAATAAAAAGGCGTAGAACTTAAATTATGGAATGTTCCTTTTTATGTATGTTGGTCTTGGTTCGAGTTGATTTGATTGTAATTTCCATGAACTTAGTGACCCATGGGTCAGGTTTGTCATTCATGTCCCTAATCCTATTTATTGGGGAGCAGAGCTTAATGAGAGATTAAGCATTGAATCAAGTAGAAAGTTAAGACGTTGGATTCTCCCTCTTGAGGTCCAGGTCAAGCCTCCAAGGCTCAATTCGTTTTCACCATTCCACATTCCAAACACCGAAATCTCCTTCCCATGTCCAAGGTAAATCTGGAGGGAAGAGAAGGAAGAAGGGTGATGAGATCCATGGCCTGGGAAGATCCCAACATTATGTTATCAGACAGATCCACCCTTGGGGATTCCTCTTCCCTAGAGGATTTGCGTCAACTTTTAGAGGAATAGCGTCAAAGGTCAGAGGCATAACATCAAGCCATTACCAATAATTACCTGCACACTGCTGACCTTCAATCTGCACTGGCCGCCTTGAATGATTCCTTCCAGAAAATTCTCTGGCGAATGGACGAAGGTGTGGTTCGAGGGCCGTTGCCGCCTGGAAGCAAATCTCCTCTGGCCGAGCACCACCATCAACACCCGCCACCACCACAACCGTGCCCCCCCCCCCCATCCCACAATGGGACCCCACACACATGCCCCTAATTCGGTGTTGAGGTATGTTAAATTGGATTTTCTTACTTTTGATGGGTCTACAGACCCCTTGATCTGGTTACACCAATGTGACTGGTTCTTTTTCAATCAAAGAACACCTGCGGATGACCAGGTCTAGTTAGCCGCATACCACATGCTTGATGAAGTGCTTCTATGGTTCCACCAATTTAAGAATGAACATCTGGTTCAGGATTGGGATTTATTTAAACAATCTTGCATGTTGAGGTTTGGTCCTCCTGCCCGTAGCAATCCTTTGGGTGATTTGGTGAATTTGAAACAGACAAGAGCTATTGATTTGTCCATAAAGCACTTTCAGAAACTCTTGGCCCGAGCCAGTAACTTTATCAGGCCCTCACATTATGTTCATCTCTTTATTGCTGGCTTGACAGAGGCCCTACATCTGGAGGTAGAATTATATGACCCTCGAGATTTGGACCACGCTATGAACTTGGCCAAGACAATTGATGCTAAACAGTGCGTCCTCAAAGACTCCCTGGTCAGAAGATCCTCTTGGCCAAGCAGGGTGCCCACCAATGGCCCCTCATCCTATTCAGGGACTACATGCCCATGCCCAAATTCATCACCCAGTGCAGACATTTCACCCTCCACACCACCAACTCGATACATTAAAAAACTGCCCAGGCAGGAGATGGAACAGCAGAGGGCCAAGGGCCTTTGTGTTAGGTTCTTCCCGAGCCATGGATCGAGTCACCCTTCTTTCCTCTATTCCCTCCATATTGAATCTTGACGCTGGAAGAGGATTCTTTTTTCTTGAACGTGGAATGATGGAAATAGGAATGGAATGATTGAGCTTTGAAGGAAGCTCGACCTAGACCTCAGAGGGAGAATCCGACCTAGACCAGTGAGGGAGAATCTGACCTGTTTAATTCTAATTTCTCAATACTTACTTTCCTTAACCTTGATGTCCCCATAAATAGGGTTGAGGACGGAAATAAAAAATAGACCCATGGGTCAATTGGTTCACGCCATATTACATCTAAACCAAAACAAATGGAATTACATTACAAGTAAATTGACATAATTTAATTCCTATGCCTGTGGATAACTCGTGATGCTATGGAGTCCATAACATCACCCCCCTCCTGGAGAAAAATCTTATCCTCAAGCTCGAAGTAGGGGTAGAGGGTTCAGAATGCAGATAATGGATCCCATGTCGTGTCACAGGGATCAGCATCAGCCCATTGCACTAGGATCTCCCTATCACCCTAAATGCAGCGAGCCTTTAACACCTATGATGGAGTAGAAAGGACATGTCCCTCATGTAGTGGGGGCAGAGGTGTGTGTAGCAAGGGAGAGTAACCTTGGAAGGCCTTCAGTTGGGAGACGTGAAACACATTGTGAATCCTGGCCTCTGGCGGAAGCTGCAAGCGGTAGGCAACTGTACCAATGCGGTCCATTACCTGAAAGGGACCATAATACTTCGGAGAGAGCTTGTGGTGTTTGGAGGCTATTAGTGACAGCTGTCTGTAGTGTTGGAGATGTAGCCATACATAATCTCCTGGAGAAAAGATGACTTCCCGGTGCTTCTTGTCATAATAAAACTTCATAGTATTCTGGGCCTCCTGGAGCTGAGTCGTACCTCAGTGAGCAAGGTGTCTCTTTCTACTAATGCTTGGTCCAAAGTGGCGACCTTGGAGGCACCTACTTCATATGATAAAAGGTTGGGCGGGTCTCTACCATATACTACCTGGAATGGGGTTGTTCCGAGTGCGCTGTGGTAGGAGGTGTTGTTACAGAATTCAGCCCAGGTGAGCCACTTAACCCACTGTTTAGGTGAGTACCCCATGAAACAATGAAGATACATCTCAATTGTTTGGTTGATGACCTCTGTCTGACCATCAGTCAGCAGATGGTAGGCGGAAGAGAATGCTAACGTTGTACCCTATAGCTTGAATAATTCTTTCCAGAATGTACTGGTAAAGATGGCATCTCTGTCACTGGTAATGGAAGTAGGCATCTCATGTAAGCAGACAATATTATCCATAAAGAGCTGCGCTACGTGAGTTGCAGTGTAAGCATGCACTAGAGGTATGAAATAGCCATACTTTGATAAATGATCAACCCCTACAAAGATAACGGATTTGCCAAACGATGAGAGAAGGCCATCGATGAAGTCCATGGAAATATCTGACCAGACTTGTGATGGCAGCTGAAGTGGTTGGAGCAACTCACCTGAACTTAATGATTCAGCTTTATTCCGTTGACAAATCTGGCAAGCCGCCACATAATCAGCTATACTGTGCTTTATACTTCTCCAATAAAATTCCCGACTTATCCGAAAATATGTTTTTTGTCGGCCCTCATGTGTGCTATCATGGAAGGAGGCTAAAATGTTGTGAAGAAGTGGTGACGTGTGGTGTAGAAAGATCCTATTTTTGAAGAGGACCAGACTATCCTGAACCGTCCAATGTTTTTTCAATCTCCCCTGCTGGATCTCATGATATAAAACAATAATTTTTGAGTACTATTGTGTCTCTTCCCGGATAGAATCCAACAAGAGAGCTCTGGGCTGACTTATGGCATGTAATTGCGGCTCTGGAATGTCTCGGCGAGATAAAGCTTCAGCCCCCACATTCAAACTCCCAGGTTTATACTCCACTGTAAAGTCAAACCCCATAAATTTACTTAACCAATGCTACTGTGGTGAGGTACTGAGGTGCTGCTCAAGCAGATACTTGAGGCTGCAGTGATCGGTACGGATCAGAAATGGGTGCCCCTAGAGATAAGCTGCCAATGTTGTATTGCTTTAGCTAAACCGACCAGTTCCCTCTCATAAGCTGCTAACTTGTAGTGGTGTTGGCCAAGTTGGTGGCTAAAATAAGCAACCGGGTGTCCCTGTTGGTGTAACACTGCACCAATACCGCCCCCTAAAGCATCACATTCCACCACAAATGACTCATCAAAGTCTATTAGCTGCAAAACTGGTGTGGATGATAAGGCCACTTTCAACTGCTGAAAGGAATGAGCCGCTGGTTCGGACCAGGTAAAGACATTTTTCTTGAGTAGGTTGTTGAGTGGTGCTGCAATCTGGCCATAGCTGCGAATAAATTTCCTGTAATACCTAGCTAGGCCAAAAAATCCCCGTAATGCTGTAATGGAGGTGGGAGGAGGCCAATCTATGACGACCTGTATCTTACTCTGGTCCACCTTCACTCCAACTTCTAAAATAAGTGGCTCAAGTATGCCACTTCTGAGGTCCCCATAGAACATTTAGAATGATTTAAAACCAAATGATGTGAGCAGATAAGAGTAAATACCTGGTGAAGGTGCTAAAGATGTTCTTCCCAACTATTTCTATATACCAAAATATCATTAAAAAAATACCAAAACGTATTTCCTCAAGAGAGACGAAAATACCTCATTCATGAGGGCATGGAATGTGGAAGGCACATTTGAGAGACCAAATGGCATTACGAGGAACTCGAAATGCCCGTGGTGCGTGCGGAACACAGTTTTCTCCACATCTGTTGGATGAACTCGGATTTGATGATAGTCAGACTTCAAATCGAGCTTGGTAAAAATAGCAGCACCATTTAACTCATCTAGCAACTCGTCTACCACTAGTATGGGAAATTTGTCTTTAATGGTGTGCGCATTAAGTTGCCTGTAATCCACACAAAACATCCACGACTTATCATGTTTGTGGACCAGTAATACTGGGGAGGAAAAAGGAGACCTGCGCTGCTGAATAATACCCTGGGCGAGCATCTTTTGGCACTGCCTTTCAATCTCATCCTTCTGTAAGTGTGGGTAACGATAAGGATGCACCACTACAGGTTCAGTGCCCGTCTTCAAATGGATGCGGTGATCACAGTGCCTAATTGGCGGTAAGCAGTTGGTTCCTGAAAGATATCCTCAAATTCTATAAGTAATTGAGATAATTTATAGTTATCCATGCTATGGACCTGAATAGCCTGAAGGGCGTAGGGCATTGGTGCCTGGGTGCCATGCAATGTAATCTGACGGTGGTCCTCTGTGAAGGTCATGGTCAAAGCCTGAAAATCCCATAAAATAGGCCCCAATAGTTGTAGCCATTTAATTCCCACTACCAAATCAAATCCGGACAGTGGAATCACCAGGAAATCGGCAATAAATGTGTGTCCCTCAATATCGAAGTGTGTGGCTGGAGAGATGCCCACACTAGTAATTTTAGCCCCATTGGCTACTGATATAGAAAGGCATGTCTGTTGTTGGATGACTAACACAAGTTGTTCGGCCGCTGGTTGATTGATGAAATTATGTGTACTGCCATAGTCAACTAAAGCAAGTAAGTGTAGATGATGTAACTGGGCTTTAACCTGCATGGTATTAGAACTGCGCAGACCAATCATGCATGAAGTGAAATCTCTGGACCCTCTTGGTCTGTCTCCACAATTTCCTCCTTTGGTAGTATGTCTTCACAATCTTTTGCATAGGTGACCTTGGACATACTGTTCATCATAGTTAAAAAAAAGGCCTTGGCCTTTATCTGATTCATTTCTTGTATGTTCAATTTTTTGAAGTAAGGAGCTGGTGGAGTAGAGTTAGAACTGTTTGGGCGCGGTGCTGCACTGGCTCCAGAACATGGAGGCCCATAATATGGTGCTGGCATAGTGGCATTGTGCCTTCCTGGCCAAGCAGGTTTTCTGACCAGTGAATCCTTCAGAACACGCTGGTTATGCTCAATTGACCTGGCTAAATTCATAGCGTGGTCCAAATCTGTAGGACCATGTAATTCAACTTCCAGTCGCAGGGCTTCTGTCAAACCAGCAGTAAAGATGTGAACATAGTGGGTGTGACTGACAAACTCATTAGTGCGGGCCAACCATTCCTGGCAGGTCTTTTGATACACCTCTAGTGATCCACTCTATTTATAATTGATTAATTCGCCCAATGGATTGCTACTAGCTAGAGGACCAAACCTCATCATGCATGATTGTCTAAAGGTTGCCCAATCCTGAACCAATTGGTCATTTCGGAATTGGTGGTACCATTGGAGCGCTTCATCGAGCATGTGGTAGGCGGCCAAATAAACTTTCTCATCCGTAGGTGTTTTTTGATGATAAAAGAATTGATCACACTTGGTTAACCAAATCAAGGGGTCCTTAGACCCATCATATATAGGAAAGTCTAGTTTTAAATACCTGGGAACCGTATTTGGTCCCTGAGTGGCAGGCCCTAGATGGGGATTGTTATGGCGCATTGGTGGTGGTGGTGGAGGAGGTGGTGGGTGGTAGTGATGGTGGTCGGCCCGTGGAGAGTAGGCTGCCGGCAGCTGTGCTCGTATCCCACTGTCATCTTGTCACCGGAGGAGGGCTTGGATGATGACATCCAAGGATTTGATGGCCTCACGTAGGTTAGATGTGGTTTGACGCATTTCTTCCAGGGATTGAGCTTGAAGGTCTGTCCTCAGGCGATTGTCTTCAACTAATTGCCTAAAATCTTTAGGGGAAGAGGAATCCCCAAGGGTGGACCTGTCTGATACCAAGATGTTTGGTTCTTCCTGAGCCATGGATCGAGTCACCCTTCTTTCCTCTCTTCCCTCCATATTGAATCTTGACGTTGGAAGAGGATTCTTATTTCTTGAACGTGGAATGATGGAAATAGGAATGGAATGATTGAGCTTTGAAGGAAGCTCGACTTGGACCTCAGAGGGAGAATCCGACCTAGACCTCTAAGGGAGAATCTGACCTGTTTAATTCTAATTTCTCAATACTTACTTTCCATCACTTTGACGTCCCCATAAATAGGGTTGAGGACGGAAATAAAAAATAGACCCATGGATCAATTAGTTCATGACATATTACATCTAAACCACCAAACCAAACCAAATGGAATTACATTAAAAGTAAATTGACATAATTTAATTCCTATGCCTGTAGATAATTCGTGATGCTTTGGAGTCCATAACACTTTGTTATAACTATGATGAACAATATGTACAGGGTCACCTCTGCAAGAGGTTATTCTGTTTGGAGGCCTTCGATGACCTAGAGGAAGATCAACCAGTGGAAGACTGTGTTGAGACCGAACAGGATGCACCTGCTATTTCACTCCATGCTATGATTGGCATGCACAACTTGAACACAATGCAAGTTCGGGCAGGTTTGTAACACTGCTAGTTACTAGCCTTAGTTGACTCCGGCAGCACCCATAACTTCATAAGTCAGTAGGCCGCATAATAGCTTGAATTCGTTATACAGCAGAACACCGGCATATCCGTCTCAGAGGCCAATGGGGCCAAAATCTTCTGTGTGGATATCTCTATAACCACACCATTTTGTATTGAGCGGGACTCCTTCGTAGCCGATTTGTTGGTCATTCCACAGGCAGGGTTTGCTTTGGTACTTAAAATTAAATGGCTCCAAATGTTGGGGCCTATCTTGTGGGATTTCAAATCACTTACCAAGACGTTTACAGCTACCAAGCGTTAGATTACCCTTCATGGCACACATGCTACTGTGCCCTGCACACTTCAGGAAATTCAGGTCCAGAGCACTGAGCACTGTAAGTTAACTAATTTACTTACAAAATTTGGTGATTTATTTCAGTCCCCTACTACCCTCCCACCTATTCACCATTGTGATCACCGCATCAGGTTGAAAATGGGGACTGAACCAGTGGTGGTCATGTCTTATTGTTACCCCCACTTATAGAAGGATGAAATTGAGCACCAATACCAAAATATGCTCGCCCAAGGAATTATTCAACCTAGTAGGTCTCCTTTTTCACCCCCCATCTTACTGGTCAAGAAACATGACAGGTCTTGGTGGTTTTGTGTTGACTACATGGAGCTCAACGCTCATACAATTACAGATAAATTTCCTATACCAAAGGTTGACGAGTTATTAGATGAATTACATGGAGCTACCTTATTTACAAAGTTGGATCTAAAGTCAGGTTATCATCATATTCGGGTTCATCCATCAGATGTGGAGAAGACAACGTTTAGGACGCACCATGGGTATTTCGAGTTTCTAGTCATGGCATTTGGTCTATCTAACACAACTTCCACTTTCCAGGCACTCATGAATGAGGTATTTAATTCTCTTCTTAGGAAGTTTGTTCTTTTTTTTTTTTATGATATCCTGGTATATAGCGAAAAATGGGACGAGCACCTTCATCATCTTCACCAAGTTTTTACTCTCTTGCGTTCCCATCATTTGGTTTTAACCCAATCCAAGCTTTCCATGGGCACACCCGAAGGGGCATATCTGAGGCACGTTATATCAGCAGAGGGTGTGAAGGTCAACCAGAGTAAAATACAGGCAGTCACCGACTGGCCTCTTCCCACATCCATCTAAGCATTAAGGGGTTTTTTGGGGCTCGCTGGATATTACAAATAATTCATCTGTAACTACGGACAGATTGTTACTCCACTCAATAATCTCATTAAGAAAAATGCATTTCTTTGGTCCGAGACAGCAGCTTCTTCTTTTCAGCAGTTGAAGACCACATTATCTTTAGCGCCGGTCTTGCAACTACCAGACTTTGATGAATTGTTTGTGGTTGAATGTGATGCGTCAGGTGGGGGTATCGGTGCAGTATTACAGCAACATGGCCACCCAATAGCTTATTACAGCAGACAGTTGGGCCAACACCATCACAAACTCGCTGCCTATGAAAGGGAACCGATCAGGTTAGTGAAAGCCATCCAGCACTTGCAACCCTATCTCTGGGGGCACTCATTTCTCATACGGACCGATCATTGCAACTTGAAGTATCTCCTTGAGCAGCGTCTTACCACTACCCCCCAACAGCATTGATTGAGCAAATTGATGGGGTTTGATTTCACTGTTGCGTATAAACCAGGCAGTTTGAATGTGGGGACATATGCCTTATCTCACCGGGACATGCCAGAGCCACAATTACATGCAATCAGTTTCCCCATACTTCTTTTGTTGGACTCTATTCGGGCGGAAACACAACAGCATCCGGAGCTCGTTGAGTTATAACATCATATTGAGCAGGGTACCGTGGATAGTCATTGGACAATCCAGGATCGTCCTCTATTGTTCTGGAACAGGATTTATCTGCATCACACATCCCCACTCATTCACAGCATCCTGTCCACTTTTCATGATAGCACACATGAGGGCAAGCAGAAAACATATTTCCGTCTCAGTTGGGATTTTTATTGGCGGGGCATGAAGAGAAGTGTCACTGACTATGTGACAGCTTGTCAGACTTGTCAGTGGAACAAAACCAAATCATTAAGTCTCGTCGGGTTGCTCCAACCACTTCAGTTACCTTCACAGGTCTGGTGTGATATTTCAATGGATTTCATCAATTGACTACCTCCATCTTTAGGAAAATCAATTAGTTTTTTAGTGGTTGACCATTTCTCAAAATATGCCCATTTTCTGCCTCTGGTGCATCCCTACACGGTAGCTTACATTGCCCAACTCTTCATGGATTATATTGTCCGATTACATGGGGTGCCTACGTCCATTACTAGTGATAGAGATGCCATCTTCACCAGTACTTTTTGGAAGGAACTCTTCAAACTGCAAGGCACCAAGTTGGCTTTCACTTCCGCCTTCAACCCGCAGGCCATTGGCTAGACAGAAGTCATCAATAGAACTATTAAGATGCACCTTCGTTGTTTTGTGGGAGACTCGCCTAAACGGTGACTTAAGTGGTTGGCATGGGCAGCATTATGTTATAATACTTCCTACCACAACGCACTTGGCACAACTCCTTTCAAGGTAGTGTATGGTCGTGATCCACCCCGGCTCTTATCGTATGAACCTGGTACTTCCAAGGTGGCCACTCTGGATCAGGCCTTAGCAGAAAGGGATGATATGCTCAATCAGGTGTGCACTCACCTCCAAGCAGCGCAGCATGCAATGAAACACTCTTACGATAAAAAGCACCAGGAGGTGGTCTTCTCTCCTAGGGATTATGTGTGGCTTCATCTCCAACACTACCGACAACTATCTCTCATGGCCTCAAAGCATTACAAATTATCCCCAAAATTTTATGGGCCCTTTCAAGTGCTGGACCGGATTGGCACAGTTGCCTACCGCTTACAGCTTCCCCCAGAGGTTAAGATCCACAATGTTTTTCATGTCTCGCAATTGAAGGCCTTCCAGGTCGACTCTCCATTACTCCACACACCTTTGTCACAGCTGCAAGAGGGTAGGGTACTTTCTACTCCTACTCAAGTGTTACAGGCTCGCCGTATTCAGGGTGACTGGGAGATTCTCGTACAGTGGGTGGACACAGACCCCATTGACACTACCTGGGAGCATCTGGCGTCCTTCCTGGTTCTCTACCCCACATTCAAGCTTGAGGACAAGCTCTTTCTCCAGGAGGGGGTGATGTTATGGACTCCATAGCATCTCAGGTAATAAAAAGCCGTAGAAATTAAATTATGGAATGTTCCTTTTTATGTATGTTGGTTTTGGTTCGGGTTGGTTTGATTGTAATTTTAATGAACTTAGTGACCCATGGGTTAGGATTGTTAATCGCGTCCCTAATCCTATTTATAGGGAAGAAGGGCTTAATGAGAGATTATGCATTGAATCAACTAGAAAGTTAGAGGTCGGATTCTCCCTCTTGAGGTCCAGGTCGAGCCACCTTCAAGGCTCAATTCGTTTTCACCATTCCACGTTCCAAACATCGAAATATACTTCCCACGTCAAAGGTAAATATGGAGGGAAGAGAAGGAAGAAGGGTGACGAGATCCATGGCCCGGGAAGATCCCAACAAAGGATGAGGCCACGAGCTAGCCTCCTCCCTTATATTCACGTGATTGAAGAAAGAGTTCTAGTTCAACTCATATTAGTCTTCTTGTAGATTGTTTTTATAAGACTTATCTTAGAGAGTTAGAGTTGGAATGTAATTGGGAGATTGAATGGCTAATTGTATAAGGACTCTATGTTATGGTCCTGGGGTAAAGTACCTATGTCTTCCGCTCCTAACAGGCCGGTCTTTTGGGTAGTATTGGCTAGGTGCTTAACATTTGGTATCAGAGCGGGCTCCCACATCATGAGTTCAAGTCCCAGGGCACGCAAAGGCTGGATTAAAATTATTGGTAGGTTTGGAAGGGGCAACCTAACGAAGGGGGCGACCTGGAGAACTGCGAAGGGGCACTAGGAGTAGGCCGCCGCTAGAGTAGGCCACCAGGTTGGGCCAGTGTCGTTGCCACCATGGTCGTCGGCTCGCGAAGGTGGGGTGTGATGTTATGGTCCTGGGGTTAAGTACCTATGTCTTCCACTCCTAACAGGCCGGTCTTTTGGGTAGTATTGGCTAGGTGTTTAACACTCTATCTCTTCCTCTACTATAAATAGAGGTGTTGTAATTCGAAATTAATCAAGTTACACATCTCCTTCTTGAGTTAATCTCCCTCCCTCTCTTTGCTCGGCACACACCTCTCTTTTCTCTTTTATTTTTTCTTCTCTCTACCCGTGAGCTCTTCTTACCTTTTCTTTTTTTCTTTCTTCTTTCTCTTGCTCAAAATATTGGAAAAGGGATCCTAAATTCAACACTCTACCCTTCCCTCATTTGATGACATCAGTGCTATGCTGTTATGAATTTTTTATCCATCTCCACCTTCCTTGATTGATGCTCTATCTGCTATGTTCTCTAGTCATCAGGGTACATCATCCCCATTTTGAGGACACGACAAAAATACAAGAGGAGACAGCAATAGAGGTGGTCGAATGGGTCCGACCCATTACCGCACTAAGCCTCAATTTTGCACTTTCTGTGGTGGTCAAAACCACCTTGTGGATTCATGCAGGAAACTCCATGGCAAGCCTAATTGGGCGACAACCAATCCAACCTCATTTAATGTTGAGAAAAAAGAGGATAGGACTGATTCTCATTCCGGGAATGTGACTATTTCTACAGAAGACTATGCTGCAATTCAGAAGCTGAAATCCTTATTGGATCAATCCTTTACACCACAAGGCCCTAGTGCTGCCACTACCATTGCGTCAGGTATACTTTCTTCCACTTCAATCCCTTCCTCTTGGATCATTGACTCCGCGGCTTCCGAAAACTTGTCAGGTGACAAACACATGCTTCATTCATTGTCTCCATGTCTTCCCCATAAATTTGTCACTATTGCTAACGGTTCCCAAACCAAGGTACTTGGCAAGGGTTCCTCCTCTCCTATTGCATCTATTCCTCTCCAAGATGTGTTATTTGTTCCTCAATTTCCATTAAATTTGCTCTCTATTAGTCAATTAACCAAACAATTGAATTGTTCTGTCACCTTCTCACCATCTTCGTGTATATTTCAGGATCTAACTACGAAACAGGTGATTGGTGGCAGCCATAAAAATGGGGTTTATATTATTTTAATCTTCCACTAGTAGCTGCTATTCCATCCACTACATCCGAGGCTCAACTGTGGCGCAACCGGCTTGGTCATCCATCTACCTTGTCACTTCATTCTTTAGTTCCATCTCTTAAATCTTTGCCTAATTTCAATTGTGAGGCATGTCAATTAAGTAAGCATGTTAGGAGTACATATTCTCCTCGTCTTACAACTACTAGTACTGCTCCATTTGCATTAATACATTCTATTGTATGGGGCCCTTTAAAGGTCTCTAACATTTATAAAGTTCAATATTTTGTTACTTTTTTGGATGATTTTACCCGAGTGACTTGGTTGTTTTTGTTTAAAGAACGATCATAAATTTTTTCTATTTTTAAAAACTTTCATGCAATGGTTCTAACACAATTTGGAAAAAAAAATCAAATCCTTAGATCCGATAATGCTAAGGAATATTTGTCTAATGAGTTTAAATTATTTTGTGAGGGTAATGGGCTGTTATGGACTCCATAGCATCAAGAGTGGCGAACCGGAGCAGAGAATAGATGGAGTAAACTTGTATTTCAGTACCTTAGGGGTTTAATTATAATTTGAAGTTCAATAAGGGTCTAATTGTAATTATAGAACCTTAGACGTTTCCTTGATCGATTTAGGGTGTCAAGTGATGAAAGGAAAGACAAGTATTGATCAATTAGCTTAGACGAGATCAAGTACTCTCTCTAAGGAGGCTAAGGTTGGAGCTCCTTCAAAAGCTCATGTTCCTACATCATTGGGCATTCTAAGACCCCCAAATCCTTCTCTTCTTCGTTAGCCAATCTGGAAGCTAGAGGAGATCACCGGGTGACTCGATCCATTGCAAGAGAACCTAACATCATGGTATCAGACAGGACCACCATTGGCGATTCCTCTTCCCCTGCAGAAATTCGGAATTTTGTCGAAGAGAACCATGTTGATCTACAATCTCAAATCCATGGCCTTGATGGCAAATTTCAAATGCAGCTGTCCCGAGTGGAGGAAGGTTTTTCTCAGCTTTCTGCCCAGATGGATTCTTCCTCACACACAGCAGAACATCACCACCCTCAACCCCTGCCACCATCTCCACCCCTGCGCCAAACACCTCAACCTCGTGGGGGCATCAATCCAGCAACCCCTACCGTGCCCAGGTACACAAAACTTGATTTTCCAACGTATGATGGGTCTTCCAACCCTTTAATGTGGTTCCACAGGTGTGATCATTTGTTTTCCAATCAAGGAACTTTGCCCGAGGGCAAGGTTCCATTACCTGCCTTCCACATGCTCGATGAAGCACTTATGTGTTTTCATCAATTCAAAAACGAGTTTGTGGTCTATGATTGAGAATTTTTCAAGGAAAATTGTATGTTACGGTTTGGTCCTCCGCTTCGCAGAAACCCAGTTGGGGATTTGGTTAATTTAAAACAACTTGGAACTATAGAACAATATCAAAAATTGTTCCAAGAAAAACTTGCCCGTGCAACTCATTTGGTGCGACCTGAACTTTATGTCAATTTGTTCACTGCTGGCCTTGTGGAACCACTTCGCCTAGAAGTGGAATTGGAAGCCCCCACCTCCCAAGCCCACGCCATGAATTTGGCAAGAGCATTGGACACCAAACAGCGCCTCTTCCTAGATTCATTAACCAAACGTCCTCCATGGCAACCTCGCCCACAGGCCCATGGCCCTTTTTCCACTAACCCAAGGCCTCAACCCCACACCCCCTCTCCAACACCACCACCACCTAGATTTATCAAATGTCTTACAAAAGAAAAAATTGATCAGAGAAGGGCTCAGGGACTATGTTTCAACTGTGATGAAAAATTCCTAAGGGGCCATCAATGCAAAAGACTCTTTTGGGTAGAAATAGAAGACCCATCAGAGGATGACTTTCAGGAGGATGTGGACCAAACCGAGGAGGCGGAACCAGAAATCTCCCTCCACACCATGACAGGCCTACACAGCACAAATACCATGCAGGTCCACACCACCATGAACCATCATATTCTGCTAGCACTGGATGACTCAGGCAGCACACATAATATTTTAAGCAGCCAGGCATCACAACAGTTGGGTTTATCACTGCAGCAGAAGTCAGGAATATCAGTCTCAGTGGCTAATGGTGACAAGGTCACCACTGTTGGTATTGGTTCAGCAGTGCCCTTCACTATTGAAGGTCACTCCTTTGTAGTGGATTTTTTGGTCATACCACTGGCTGGTTTTGACCTGGTATTGGGCATTAAATGGCTACAGCAATTGGGTATGATCTTATGGGATTTCCAATCCCTTACCATGAGTTTTACACAGGACAGCCATCCAATCACCCTCCAGGGCACTAGTGCCCATCGCCCATGCAGCCTCCAAACACTTTCCGTGGGTTCTTCGAAGGGGGACAACTTAGCTTCATTGTTGGCCGAATATGCGGATTTATTTCTGGAGCCTGCAACACTTCTGCCTATACGAACTTGTGATAACCAAATTCATTTGAAGATGGGCACAGAACCAGTGGTAGTGTGTCCCTATCGCTATCCACATGTGCAAAAAGATGAGATAGAGAAGCAATGTCAACAAATTCTACAACAAGGTATTATTCAGCCTAGCCATTCCCCCTTTTCGTCCCCGGTTTTGCTGGTCAAAAAATCAGATAAATCTTGGCGCTTTTGTGTGGATTACCGTGAACTCAATGCTCGTACCATCAAAGATAAATTTCCAATTCCGATGGTAGATGAATTATTGGATGAGCTACACGGATCTCAATTATTTACCAAGTTGGACTTGAAATCTGGGTACCATCAAATTCGGGTTTATTCGGAGGATGTCAAAAAAAACTGCCTTCTGCACCCACCATGGTCACTACAAGTTCTTTGTGATGCCATTTGGGCTATCCAATGCCCCGTCCACCTTTCAAGCGCTTATGAACAAGGTATTTTGCCCTTTCTTAGGAAATCATGTCTTTTTTTTTTTTTGACGATATACAGGTCTATAGCAAAACTTGGGAAGCACATTTGCACCAATTGAGACAGGTTTCCACAATTCTCCGAGCACACCATTTATTTCTCAATCGACCCATATGTGACTTTGCCACTTCCGAAGTAGCTTATTTGGGGCATGTGATCTCTGCCTCTGGGGTGAAAGCAGACTTCAGCAAGATACAGGCTGTTATGGAATGGTCCACACCTCACTCCGTCACAGCTTTGAAAGGGTTCCTTGGTCGCACAAGGTATTATAGAAAATTTATCAAAGAATATGGTCAGCTGGCAGCACCATTGCACAATTTATTGAAGAAGCATGGCTTTCAGTGGTCTCAGGTGGTGGACTCCTTGTTTAACCAATTGAAACATGCATTAACGTCAGATCTAGTTCTCCAATTGCCCAACTTTGCCAAAAATTTCATAATAGAATGTGATGCATCCGGGGGAGGTATAGGTGCTGTCTTGCAGCAACAGAGACACCCCATTGCTTACTTCAGCCGCCATCTCGCTCCTCACCATCACAAGTTAGCCACTTAAGAAAGGGAACTCATCGGTTTGTCCAAAGCCGTTCAGCATTGGAGGTCGTATCTGTGGGGCAGACCTTTTCTGATCCAGACAAACCATTGTAGCCTCAAATACTTATTGGAGCAGTGCCTTACTACATCCCCACAACAACATTGGCTCAGCAAATTAATGGGATTCGATTTTCAGGTGGAATACAAACCGGGTTACCTCAACCATGGGGCAGACACCTTGTCACGTAGAGAACTGGGGGATTCACACCTGCACGCACTGAGCCACCCCAGGTCCCTTTTGTTGGACACAATCCGTCAGGATACTAGCCATCATCCAGATATCCTTGCCTTACAAGCTCAAATCGAGAACCATTCCAAGGACAATAACTGAACACTACAGGAAGGTCTCATTCTATATAAAGGATGCATATATCTTCATCAGTCATCGGTACTCCTTCCTACCATTATTGCCTTCTTTCATGATAGTACACATGAGGGCCAGCAGAAGACATACTTCCGCCTTAGTCGGGAGTTTTATTGGAGGGGTATGAAGCGGGTCATTGCTGATTATGTTGTCGCATGCCAGATCTGTCTGAGGAATAAGTCTGAATCCTTACAACCCGCCGGCTTGCTCCAGCCACTTCAACTTCCTTCACAGGTATGGGCAGATCTCTCAATAGATTTTATCGATGGTCTTCCTCCTTCTGCAGGGAAATCTATTATTCTTGTTGTGGTAGATCGGTTCTCAAAATATGCCCACTTTATGGCCCTCAGCCATCCGTATACAGCCACACAAGTCGCTAAGCTCTTCATGGATAATATTGTCCACCTCCATGGTCTTCCGGAGACCATCACTAGTGACCGTGATGCTATATTCACCAGTAAATTCTGGGGGGAACTATTTAAGCTCCACGGCTCCAAGATAGCCTTTTCTTCATCATACCACCCTCAGACAGATGGCCAGACAGAGGTGGTTAACTGCACATTGGAGATGTATTTGTGGTGCTTTTTGGGGGACACTCCCCGGCAGTGGGTTCGTTGGTTAGCATGGGCATAGTATTGTTATAATACCTCATACCACACCGCACTGGGTACTTCACCTTTTTGAGTCGTGTATGGATGCGAACCCCCACACCTACTTTCTTATGAACTAGGGTCTTCTCGGGTAGCCGCATTGGACCAAACATTAGCCGACAGAGATGCAATGCTTTCTCAAGTCCGCCTTCAGTTACAGTGTTCACAAGCCACAATGAAGCATACTTATGACAGAGGACATCGTCCCCTTTCCTTTGCACCCGAAGAATTTGTTTAGCTCAAACTTCAACCATACCGCCAACTCTCTCTTGCAACCATCAAAAGCCAAAAGCTCTCTCCAAAATTTTATGGGCCATTCAAGGTTCTTCACCGTATTGGCACTGTGGTGTATCGTTTGAAACTCCCACCAGATGCAAAGCTACATGACGTCTTCCATGTCTCCCTTCTCAAGCCGTTCAAGGGAGACTCTCCACTGCTATATACCCCTCTGCCTCCGCTCAAAGATGGCTGGTCTATGCCCACTCCCGCACATATCCATCAAGCAAGGCTAGTTAACAACGTATGGGAGCTGCTCGTTCAGTGGACTGACGAGGAATTGGTGGAAGCCTCTTGGGAGACACTCGAGTCTTTCCAGACTCTATTTCCCACTTTCGAGCTTGAGGACAAGCTCTTTCTTCAGGAGGGGGTGATGTTATGGACTCCATAGCATCAAGAGTGGCGAACAGAAGAAGATAATAGATGGAGTAAACTTGTATTTCAGTACCTTAGGGGTTTAAATGTAATTAGAGGTTCAATAAGGGTCTAATTGTAATTATAGAACCTTAGATGTTTTCCCGATCTATTTAGGGCGTTAAGTGATGAAAGGAAAGACAAGTATTGATCAATTAGCTGAGACACGATCTGGTACTCTCTCTAAGGAGGCCTAAGGTTGGTGCTCCTTCAAAAGCTCACGTTCCTACATCATTGGGCGTTCTAAGACCCCCAAATCCTTCTCTTCTTCGTCAGCCAATATGGAAGCTAGAGGAGATCGCCGGGTGACTCGATCCATGGCAAGAGAACCTAACATGGGCTTCTTCATCAAACATCATGTGCCTATACCCCTCAACAAAGTGGTGTTGCTGGAAGAAAGAATTGTCACCTCCTTGAAGTTGCTCGGGGCCTCCTCTACTCCGTGAAGGTACCCTACTTTTATTGGCCATATGCTATTCTTACAGCATGCTTTCTCATCAATAGGTTACCGTCATCAGTACTTAGAAATCAAACTCCGTATTTTGTTTTGTTCTCTTCCTCTTAAAGTATTTGGTTGAAAAAGTTTGGTTCATGATACTTCACCACATAAAAGTAAACTTGATCCTCGGTCTCTAAGGTGTATTTTTTGGGGGTATTCTCGAACTCGGAAAGGATATATTTGTTATAATCCTACACTTCGGAGGTTGATGGTATCTCTGGATGTGACTTTCTTTGGAGACACTTCTTTCTACTCCTGACATGAGGCTCCTCCAGGGTTTCCATTTCCTTCTACCATTCCATGTCCACTTGTGTAGTTTAATGAAGATATTACTCAATCCCCCAGAAGCATCGGCCATCCGCTCACCTGTGGAGTTGTCCGATCCTCCTGAGGTAAGTCTTTCTCCTCCTCCTATATTTGGGCCTGAATTTTATACTCAACCTATTGCATTACGAAAGGAAACCAGTTCTTGTACTACATATCATCCAATTGCCAATTTTATGTCTTCTCATCGCTTATCTTCTGAGTGTGTTCAGTTTTTTGCTTCTCTTTTTTCTGTTTCTATACCACAATCCTATCATGATGCCCTGAAGCATCCAGGATGGAAGGTGGCTATGGATGAAGAAACAGATGCATTATATGAAAATCAAACATGGACATTGGCATCGCTCTCAAAAGGTAAAGGACTGATTGGTTGCAGATGGGTTTTTTCAGTGAAACACAATCCAGATGGGTTGGTTTCTCACCTTAAAGTACGCCTAGTTGCAAAAGGTTATACTCAGTGCTATGGGATAGATGATGAAGAGACTTTCTCTCCGGTTGCAAAACTGAACTCAGTACGTATCATCCTCTCTATGGCTGCTGACTCATCCTGGCCAGTATATCAGCTTGATGTAAAAAATGCATTTTTAAATGGTGATATACATGAAGAAATTTATATGGTCCAGCCACCAGGATATGTGGTTGAGGGGGAGTTCGTATGCCGGTTGAAGAAATCTTTATATGGGCTTAAACAGTCCCCTCGGGCCTGGTTTGATAAATCAGTGAAGCGCTTCTACAATTTGGCTTTCATAGGTGCTGGGTTGATCACTCAGTACATGTTAAAGATACTATGAAAGGGAAGATATTATTGGCCGTGTATGTTGATGATATTAACTTGACTGGGAATGATACTCATAGTATACAAGAAGTGAAGAATATGATATGTAAAGAGTTCAAGACTAAAGATTTGGGTATTCCTAACTTCTACAGTTGATATATTGACAAAGATTGTTACAATTGAGAAATTGAAATTGTGTGCAACTTCAGTTGGACTTCTCTCTATGGATTGATATTTTTTTTCCAATGTAGAGGAGATATTGATAATGGATTAGTCTCCAAGTGGGAGATTTTTAAGTTGTGGAGCCTAATCAACACCTTATATTGAATCAGTATCACGTTTGCCCTAGTTTCCTCTTTATACTTGGGGTGCAGATGTTAGTGTTTTATCATCTGAGGAGCATCAGTTGCAGTCAAGAGAGGTTAGAGAAAAAACACCTGTAAGTGTGTGCAATCTCTCTTGTAAAATATTTCATCTTCATAGTGATTCTGCAACGGTGGAAGACAGGACGTAGTCTCACCTTGAGGCATACCTGTATAAATCTTGTTGTGTATTTCCATGCTTGATTTTCCTTCTTATGTGATTATTATTATTGCTCACATTAGTTTGGAATTAGGGTGTCTAATTCCTAACACCAACACCTGTCTATCGAGAAGATTCTATTCATCATCTTTCATACCTTCTGGTTTCATATCAAAAAGTGGTGTGTACAACTTTTTACGATATAGATAATCTTCAATCTGCATCCTCCAAAATGCAAAATCCATACCATCATCTTGTTGATTCCAAATGTTGATCCTTCTCTTCCAGCCATGGCTCTCAATTATGAACCAAAGCTCTGATACCATTTGTTAGGAATTAGATGCCTTAATTCCAAACTAACGAGAGAAATAATAATAATTGTGAAAGAAAAGAAAAAGGTAGGGTTAGGAATAAGGTCCATAACCTCTTCTTCCTCTATTTTTCTTCCAATGGGTCCCTTTCTCTTTTTCTCCATGACCTAAATCCATGGAATCCTGAGCTTTGATTTTCAGGACTCCGACTATGGTTTTTCATGTCTCATTCTTCGTGGGTTTTTATTTCCATAGTTGCTAGATATTAGTTTTTAATGTTTGATTTTTTTTGCTGCTACCCTCTTTGTGAGACCTTGCTTAGTGCTAGTTCCTGAGTGGGGACTGCTCATTCACCTTCTATAGAAGAGGTTTCTTGGGCTAACTTTTTGTTTTTTAGGTGTATCCGTGTTATGGACTCCATAGCATCCAGAATAACACGTAGACGTAGAGGGTGACTTACGTAACTTTCTTATTTTCTCTTAGTGGCATTGATGTAATTTCCCTTTAGAACTATGGCTTTACATTGGTTGTGTAAGGGACGTTCCTGATCTTTATAAGGGCGTCATTTGAATGTAAGAAGAAGAAATTGAGCATAGTGTAAATGAGATTGGGTTCTCTCTCTCACGAGGCCTAAGGGTGGAGCTCCTTCAAAAGATCAAAACGTCACTAAGCTCCTTCCTACTCATCATCTTCCTCCCTGTGTTAGATCCGGGCATATCAACTAGTATCAGAGCTAGCGCTACATCGCGGGTTTGAGTCCTGTGTGTTGCAAGTAGCGTGTGGAGGTGTAGCCCTAGGCGGAGGGGGCGACCTAGCGAAAAGGGTGACCAGAGTGTGTTCCCACACCATGGGCCATCACTAGAGTGGGTCGTCATCAGAAGTGGGCCGTGTCCAGTGTTGGCCTCCGTGGGCGTCAGCCTCGCAACTGTGGGTGTGATGTTATGGTCCTGGGTTAAGTACCTATATCTTCTGCTCCTGATAGGCCGATCTTTTGGGTAGTATTGGCTAGCTGGTTCTCTAACTCCATCTCTGATAGAGAGTGGTAAAGCATTGAATACAAAAGGTATGCCGGTTCTTGAACTTGTTGGCAAGGAGACTATGACGCTACTGATTTGTGAGACTGGTATTGAGGTTGAGCAGAATTGAAAAGCAGCTGATCTTGAAACTGTTGTTGAACATTTTGAGGCGGCCACATTTGACCGATGCTTTTACATCTATGGAGGACCTGTACAACTTGAGGAATTGGAAGCCTTGTCAACCCATTTCAGTCTTTTATTCAATTGGAGGAGCACAAAATTATCATCACAGCAGAAGTCATTTTATGATACCACAATTAAGCCAGTTAGGTAAATTTTTAGCTTGAATACTGAAATGGATGCTCACATTGTGCATCCCGACAAATGAACAAACATTGAGATCATTAAAGGTGGGAGCGGTGGTGAGATGAACGTGTTGTGTTATGCAAGTGTCAACAAGGCAGCTGATATGGCTGCAGAGTTTGCAGCTGCCCTCGGTGGCCTTGCTACTAAATAAATAATTGATCGTACTGCTGATAGACTTGAAACTATTCACTCAGAGGGTGTCCACATGCTTTCAGAACTCTGTTGCAATGCTGTTTCTCAGCTTCTGATGCTTGGAAACTCAGTCATTTCTAATGGAAGCCAAACTCATCCTAAGTTAACTGCAGGTACACTGGCCAACCTGGGATAGACACCAGTACTTCTCAATCACTCCAATCCTGTTTGGATTCTGAACTTCCAAGTGGTGTCACAAATGGAACCTGTCCAACCCCTGATCTGTTGGGCGTCTACTGTTGCTACCCAATTTCATGCCCTGCATGTCAAAGTCCTTAGGGTGACTCTGCCAGCTTTTATTGTCAGGGTACTTGTGTTCAGTCCGAACTCATCCCTCCACAGGGTTGTCCCCATGAAGGTTGTAGATTGGAAGATGCAGGTTTTCACACCAATGGACTCGGCCTGCTGCACAACAGATGATGTGTACCACCAGATATGCTGCTTAGGGATATGTAGCGACATTTTGCACGGATTCCTACATGTAAAAAAAATTGTTTTCCTCCTCTGGTTGGATGCTCTAGCTTTGTCGTACAAACGGCTGACATGGAGACCACGGTTGACACTTGTGCATGGGTGGCGTTGTCCGCACAGGCCCGCACACCTACCTTCGAGCTTGAGGGCAAACTAGTTCTCCTGGAGGGGAGTGATGTTATGGACTCCATAGCATCCATATTAGCAGGTAGACGTAGAGGGTGACTTATGTAATTTTCTTTTTTTATCTTAGTGGCATTGATGTATTTTCCCTTTAGAACTATGGCTTTACGTTGGTTGTGTAAGGGACGTTCCTGATCTTTATAAGGGCGTCATTTGAATGTAAGAGGAAGAAATTGAGCATAGTGTAAATGAGATTAGGTTCTCTCTCTCACAAGGTACAAGGGTGGAGCTCCTTCAAAAGCTTAAACCCTCACAGAGCTCCTTCCGACTCATTGTCTTCCTCCCTGTGTTAGATCCAGGCATATCAATCTGTCCTACAGCAATTGGCGTACGAGCATAAGCTCAACCCTTGGCTGGCCACCCTGCTACTGAGACATTATTTTGCCTGCTTCTTTGTGCATCCAGCCCGAGACTACGAGCATCACTCTACTATTATTTATTTTGCTCGATGATCCCAGCATTCAGAAATTTTTTTGTTACTGTATCTCTTAATATTAAGCTGAATGATAAATCTCTGTCTCACTAGCTCTCGCTCTGACGATCATCTTCGTCGGCTCCAAATAGATCGACAGAGAAGAAAATATTTGGCGTCGTACCTGAAGAAGAAGAAGACTGTTGATTGGTGCCAATGAAGACAACGACCAATGTTCTCCCTGAATTATCACTGAGTTGTTGTTTCTTCTGAGTTACTATGTTGCGGTTGCATGTCATTAACAGCTGGATTGAAAAAAAATTGAAAAGCTCTCCATTTATCTATGCTTTGTCTAGAAAGTTGCAGGGCTGGCTGTCGTCTCTATTCGAAAGGTTCTACCTCGTATCTCTGCTATTCAATCCTAATGCAGCAATCAAGTTCAGAAAGGTTCAGTCATTCCTACTATTCTTTCGGAAGTCACAGAGGTAACTCTATTGATCATCCTACTCCGCTCGGCAATCACCAGCATTGAGTTGCCGTTTCTAGATTGTATCCTCCGAGAGTTCTTCGGCACAAAAGAAGAAGAAGATGACTGCCGATTTCATGTTTCCAAAGTGAGGAAACCTCAATTAATTAGAGTTGACACTCACCTGTTCAACCGGACCGGCCGAGTTCCCGTCAACCCAGCATACTTGCCGAACCGAGCATACTCTTGTTCATGACCAAGTCAACTCGTACCAACTCGGTCTAGGTCAACCCGATTCGGGTCAACTCAGTGAGTCAACTCAGACATGGCCTACTTATTTTCTACCTTGGTATACATGTCAAAGTTTTATACATATTTCTTCTATGACTCGAATATATTGGTCTACTATTTGACTTAGCACAACTCGGTATTTTTTCTATGGCTAGACATCTAAAATCGAAATGCACAATGAACAAATGTAGAGAGAGATAATTCCTAAAAGTGTCTATAATTTTTAGGGATTGTAAACTCTTTTTATTTAAATCAGGTTCTGTAATCGTCGGAAAAAGGGAGAGGTAGGGGATTTTTAACTGAGTGTTGGCTCCCAATCCATAAGTCATTTCTTACAAAAATATAGCCCGTTATGCACTTTACAATCATCTATGATCGTTAGGTCAGCTTTTTGTAAATGGGCAAAATAATTGCTTGTTTGACTTGGGTAAATATCCCACCGCATGTTCACTTGAGAATTTAATGTTATTCTCTTTAAAAGGTTTGGATCCATTGGTCATTTGCTTCCTTAACATGTTTCAAGCATGCATATCCATTTTTTAAAACATGTGTAGAAAAATCTCTTTCGTATAAAATTTCGAGCTATTAGGGTAGAGCTAGTGGGATTTCCCAAACTTGGATAACAAAACTTTGGTGTTCATTTGTGGTGTGTGAATAAATTTTCTTTACTTACTTTTGTTTATTTCTTTAAAATATTTCCATACATAAACTCTAAAATTTTTATTTTGTTGTGATCTATTTGCCTTTTATTCCTTTTTTTTTTACGAGATGAAGGGAAAGTGAAAATTCATGTTTTGATTTAAGAAAAAAGTATACATCTAAAATGGAAAAGCACAATGCACAAATCAATAGAGAGATAATTCCAAAATTTGTCAAGAATTTTTAGGGATTGTGAACTCTTTTTAGTTTTTATATATCCGGTTCTTCAATCGTCAGAAAGAGGGGGAGGCATGGGATTTTTAACTGAGTGTTGACTCCCAATCCATATGTCATTCTTTACAAAAATATAGCCCGTTATGCATGATAAAACACTTTACAATCATCTATGATCGTTAGGTCAACTTTTTGTAAATGGGCAAAATAATGGCTTGTTTTACTCAGGTAAATATCCCACCGCACGTTCACTTGAGAATTTAATGTTATTCTCTTTAAAATGTTCGGATCCATTGGTCATTTGCATCCTTAACATGTTTCAAGCATGCATATCCATTTTTTAAAACATTTTTAGAAAAATCTCTTTCTTATAAAATTTCGAGCTATTAGGGTAGAACTAGTGGGATTTCCCAAACTTGGATAACAAAAATTTGGTGTTCATTTGTGGTGTGTGAATAAATTTTCTTTACTTACATTTTTTTATTTCTTTAAAATATATCCATACATAAACTCTAAAATTTTTATTTTTTTGTGATCTATTTGCCTTTTATTCCTTTTTTTTTACGATATGAAGGGAAAGTGAAAAATCATGTTTTGATTTAAGAAAAAAGTATACATCTAAAATGGAAAAGCAAAATGCACAAATGAATAGAGAGATAATTCCAAAAATTGTCAGGAATTTTTAGCGATTGTGAACTCTTTTTAGTTTTTATATATCAGGTTCTTCAATCGTCAGAAAGAGGGGGAGGCATGGGATTTTTAACTGAGTATTGACTCCCAATCCATATGTCATTCTTTACAAAAATATAGCCCGTTATGCATGATAAAACACTTTACAATCATCTATGATCGTTAGGTCAACTTTTTGTAAATGGGCAAAATAATGGCTTGTTTTACTCAGGTAAATATCCCACCGCACGTTCACTTGAGAATTTAATGTTATTCTCTTTAAAATGTTCGGATCCATTGGTCATTTGCATCCTTAACATGTTTCAAGCATGCATATCCATTTTTTAAAACATTTGTAGAAAAATCTCTTTCTTATAAAATTTCGAGCTATTAGGGTAGAACTAGTAGGATTTCCCAAACTTGGATAACAAAAATTTGGTGTTCATTTGTGGTGTGTGAATAAATTTTCTTTACTTACATTTTTTTATTTCTTTAAAATATTTCCATACATAAACTCTAAAATTTTTATTTTTTTGTGATCTATTTGCCTTTTATTCCTTTTTTTTTTACGATATGAAGGGAAAGTGAAAAATCATATTTTGATTTAAGAAAAAAGTATACATCTAAAATGGAAAAGCACAATGCACAAATGAATAGAGAGATAATTCCAAAAATTGTCAGGAATTTTTAGCGATTGTGAACTCTTTTTAGTTTTTATATATCAGGTTCTTCAATCGTCAGAAAGAGGGGGAGGCATGGGATTTTTAACTGAGTGTTGACTCCCAATCCATATGTCATTCTTTACAAAAATATAGCCCGTTATGCATGATAAAACACTTTACAATCATCTATGATCGTTAGGTCAACTTTTTGTAAATGGGCAAAATAATGGCTTGTTTTACTCAGGTAAATATCCCACCGCACGTTCACTTGAGAATTTAATGTTATTCTCTTTAAAATGTTCGGATCCATTGGTCATTTGCATCCTTAACATGTTTCAAGCATGCATATCCATTTTTTAAAACATTTGTAGAAAAATTTCTTTCTTATAAAATTTCGAGCTATTAGGGTAGAACTAGTGGGATTTCCCAAACTTGGATAACAAAAATTTGGTGTTCATTTGTGGTGTGTGAATAAATTTTCTTTACTTACATTTTTTTATTTCTTTAAAATATTTCCATGCATAAACTCTAAAATTTTTATTTTTTTGTGATCTATTTGCCTTTTATTCCTTTTTTCTTACGATATGAAGGGAAAGTGAAAAATCATGTTTTGATTTAAGAAAAAAGTATACATCTAAAATGGAAAAGCACAATGCACAAATGAATAGAGAGATAATTCCAAAAATTGTCAGGAATTTTTAGTGATTGTGAACTCTTTTTAGTTTTTATATATCAGGTTCTTCAATCGTCAGAAAGAGGGGGAGGCATGGGATTTTTAACTGAGTGTTGACTCCCAATCCATATGTCATTCTTTACAAAAATATAGCCCGTCATGCATGATAAAACACTTTACAATCATCTATGATCGTTAGGTCAACTTTTTGTAAATGGGCAAAATAATGGCTTGTTTTACTCAGGTAAATATCCCACCGCACGTTCACTTGAGAATTTAATGTTATTCTCTTTAAAATGTTCGGATCCATTGGTCATTTGCATCCTTAACATGTTTCAAGCATGCATATCCATTTTTTAAAACATTTGTAAAAAAATCTCTTTCTTATAAAATTTCGAGCTATTAGGGTAGAACTAGTGGGATTTCCCAAACTTGGATAACAAAAATTTGGTGTTCATTTGTGGTGTGTGAATAAATTTTCTTTACTTACATTTTTTTATTTCTTTAAAATATTTCCATACATAAACTCTAAAATTTTTATTTTTTTGTGATCTATTTGCCTTTTATTCCTTTTTTTTTACGATATGAAGGGAAAGTGAAAAATCATGTTTTGATTTAAGAAAAAAGTATACATCTAAAATGGAAAAGCACAATGCACAAATGAATAGAGAGATAATTCCAAAAATTGTCAGGAATTTTTAGCGATTGTGAACTCTTTTTAGTTTTTATATATCAGGTTCTTCAATCGTCAGAAAGAGGGGGAGGCATGGGATTTTTAACTGAGTGTTGACTCCCAATCCACATGTCATTCCTTACAAACATATAGCCCGTTACGTATGATAAAACACTTTACAATCATCTATGATTGTTAGGTCAACTTTTTGTAAATGGGCAAAATAATGGCTTGTTTTACTCGGGTAAATGTTCCACCACGCGGTCACTTGAGTTTAAAAGGTTTGGATCCATAGGGTATTTGTATCTTTAACATGTTTCAAGCATGCATATCCATTTTTTAAAACATGTGTAGAAAAATCTCTTTCTTATAAAATTCCAAGCTATTAGAGTTGAACTAGTGGAATTTCCCAAACTGGGATAACAAAACTTTTGTGGTCATTTGTGATGTGTCAATAAATTTTCTTTCCTTACATTTTTTTATTGCTTTAAATTCTTTCCATACATAAACTCTAAAATTTTCGTTTTGTTGTGATCTATTTGCCTTTTATCTTTTTTTTTTGTTTATGTGATGAAGGGAAAGTGAAAACTCAAGTTTTGATTTAAGAAAAAAATATACATCTAAAATGGAAATTCACAATGCACAAATGTAGAGATAGATAATTCCAAAAAGTTTCTGTAATTTTTAGGGATTGTAAACTCTTTTTAGTTTTTATATATCAGGTTCTGCTAACATCGTTAAAAGGGGGAGGCTGAGGAATTTTAACTGCGTGTTGACACCCAATCCATAAGTCATTTCTTACAAAAATATAGCCCCTTACGCATGATAAATCACTTTACAATCATCTATGATCGTTAGGTCAGGTTTTTGTTAATGGGTAAAATAATGGCATGTTTGACTCGAGTATATATCCCAACGCACGTTCACTTGAGAATTTAATGTTATTCTCTTTAAAATGTTTGGATCCATAGGTCATTTGCATCTTTAACATGTTTCAAGAATGCATATCCATTTTTTAAAACTTGTGTAGAAAAATCACTTTCTTATAAAATTTCGGGCTATTAGGGTTGAACTAGTAGAATTTCCCAAACTTGGATAACAAAATTTTTGTGTTCATTTGTGGGGTGTGAATAAATTTTCTTTACTTACATTTTTTTATTTCTTTAAATTCTTTCTATACATAAATTCTAAAATTTTCATTTTGTTGTGATCTATTTGCCTTTTATCTCTTGTTTTGTTTACAAGATGAATGGAAAGTGAAAACTCAAGCTTTGATTTAAGAAAAGAGTATACATCTAAAATGGAAATGATCAATGCACAAATGTAGAGAGATATAATTCCAAAAAGTGTCTGTAACTTTTAGGAATTGTAAACACTTGTTAGTTTTTCAATATCAGGTTCTGCATTTGTCGGGAAAAGGGGGAGGCGAGGGAATTTTTAACTGAGTGTTGGCTCCCAATCCATAAGTCATTCCTTAAAAAAATATAGCCCGTTACGCATGATAAATAACTTTACAATCATGTATGATCGTTTGGTCAATTTTTTGTAAATGGGCAAAATAATGGCTTGTTTGACTCGGGTAAATATCCCACAACACGTTCACTTGAGAATTTAATGTTATTTTCTTCAAAAGGTTTTGATCCATATGTCATTTGCTTCTGAAACATATTTCAAGCATGCATATCCATTTTTTAAAACATGTGTAGAAAAATCTCTTTCTTATAAAATTCCAAGCTATTAGGGTTTAACTAGTGGAATTTCTTAAACATAGATAACAAAACTTTTGTGTTCATTTGTGGTGTGTGAATAAATTTTCTTTACTTACATTTGTTATTGCTTTAAATTTTTTCCATACATAAACTCTAAAATTTTAATTTTGTTGTGATCTATTTGCCTTTTATCTCTTTTTTTGTTTACGAGATGATGGGAAAGTAAAATTCAAGTTTTTATTTAAGAAAAAAGTATACATCTAAAATGGAAATGCACAATGCATAACTGTAGAGAGAGATAATTCCAAAAAGTGTCTGTACTTTTTAGGGATTATAAATTCTTTTTAGTTTTTATATATCAGGTTTTGCAATCGTCGGGAAAAGGGGGAGGCGAGGGAAATTTGGCTGAGTGTTGACTCCCAATGCTTATGTCATTCTTTAAAAAAATATAGCCCCTTACGCATGATAAATCACTTTACAATCACCTTTGATCGTTAGGTCAACTTTTATTGAATGGGTAAAATAATGGCATGTTTGACTAGGGTAAATATCCCACCGCAAGTTCACTTGAGAATTTAATGTTATTCTCTTTAAAAGGCTTGGATCCATAGGTCATTTGCATCTTTAACATGTTTCAAGAATGCATATCCATTTTTTAAAACATGTGTAAAAAAGTATCTTTCCTATAAAATTCTGGCCTATTACGGTTTAACTAGTGGAATTTCCCATACTTCGATAAAAAAACTTTTGTGTTCATATTTGGTGTGTGGATAAATTTTCTTTACCTACATTAGTTTATAGCTTTAAATTCTTTCCATACAAAAACTCTAAAATTATCATTTTTTTGTGATCTATTTGCCTTTTATCTCTTTTTTTGTTTACGAGATGAAGGGAAAGTGAAAACTCAAGCTTCGATTTAAGAAAAAAGTTTAAATCTAAAATGGAAAGGCATAATACACTAACGTTGAGAGAGATAATTCCAAAAAGTGTCTGTAATTTTGAGGGATTGTAAACTCATTTTAGTTTTTATATATAAGGTTGTGCAATAGTCGGGAAAAGGGGGAGGCGGAGGAATTTTTAACTCAGTGTTGACTCCCAATCCATAAGTCATTCCTTAAAAAAATATAGCCTGTTATGCATGATAAATCACTTTACAATCATCTATGATCGTTTGGTCATTTTTTTGTAAATGGGCAAAATAATGGCTTGTTTGACTCGGGTAAATATCCCACCGCACGTTCACTTGAGAATTTAATTTTATTCTCTTCAAAAGGTTTGGATCCATAGGTCATTTGCATCTTTAACATATTTCAAGCAAGCATATCCTTATTTTAAAACATGTGTAGAAAAATTTCTTTCTCATAAAATTTCGAGCTATTAGGGTTGAACTAGTGAAATTTCCCAAAACTTTTGTGTTCATTTGTGGTGCGTGAATAAATTTTATTTACTAACATTTGTTATTGCTATAAATTTTTTCCTTATATAAACTCTAAAATTTTTATTTTATTGAGATCTATTTGCCTTTTATCTCTTTTTTTGTTTATGAGATGATGGGAAAGTAAAACTCAAGTTTTTATTTAAGAAAAAAAATATACATCTAAAATAGAAATGCACAATGTACAACTGTAGAGAGAGATAATTCCAATTAGTGTTTGTAATTTTTAGGGATTTTAAAGTCTTTTTAGTTTTTATATATCAGGTTCTGCAATCGTCGGGAAAAGGGGGTGGCAGGGGAAATTTAACTGAGTGTTGACTCCCAATCCTTAAGTCATTCTATACAAAAATATAGCCTATTACGCATGATAAATCACTTTACAATCATCTATGATCGTTAGGTCAGCTTTTTGTAAATGGGTAAAATAATGGCTTGTTTGACTCGGGTAAATATCCCACCACACGTTAACTTGAGAATTTAATGTTATTCTCTTCATAAGGTTTTGATCCATAGGTCATTTGCATCTTAAATATATTTCAAGCATGCATATCCATTTTTTAAAACATGTGTAGAAAAATCTCTTTCTTATAAAATTCCGAGCTACTAGGGTTGAACTAGTAGAATTTCCAAAACTTGGATAACAAAACTTTTGTGTTCATTTGTGGTGTGTGAATAAATTTTCTTTACTTACATTTGTTTATTGCATTAAATTATTTCCATACATAAACTCTTAAATTTCATTTTGTTGTGATCTATTTGCCTTTTACACTTTTTTAGTTTACGAGATGAAGGGAAAGTGAAAACTCAAGCTTTGATTTAAGAAAAAAGTATACATCTAAAATGGAAATGCACAATGCACAAATATAGAGAGAGATAATTCCAAAAAGTGTCTTTAATTTTTAGGGATTTTAAAAACTTTTTAGTTTTTATATATTAGGTTCTGCGATCATCAGAAAAAGGGGGAGGTGGGGGAATTTTTAACTGAGTTTTGAACATAAGTCACTCCTTAAAAAAATATAGCCCATTACGCATGATTAATCACTTTAAAATCATCTATGATCGTCAGGTTTTATTTTTTTAAATGGGAAAAATAATGGCTTGTTTGACTCGGCTAAATATCCCACCGCACGTTCACTTGAGAATTTAATGTTATTCTCCTTAAAAGGTTTGGTTCCATAGGTCATTTGCATCTTTAACATGTTTCAAGCATGCATATGCCTTTTTTAAAACATGTGTAGAAAAATCTCTTTCTAATAAAATTCCGAGCTATTAGGGTTGAACTAGTGGAATGTCCCAAACTTGGATAACAAAACTTTTGTTATCATTTGTGGTGTGTGAATAAATTTTATTCACTTACATTTGTTTATTGCTTTAAATTCTATCCATACATAAACTCTAAAACTTTCATTTTGTTGTGATCTATTTGCTTTTTATCTCTTTTTTTGTTTACGAGATGAAGGGAAAGTGAAAACTCAGGTTTTGATTTAAGAAAAAAGTACATATCTAAAATTGAAATGCACAATGCACAAATGTAGAGAGAGATAATTCCTAAAAGTTTCTATAATTTTAGCGATTGTAAACTCTTTTTATTTTTTATAAATCAGGTTCTGTAATCGTGGGGAAAAGGAGGAGGCGGGGAATTTTTAACTGAGTTTTGAACATAAGTCATTCCTTAAAAAAATATAGCCCGTTATGCATGATAAATCACTTTACAATCATCTATGATCGTTAGGCTTGCTTTTTTAAATGGGCAAAATAATGGCTTGCTTGACTAGGGTAAATATCCCACCGCACGTTCACTTGAGAATTTAATGTTATTCTCTTTAAAAGGATTGAATCCATTGATCATTTGCATCTTTAACATGTTTCAAGCATGCATATCCATTTTTAAAATATGTGTTGAAAAATCTCTTTCTTATAAAATTACGATCTATTATGGTAGAACTAGTGGGATTTCCCAAACTTGGATAACAAAACTTTGGTGTTCATTTGTGGTGTGTGAATAAATTTTCTTTACTTCCATTAGTTACTGCTTTAAATTCTTTCCATACATAAACTCTAAAACTTTCATTTTGTTGTGATCTATTTGCTTTTTATCTCTTTTTTTGTTTACATCATGAAGGGAAAGTGAAAACCCAAGTTTTTTTTTAAGAAAAAAGTACACATCTAAAATGGACATGCACAATGCACAAATGTAAAGAGAGATAATTCCAAAAAGTGTCTGTAATTTAAAGGGATTGTAAAAGCTTTTTTTTTTTATATATCAAGTTTTGCAATCGTCGGGAAAAGGGGGAGGCGGGGGGATTTTTAACTAAGTGTTGACTCCCAATCCATAAGTCATTCCTTACAAAAATATAGCTCGTTATGCATGATAAATCACTTTACAATCATCTATGATTGTTTGGTCACTTTTTTGTAATGGGCAAAATAATGGCTTGTTTGACTCAGGTAAATATCCCACCACACATTCACTTGAGAATTTAATGTTATTCTCTTTAAAAGGTTTGGATCCATAGGTCATTTGCATCTTTAACATGTTTCAAGCATGCATATCCATTTTTAAAAACATGGGTAGAAAAATCTCTTTCTTATAAAATTCTGAGCTATTAGGGTTGAACTAGTGGAATTTTCCAAACTTGGATAGCAAAACTTTTTTGTTCATTTGTGGTGTGTGAATAAATTTTCTTTCCTTACATTTATTTATTGCTTTAAATTCTTTCCATACATAAACTCTAAAATTTTCATTTTGTTGTGATCTATTTGCCTTTTTTTCTCTTTTTTTCTTTACGAGATGAAGGGAAAGTGAAAACTCAAATTTTTGTTTTAAGAAAAAAGTTTACATCTAAAATGGAAATGGACAATGCATAAATGTAGAGAGAGATAATTCCAAAAACCGTCTGTAATTTTTAGGGATTGTAAACTCTTTTTTGTGTTTATATATGATGTATTGCAAGCGTCGGGAAAAGGGGGAGGCGGGAAATTTTTAATTGAGTGTTCAATCCCAATCCATAAGTCATTCCTTACAAAAATTATAGGCTGTTACGCATTAGAAATCACTTTACAATCATCAATGATCGTTAGGTAAGCTTTTTGTAAATGGGTAAAAGATTGGCTTGTTTAACTCAGGTAAATATCCCAACGCACGTTCACTTCGGAATTTAATGTTATTCTCTTTAAAAGGTTTCGATTCATAAGTCATTTGCATCTTTAACATGTTTCAAGCATGCATATCCATTTTTTAAAACATGTGTAGAAAAATCTCTTTCTTATAAAATTCTGAGCAATTAGGGTTGAACTAGTGGAATTTTAGAAACACGGATAACAAAACTTTTGTGTTCATTTGTGCTGTGTGAATAAATTTTCTTTACTTACATTTGTTTATTGCTTTAAATTATTTCCATACATAAACTCTAAAATTTTCATTTTGTTGTGATCTATTAGCCTTTTATCTCTTTTTTTGTTTACGAAATGAAGGGAAAGTGAAAACTCAAGCTTTGATTTAAGAAAAAAGTATACGTCTAAATGGAAATGCACAATGGACAAATGTAGAGAGAGATAATTCCAAAAAGTGTCTGTAATTTTTAGGGATTGTAAACTCTTTTTAGTTTTTATATATCAGGTTCTGCTTACATCAAGAAAAGGGGGAAGCAGGGGAATATTGGGAACGTTTCAAGAAATTATGTGCAAGCTGCCCCCATCATTAGTAGTGAGCAGCTTCTTATCCAACCTTATACCGACTGATAGGAGCATGATTGATGCTGCTAGTGGAGGAGCTTTGGTGGATAAAACTCCCGAGGCCATGAGAAACTTGATTGTAAATATGGTAGCCAATTCTCAACAATTTGGCACTAGGCTTGACCTTCCATCTTAGAATGTTAATGAGGTAAATATTTCCTCCCTTAAACACCAAATTGTGAGTCTAACTTCTCTTGTTCATCAAATGGTTGTAGGTAATACGCCAACAGCGAAGGCTTGTGGGATTTGTTCAGTAGTAGGGCATTGAACCGATATGTGCCCAACTCTTCAAAAGGATCCAATTGAGCAAGTGAATGAGGCGGGTGGTTTTCCTGGACAATCGCAAAGGAAATATGATTGCTATTCGAACACGTATAACATGGGATGGAGGGATCATCCAAACCTTAGCTATGGGAATACACAAGTTAATCAGCCCACGACTCACAATCACCCAAGTTACTAGCAATATAGGTAGTCATATCCCCCTAGACAACAATCGGGCCGAACTTCCAATTATGATATGTCTTTAAAAGATATTGTTAAATCTCTTGCCAATAATAAATGGGAATTTCAACAGGAGACAAGGGCCAATGTTCAAAGTTTGGACAATAAAATGGGTCAGATGGCAACCACAATTAGTCGGCTAGAGGCACAAAGTTTTGGGAAATTACCCTATCAAACGGTAGTAAATCCAAGAGAAAATGCAAGTGCAATCTTTTTGAGAAGTGGTAAAGAGGTTGAGATTTCGATAAAGGCAACCCCTACATCGTTGGAGCAAGAAAAGGAGAAAATTGTTGTTGCAGACAAGACCGTTCCCAATGATAATGACGTACCTAAGCGTAAATTTCCACCTTTTTTTGATTATAAACCAGTTCCTCCTTTACCTCAGGCTTGGCAAATTCTAGAAAATATGAGCAAAATAAAAATTTATATGAGACTTTCCATAGATGTTAGGTAAATATTCCATATTTAGATTCTATTGAACAAGTGCCTCATTATGCTAAATTCCTGAAAAAACTATGCACAATTAAAAGGTAACAAAAACTTAAAGGATGTGAGAAGGTGAGAGTAGGGGAGAATGTTTATGCAATTATTCAAAGAAAACACCCTGTGACGTGCAAAGATCTAGGTATGTTTACTATCTCTTGTACATTAGGTAACACCAAATTTGAGAAGGCCATGATAGATTTAGGAGCTTCGATTAATGTCATGCCATATTCTATATATGCTTCCATGAAACTTTGACCTTTGAATAAAACTGGTGTTGTGATTCAATTGGATGATAGATCTAATGCCTATCCAAAGGGTGTAGTTGAGGATGTTCTTGTGCAAGTTAATGATTTGATTTACCCTACTGATTTCTATGTGGTTGATATGGAAAATGGTGACCAAACTGCTCCTATTTTGTTTGGAAGATCATTCTTAAAGATATCCAAGAGTAAGATAGATGTTCATAGTGGCACACTTACCAAGGAATTGATGGTGAAATTTTTAAGTTTGACATTTATGATGCCATGAAATATCTTGGAATTGATAATTCTGTTTCTTTTATTGATGTGATTGATTCTTTAACACAGGAATTTTTTGAACTTGATGGAAACGATGAATTGGAAGTTACCATTAGTAAGCATCTTGAGAAAGAAAATGAGGAGTTAGCCGTGAGTTCTGATTTGCAAGAAACTTTTGCAGCGTTTAATGATATTCCACAATTACACCAGTCAGGTAACGTTCTTTATATTGTGTTACCAGTTTCTAATGAGAGGCCTTTACCCTCTATTTTGTAGGCTTCCACTCCAGATTTGAAGCCTCTCCACAGTCACCTCAAGTACGTGTTCCTTGGAGATGGAGGAACATTACCAATGATCATCTTCGGTAAACTTAGTGTACCATAAGAAGAAAAGCATGTGCAGGAAGAACTTCATTTGCAGGAAACGTTCCCTGATGAGAAATTGCTCGCCGTGAGTGTGACATTGCCTTGGCATGCTAATATTGTAAATTATTTGGTTATTAATATGTTACCTCCTAGTTTGTCTAAGGCTCAAAGAGATAAAATCAAGAGTGATGCCAAATAATATGTGTGGGATGACCCATAATTATGGAAGCATTGAGTCAAGCCATTGACAATAAACAAAGGTGTTGCTTGGGAGGCAATTATTCAAAGAAAACTCCCTATGAAGTGCAAAGATCCAGGTATGATTACTATCTCTTGTACATTAGGTAACACCAAATTTGAGAAGGCCATGATAGATTTAGGAGCTTCGATTAATGTCATGCCATATTCTATATATGCTTCTATGAAACTTGGACCTTTGAATAAAACTGGTGTTGTGATTCAGTTGGCTGATAGATCAATAAATGATTACTATCTCTTGTACATTAGGTAACACCAAATTTGAGAAGGCCATGATAGATTTAGGAGTTTCGATTAATGTCATGCCATATTCTATATATACTTCTATGAAACTTGGACCTTTGAATAAAATTGGTGTTGTGATTCAATTGGCTGATAGATCTAATGCCTATCCTATGGGTGTAGTTGAGGACGTTCTTGTGCAAGTTAATTATTTGATTTTTCCTACTGATTTCTATGTGCTTGATATGGAAAATGGTGACCAAACTGCTCCTATTTTGTTAGGAAGACCATTCTTAAAGACATCCAACACTAAGATAGATGTTCATAGTAGTACACTTACCATGGAATTTGATGGTGAAATTGCTAAGTTTAACATTTATGATAATCCTATTTATTTTATTGATGTGATTGATTCTTTCACACAGGAAGTTTTTGAACTTGATGGAAAAGATGAATTGGAAGTTGCCATTAGTAAAAATCTTGAGAAAGAGAATGAGGAGTTAGCCGTGAGTTTTGATTTGCAGGAAAATTTTACAGTGTTTAATGATATTCTACAGTTAAAGCAGTCAGGTAAAGTTCTTTATATTGCATTACCAGTTTCTAACGAGAGGCCTTTACCCTCTATTTTGTAGGCTCCCACTCCAGATTTGAAGCCTCTCCATAGTCACCTCAAGTGCGTGTTCCTTGAAGGAACGTTACCAGTGATCATCTTCAGTAAACTTAGACCGCAAGAAGAAAAGCATGTGGAGGATAAACTTCATTTGCATGAAACGTTCCCTGATAAGCAATTGCTCGCCGCGAGTGTGACATTGCCGTGGTATGCGAATATTGTAAATTATTTGGTTATTAATATGTTACCTCATGGTTTGTCTAAGGCTCAAAGAGATAAAGTCAAGAGTGATGCCAAATACTATGTGTGGGATGAACCATAATTATGGAAGCATTGAGTCGAGCCAATGACAATAAACAAAGGCGCTGCTTGGGAGGCAACCCAACGGGAGTTTGTTCCTTTTTCTCTTTATTTTTGCATTTATATTTTGGTTATTCGTGCCTTCTTTTTATATTTCACCTTACATTGGGGACAATGTAAGTTCTAAGTGTGGGTGAGGGGATTTAGGTTGTGTTTCAGTTCTCTTTTTTTTAATAATAATAATTATTATTATTATGAAAAAAATTCTTTGTTTTTTGTGTTTTTTAAAGATTTTTGGTTCTGTATGTCATGGGCAAGATTAAATTCGGCTCTTGAATTATTCATAACATGATTGAATAAGTAATCTTCCAACTGAGAAAGAATTAGTCTAGTTATTTTCTTTGAGGATGGTAGTGACTAAATTTGGTAGACAAAAGTCGATGAGATTTTGATCCTTTGGACTGACACATCCATATCAGTCTCATTATTTTTTTTTCATGAGAGATAATCTTCCATGGATTTGTTTCTCTATAACTTGCCTTGATTCTCTTTGAGGTCACATTGACACATGCATGAATGAACATGATTCGGGCCCTCTTTGTTATAAGCAACATAAGCCAAATAGCCTACCTTGTAATTAATTTTTTTTCCTTTTGTTGAACCCCTTTGAGATTTTTTTTTTTTTTTGTGTGAACCCATGTTACAAGCTTTAAAAAAATAAAAATAAAACCTTTACCCAAGGCGTAGAGCTAGAAGAGCATTGTTCATCATTATGGTTTGTATGGGTGTGAGTATGGGGGTGTTTGGATTTGTGGTATGGCTATGACTAGTGAAATGAAACATGTTTGCATCCTAAATTCATGAGTTCCATTGTTAGTAAAAAAGAAAAAAAAGTGGTGTAGATAAAAAGAAAAGAAGAAAGGAAGTGGAGGGAATGGCTTTTAAAGGTACAAACTGTCCATATTCATAATTCTTCCTAAAATTTCAAGAAAGGGGTCTATTTATACGAGATAGATAAAAATTGAAGAAGAGGCTGAGTGGAGTGATTGGTTTTACATGTCTAATATATTCAAGCTTGAGTTGATTCATTTTTGTTGTACTAGTTTCGATGGCTTTTGAGCTACATTCCCAAATATTTCCCACCTTGATCCTAAACCCCGTTACAACCCTTGAAAAGTCCTTATGATTTGTGTTATGCATGTGATCTGAGTGGTGGAGAATGAGAAGATATGCAAGCCTATGGTAGACCAATGTCATTGGAATGAATTTGAGAGAAACACATACCCTTCAAACACATTAGAGTCGAGTGTTTATTTCTGTGATGGTCTACTTAGTTTACTCCATCTTTCAATGAAAATGCTTACTAAGTAATTGTAATTTGTTTAAGAATTTTTTTTCGTGATATGTTATGAGTTTTGAAGTGCTTGGTTGTTTTTTGTTGATGGTGCTACAACCTTGGTAAATTTGGGTGTTGCCCAAGGACGAGCAAAAGCTAAGTGTGGGTGAATTTGATGAGAATACAAAATGTCATATTTTTATCCCTTAATGCTTAGGCTTTTATATTTATTTGGTGCCTAAATATACTCATTATTCCTATATTTTTATTTAGGATGCAAATGGAAGCGTTAAGTGCAAAATGAAGTTAATTGAATGATTCTGGACAATTTCAATATTTCTTCGTAATCTGGGAATAACTCTCTCATTCGAGCTCTGACGGAGATGATTCAAGATGCTATGGAATTCCAAGAAAACTTTCTACAAATTTTATGTTTATAATTTTGAGCAATGCCGGCTTAATCCAGGTCAAAACTTGGCTTGAAGCCTCGGCCCTTGCACTGTGACACAGACCAGATGCACGAAAAGAAAAACCCTAAACCGGGAAAAAGAAGGGGAATAAAAGGAGAAAAGGAGTTTGGCACCACATAACTCATTTTCTCTTCTCCAGCTTTTCCTCTCTGTTTTTTCAATTTTTTTCTTCAGATTTCTTCATGGCCCTGCGTGGCTAAACTTTTAGACTTGGTCAAAGGAAACTGAAGCCTCGGTATCAATACAACTATGAGATCTGATTTATTTTCATCGTTCAATTTATGTTTTGAGTATCCGATGTCCTTTGGAAATTTTCTTTCATGATTGTCTCATTTAATTACAAGGAGGCCTACTAGTTTATTACTTGTTGAAATCTACTGCTAGGTTAGATGTCAAATCCTCAATTGTTTGATCTCTCTAACCTATGAAGCAATCGAGATTTGATGATTTGCTGAGTCAGGAATTATTAGATCTTGAGAAGAATGCTAGACTAAATTAAATGCAGCCACTTGTGCTTGTGTTGTTTAGCTTCATTGGTCTCTCTACTTCTTAAGGCTGTTGTGTTATGGACTCCATAGCATCACGAGTTATCCATAGGCATAGGAATTCAATTATGTCATTTTACTTTTCGTGTAATTTCAATTCGATTGGTTTACTTTGGGTTGGTTCAGTTGTAATGTGGCGTGAACCACTTGACCTATGGGTCAACTTTGTATTTCCGTCCTCAACTCTATTTAGGGGGACATCAAGGAAATGAGAAGCAAGTATTGAGAAAATTAGATTAAACAGGTCAGATTCTCCCTCAGAGGTCTAGGTCGAATTCTCCCTCTGAGGTCTAGGTTGAGCTTCCTCCAAAGCTCCTTCGTTCTATTTGAATTCAACCATTACTCGTTCAAGAAACAAGAATTCTCTTCCAACGTCAAGAGCATCCATGGAGGAAAGAGAGGAAAGAAGGGTGACTCGATCCAGGGCAAGGGAAGAACCTAACATCTTGGTATCAGAGGAGGCGCTACATCTCGACTTCGAGTCCCCGCGATTGCACGACGTAGTGGGGACCGTACGCCCCTGGTGGTCGCCTTTAATTTGGTCTCCGTTGTTGTGTTAAGGCCATCGTGGTCGTCGGCTTGGGCGGGCAGGGTGTAATGTTATGGTCCTGGGGTTAAGTACATATGTCTTCCGCTCCTAACAGGCCGGTATTTTGGGTAGTATTGGCTAGGTGCTTAACATTAGGTATCAGAGCAGGCGCTCTGTCCCGACTTCGAGTCCCCGCGATTGCACGACACAGTGTGGACCGCACACCCCTGGCGGTCGCCATTAATTCGGTCTCTGTTGCTGTGTTAAGGCCGTCGTGGTCATCTGCTTGGGCGGGCAGGGTGTAATGTTATGGTCCTGGGGTTAAGTACCTATGTCTTCCGCTCCTAATAGGCTGACCTATTGGGTAGTATTGGCTAGGTGCTTAACATTGTGCCAGAAGATGCTAGCTCAGGGTATTATTCAGCCCAGTAGGTCTCCTTTTTCCTCACCGGTATTACTAGTCCGCAAGCACGATAAGTCATGGAGGTTTTGTGTGGATTACCGACAACTCAATGCCCATACTATTAAAGATAAATTTCCTATCCCAGTGGTGGACGAGCTGCTAGACGAGCTACATGGAGCTACTATTTTTACTAAACTCGATTTGAAATTTGGCTATCATCAAATCCGAGTTCATCCATCAGATGTAGAGAAAAAAGCGTTATGCATGCATCACGGCCATTTTGAGTTCCTCGTAATGCCATTTGGTCTGTCAAATGCGCCTTCCACCTTCCAGGCCCTCATGAATGAGGTATTTTTCCTCTCTCTTGAGAAAATACGTTTTGGTATTTTTCGACGATATTTTGGTCTATAGGAACAGTTGGGAAGAGCATCTTCAGCACCTTTACCAGGTATTTTCTCTTATCCGTTCACATCATTTTGTTTTAAATTGTTCCAAATGTTCTATGGGCACGTCCGAAGTGGCATACTTGGGCCACGTTATTTCAGCAGCAGGGGTGAAAGTTGACCACAGTAAGATACAGGCGGTCACAGATTGGCCTATTTCCACATCCATTACGGCCTTAAGAGGATTTTTGGGCCTAGCTGGATATTATAGAAAATTTATTCGTAGCTATGGCCAACTTGCAGCTCCGCTCAACAACCTCCCCAAGAAAAATGCTTTTACCTGGTTAGAGACAGCGGCTCATTCCTTTCAGCAATTGAAAGACGCCTTATCATCAGCCCCAGTTTTGCAGTTCCCCGACTTTGATGACTCGTTTTTAGTGGAATGTGATGCTTCGGGGGGCGGTATTGGAGCAGTATTGCACCAAAAGTGACACTCGATTGCTTATTTTAGCCGGCAACTTGGAGAACACCACCACAAGTTAGCAGCGTATGAGAGGGAATTGATCGGATTGGCAAAAGCTATACAGCATTGGCACCCTTATCTATGGGGACGTTCTTTTTTTATTCGCACTGATCATTTCAGCCTCAAGTATCTGCTTGAGCAGTGCCTCACTACTTCACCACAACAGCATTTGTTAAGTAAACTTATGGGGTTTGACTTTTCTATCGAGTATAAACCGAGAAGTTTGAATGTAGGGGCTGATGCATTATCTCACCAGGACATTCCAGAGCCGCAATTAAATGCCATTAGTCAGCTCAGACCTCTCTTGTTGGATTCTATACAGGAAGAGGCACCACAGTACCCGAAAATTATAGCCTTATGTCAGGACATCCAGCAGGGGTCAGCGGCAAACAATTGGAGGGTTCAGGACAATCTGGTCCTCTACAAAAACAGAATTTTTCTACACCACACATCCCCTCTGATTAACAGCATTTTAGCCTCCTTACATGAGGGCCAACAAAAAACATATTTCCGTATCAGTAGGGAATTTTATTGGAGGGGCATGAAGCGCAGTATAGCCAATTATGTGGTGGCTTGTCAGACTTGTCAACGGAATAAAGCTGAAACATTAAGTCCAGCTGGGTTGCTCCAACCACTTCAGCTTCCGTCACAGGTCTGGTCTGATATTTCTATGGACTTCATAGATGGTCTTCCCTCTTCGTCAGGTAAATCTGTTATCTTTGTAGTGGTGGATAGTTTCTCTAAGTATGAGCACTTCATCCCTCTGGCGCATCCTTACACTGCAGCTTAGGTCGCTCAACTCTTTATGGATAACAATGTCCGCTTACATAGGATGCCTAATTCAATTACCAGTGATAGGGATGCAATCTTTACAAGTACCTTATGGAAAGAACTCTTCAAGTTACAGGGCACAAAGTTAGCCTTTTCTTCAGCCTACCATCCGCAGACTAATGATCAGACAAAGGTCATTAATAGAACTATTGAAATGTATCTTCCCTGTTTCGTGGGGGACTCACCTCAGAGGTAGGTTAAGTGGCTCACCTGGGTTGAGTTCTATTACAACACCTCCTACCACAGCGCACTCGGCACAACCCCATTGAAGGTGGTATATGGTAGAGAACCACCCTGCCTTTTCTCATATGAACCAAGGGCCTCTAAAGTGGCCACCTTTGACCAAGCATTAGCCGAAAGACACACATTCATCACTGAGGTGCGCACTCATCTACAGGAGGCACAACATTCTATGAAAAAACATTATGACAGGAAGCACCGGGAAGTCTTCTTTTCTCGTGGAGATTATGTTTGGTTGTGTCTCTAACACTACAGGCAGTTGTCGTTGACAGCCTCCAAACATCACAAGCTCTCTCCTAAATATTATGGTCCCTTTCAGATTATGGACAGCATTGGGACAGTGGCCTACCGATTGCAGCTTCCGCTAGAGGCCAGAATTCACAACGTCTTTCATGTCTCACAACTAAAGGACTTCCAAGGTGATTCACCTTTGCTGCACACCCCGCTGCCCCCATTCTATGAGGGACGTGTCCTTTCTACCCCGGCACAGGTATTACAGGCTCGCCGTATTCAGGGTGATTGGGAGATCTTAATGCAATGGGCAGATGTTGACCCCAGTGACACGACATGGGAGCCATTAGCGGCGTTTCGCACCCTCTACCCTTACTTCGAGCTAGAGGACAAGTTCTTTCTCCAGGAGGGGGGTGATGTTATGGACTTCATAACATCACAAGTTATCCATAGGCATAGGAATTAAATTATGTCAATTTACTTTTCATGTAATTTCAATTCGGTTGGTTTACTTTGTTTGGTTTGGTTTACTTTGGGTTGGTTCAGTTGTAATGTGGCGTGAACCACTTGACCTATGGGTCAACTTTGTATTTCCGTCCTCAACCCTATTTAGGGGGACGTCGAGGAAAAGAGAGACAAGTATTGAAAAAATTAGATTAAACAGGCCAGATTCTCCCTCAGAGGTCAAGGTTGGATTCTCCCTCTGAGGTGCAGCTTGAGCTTCCACCAAAGCTCATTCGTTCTATTTGAATTCAACAATTACTTGTTCAAGAAACAAAAATTCTCTTCCAACGTCAAGAGCATCCATGGAGGGAAGAGAGGAAAGAAGGGTGACTCGATCCATGGCAAGGGAAGAACCTAACATGTTGCTAGATTAAACCTTTAGCGCTTGTCTTGAGTTGTTTAGTAGTTAGGGTTAATTGGATCTCTTGTTTTCTAATTAACTACGAAAGGAGAGTTAGAAGATAGTTCCAACTGTGAATATTCAAGTGTGAATTGATATATGCTTGCATTGATGATCAGTTGTGAAATTCTGATGGTGGATGTTGACTTAGACCAAGGTTTGTTCTTTTGATTGATTTCAATTCTTTTAATTTGAATTGTTTCTATGTTGTTTTTTTAAATGTGTTTTTGTTAAGGTCAAACCAACCCATTCTTGTTCACGGAGCATAAAAGTTGACTAATCACTCTTCATAGGATCAATCCTTACTCACACTACTAAAAATACTTTTAGGAGTATAGGTTTTATTTTTGGTTTCCTGTGACAACACTCCAAATTTTGGCGCCGTTGCCGAGGAATGATTCTAGTTGTTTTTTTGTGCTTAATGTGCTCCTTATTTCGTTCTTGAAAAAATACATAAAAAATTAAAAAATTCCATATTTGTTTTTCATGTTTTATTAGGGTTCCCTTGATTGTTTATGAATGTATCTCGATCTTCTAATCAAAGTGATTTGTAGTGTGATCCAGAAATAAAGAGAACTTAGTGCAGGTTAAGGAGAGAAGCTCAGAGGAATTCAGAAGAGAATGGTCTAGCTCTTGTTTCCCCATTTCATAGAGAACCTGATTTAGAGAAGGAGGAAGTCATGGCTAGAAATTGAACTTTGAAAGTGTTTGCAGCCCCTGATTTGAATTAACAATCCTTATGCATAACGTTCCCCACTTTATATTGCTACTACTACATTTGAATTAAAATTTGTACTAACAAATCTCTTGCCCACTTTTAATGGTCTTGCAGGTGAAGATCCTCACAAGCATCTAAAGGAGTTTAATTTGGTATGCACGGGTATGAAACCCATGGGGGTGACTGAAGAGCACATTAAATTACGAGTTTTTCCATTTTCTTTGAAGAATTCGGCTAAGGATTGGCTCTATTATCTACCCTCCTAGAGTATTACCACATGGGACGAGATGAAGAGATTGTTTTTGGAGAAACATTTCCCAGCTTCAAGGGCGGCCAACATTCGGAGAGAAATTTGTGGTGTAAGGCAGCATAACGGAGAGTCCCTACACGAATATTGGGAACGTTTCAAGAAATTATGTGCAAGCTGCCCCCATCATCAGATTAGCGAGCAACTTCTTATCGAGTATTTCTATGAGGGCATTATATCCACTGATAGGAGCTTGATTGATGCTGCTAGTGGTGGAGTTTTGGTGGATAAAACTCCCAAGGCCACGAGAAACTTGAATGCAAATATGGCGCCAATTCTCAACAATTTGGCACTAGGCTTGACCTTCCATCTAAGAATGTTAATGAGGTAAATATTTCCTCCCATGAACAAAAAATTGCGATTCTAACTTCTCTTTTTCATCAAATGGTTGTAGGTAATACGCAAATAGTGAAGGCTTGTTGGATTTGTGCGGTACTAGGGCATCCAACCGATATGTGCCCAAATCTTCAATAGGAGCCCACTTAGCAAGTGAATGCGGTGGGTGGTTTTCCTTGACAACCACAAAGGAAGTATGATCCCTATTCGAACATGTATAACAAGGGATGGAGGGATCATCCAAACCTTAGCTATGGGAATCCACAAGTTATTCAATCCGCGACTCAAAATCACCCAAGTTACCAACAAGATAGGCAATATCTGTGATGGACCAAATAGTGAGCCGAGTTAGGCTGAGACACCATGCCTGAGTCAATTACCCTAACTGAGTTAGTTAAATAGTTATTTAGTTTATTTTCTGTTTTATGCTATTTGGGTTGAAATATGCCTCAGGGACTTTTTTGTAATTTTTGCCTAAACTCTTGTTGGAGTGAACTATTTCTATGCATCGTATGGTAATGAATCGGGAAGCAAAATTCAGTAGATTAAACCCTAGATTAAACGAGGTCAGGTTCTCCCTCTCACGAGGCCTAAGGTAGATCTGGACATAACATTTGGTATCAGAGCAGGAACACGATGAGCCAAGAAGACAAATGGATGGCGATGCACAAATAAATCAGAGAATTGGTTGCAGCAAGCATTGGAGTGGAAAGAATACAGAAATGGTATGTAGCCTACGTGAAGTATTTTTTTGCAATGAAGCAATGAGAGGCAGTCGATCGAACAACTGTCTGTGACAGGTAGAAAGGCCAACGGCCAAGAAATTTCAATCGGGCTGGGCAGGGAACTCCAGCGATGAGCCAAACCAAATTGATTTCCAAATCAGGGAAATCAGGCGAGAGGGAGCCTACAATTCAGAAATCGGACTCCAAATTTCCAAAATCTGACGGAAGGGACTCGGGAAATAAAAAATCGGAGGGGTTTTCTACTAGCCTCATCGGTGTTGGTCAAATTGGGGGAGACCTCAAATCTGAAATCACACCAACACGACTCACGGCAAGCAGAACACCTTCCCGAACTGGAGAAGGAATATCTTTCCACTACTGTTTCGACAGGGACACAAGCGGCGAAGCCCCAAAGGGCTGCCCTTCGCCACCGGACACGGAGGAGGCTCTATCGGCACCGTCGGAAACATGTCCGGTGGGATGTGACTTCCGGCCACCACCTACCACTCGCAATCCACTCCTCGGTAGACCAGAGCAAACCCAAGTTCCAAATTGTGGGGGGGTATGTGCTTTGGAAATTTTTTTGTTGAGGGTCTCTATTTTTCTGTTGACTGTGTGTATGTTCGTTGGCCAATTGAACATGTGGGGCTGTTTAATTTTTCTATTGCCGAGACCACCAGCAGTGTACATTTCCCGTATTGGTCTGTGCTTAATGGGGTGCTCCTGCATGGTAAGTACAGTAAATTGGAGAATGCAGATGCTGTTGTTCTAGCCGTTGAGGGTGTGACTGGGTATGTGTCTCAGAAATTGGTTGCTTCATTAGGCAGTGGAATTAGAACACGTCCTATATTATTTTTGCCATATGTGGGGATGAATGGGAAGATGTATGGGGCATTGCAGTTGTTCGATGAATTGCCCGAGATAAATGTCGTGTCCTAGAATGCAATGAATTTGGGACACTTTATTCATGGGTGTCCTGCAGATGGTCTCATTTTAGTTGCAGACATGGTAGGACTAGGTTCCAGCATCAAACCAGGTGCCAAGACAGCGTCAAAAGATAACAGGTTGACGGCTGCAATTACACTAATCCTCCAAACGAAGTTACTAGTTTCAGACATCGTCAAACAAGATCAGCCTCTTAGATTATCTAGACACACGAACCAAAGGCAAGGCGCTAAATTTATTTCTTGTGATCCTTCAACGGTTGAAGGGCGAATTTTTGTTTGCCATTTCAGTCGATTTGGACTGACTGACGAGCAGGATGAGGATGATACTCTGGTTCAGGAGCCACTGGAGTGGAAGAATTGGACGTTGATGTGCAACCTCATGGGTCTTTTGCTTCTTCTTTTATGTATTTTTTGCACGAGGTCATGGGGTGGGAGTTGATCCAGGTTATGTTTTCATAATGGGAAATCAGTAGTCAATCTCAACCACAACATGTAGATGCCGATGTGGATGAGGGTGACGATATGATTGATGATGTCAAGGATGGCCAATGGCACTTGGATCTTGAGGCCTACCCTCTTGTTCACAGAGCTGTGTTCATTTATTGGTTGCAAGAGAGTGTTTGCCACCGTGTGCCAGTCCAGAATCTGCTGCATGAATTCTGCCTTGGGAAACATCTGGCTATGGTTGTTGATGGACATGGTGGAGGTGTTGAAGTTGTCCTTTTGGGTGCTTGACTAAAGCAATTTTTTGGTAAATTCTCAGATGAAAGACAACCAGAGGCCTGTTATGGTCCTGGGTTAAGTACCTATGTCTTCTGCTCCTAACAGGACGGTCTTTTGGGTAGTATTGGCTAGGTGCTTAACATTTGGTATCAGAGCTAGCTCCCTCGTCGCGCATTCGAATCCTAGAGGGGGCGACTGCGAAGGGGGCGACCTTGACGGAGTAGGCCATCGCACGTGCGGAGGGGGCGACCTTGGTGGAGTGGGCCGTCGCAAGTGGGCCGCCGTGGACGTCGGCCCGCGAAGGAGGGGTGTGATGTTATCGTCCTGGTTTAAGTACCTATGTCTTCCACTCCTAACAGGCCGGTCTTTTGGGTAGTATTGGCTAGGTTCTTAACATGTTAAGCACCTAGCCAATACTACCCAAAAGACCGGCCTGTAATGAGCGGAAGACATAGGTACTTAACCCTAGGACCATAACAGTACCCTGCCCTTCCCTGAGCCGACAACCGCGGAGGCTACCACAACAGAGCAACCGGAGCCGGGTCGAACCCGGGTCAGTCCAGGTGCGTGACCACCCGCATCCGCCTTGGGGGCATCGGGATTTGAAGTCGGGATGCAGCACTAGCTCTGATACCAAATGTTAAGCACCTAGCCAATACTACCCAAAAGACTGGCATGTTAGGAGTAGAAGATATAGGTACTTAACCCAGGACCATAACAAGGCCGTTTCAGGATTTGTTGGGGGCACAGTTATGTTGTTCCATGGGAACAACTCCATAGACTTGGCTTCAAACAAATGGTCTTACAAGATTGGTCTGGATGGTGAAGACAAGGCATTGTACTCAGACTCTGCTCCCATTGATAAATCAAGGCACTCAGAGGATCTTCTCTATAACGTGTGGTATGCTACTTTAGAACTACAAGATTTTGTCCCCATGAAGAGGATCACCCTCCAGCAACTCAGGTAGGATATGAAGTTGGATTCCCTCCTTCTAGATCAAATTACCTACCTTGATGCTGGGGCTGTAAGGGATAGAGAGCATTCAATATCTTTGGTAGGGGTTACTGAAGCATTGGAAGTCTGCACTCTCCACCTTCCTGTCACTGATGATTTTACTACGTACACCCTTCAAGCAATCCCTCCAAATGTTGTCGATTACTTGATTGTTCAGCAAAAGTCTCAGGGTTATTATCCTACTATTTTCTTCCTTGAGTTTTGGCTACTATTCTTGGCTTTTAAAGATGATATCCAGTTTTGGACTAAAAACAAGTCAATGGCAGGCCTGTCTGCCTAGTCTGTTGTTGTGCACTTTGCCTGTCAGCTGATTGTTTTCCTCTACCTACTTGATAATGTTACTTCCTAGATGATCCTGGCCAGTTCTGGGGTTGGTTGCTGCATTGAGTTTTGGAAGATTGGGACAGCACTGCACATTGAGATTGATCGGAGTGGAAAGATCCCTAAGTTGAGATTTTGAGATCGTGCATTTTTTAAGATTCATAAGACCAGGGAGTATGATGACCTTTCCATGAAATACCTATCTTTTGTACTCTTCTTTCTAGTAGCATGCTCGGCAGTGTACTCTCTCAAATATGAGTCCACAAGGGTGGGTACTCCTGGATTCTTTCTTCGCTCGCCAGTTGTGTTTATATGTTTGGTTTCCTTATGATGTGCCTCAGCTCTTCATGCTTGACACATGTGGGGACCTATTAGCTTCAACATCAGCAATACAGGTTGAGCTGGCACCTACGACTCACAGAGATAACCAGCAGAGGATCCGTTTCGGCAGGCATGCTCTACCTTCGAGCTCGAGGACAGGCTCGTTCTCCTGGAGGGGTGAGATGTTATGGACCAAATAGTGAGCCGAGTCAGGCTGAGACACCATGGCTGAGTCAATTATCCTAACTAAGTCAGTTAAGTAGTCATTTAGTTTATTTTTTGTTGTATGCTATTTGGGTTGAAAATGCCTCATGGGCATTTTTGTAATTTTTGCCTAAACTCTTGTTGGCGTGAACTATTTGTATGCATCGTATGGTAATGAATTGGGAAGAAAAATTCAGTAGATTAAACCCTAGATTAAACAAGTCAGGTTATCCCTCTCACGAGGCCTAAGGTAGAGTTCCTTCCAAAGCTCAAACCTCATAGCGATCTTCCCTTCCATCTTCTTCCTTCCCGTGTTAGATCCGAACATAACAATATCCCCCTAGACAACAACTGGGCCAAACTTCCAATTCTGGTATGTCTTTAAAACATATTGCTAAATCTCTATCCACTAGTAATTTACAATTTTAATAGGAGACAAGGGCCGGTATTCAAAGTTTGGACAATCAAATGGGTCAGATTGCAATTGCAATTAGTCGGGTAGAGGCACAAAGTTCAGAGAAATTACCCTCTCAAGCGGTAGTAAATCCAAGAGAAAATGCAAATGCAATCTTTTTGAGAAGTGGTAAAGAGGTTGAGATTCCGGTAAAGGCAACCCCTACATCGTCGGAGCAAGAAAAGAAGACAAACGTCGTTGCATACAAGAACATTCCCAATGATGATGACTTACCTAAGCGTAAATTTCCGCTTCTTTCTGATTTGGCAGATTCTAGAAAATATGAGCAAAATAAATTTATATGAGACTTTTCGTAGATGTGAGATAAATATTCCATTTTTAGATTCTATTAAACAAGTGCCTCGTTATGCTAAATTCTTGAAAGAACTGTGCATAATTAAAAAGAAATAGAAACTTAAAGGATGTGAGAAGGTGAGAGTAGGGGAGAATGTTTATGCAATTATTCAATGAAAACTACCTGCGAAGTGCAAAGATCCAGGTATGTTTACTATCTCTTGTACATTAGGTAACACCAAATTTGAGAAGGTCGTGATAGATTTAGGAGCTTCGATTAATGTCATGCCATATTCTATATATGCTTCTATAAAACTTGGACCTTTGAATAAAACTAGGGTCGTGATTCAATTGGCCGATAGATATAATGCCTATCCTAAGGGTGTAGTTGAGGACGTTCTTGTGCAAGTTAATGATTTGATTTTCCCTACTAATTTCTATGTGCTTAATATGGAAAATGGTGACCAAACTGCTCCTATTTTATTAGGAAGACCATTATTAATGACATCTAAGACTAAGATAGATGTTCATAGTGGCACACTAACCATGGAATTTAATGGTGAAATTTTTAGGTTTAACATTTATAATGCCATGAAATATCTTGGTGATGATAATCCTATTTATTTTATTGATGTGATTGATTCTTTCACACAAGAAGTTTTTGAACTTGATGGAAAATATGAATTGGAAGTTGCCATTAGAAAGCATCTTGAGAAAGGGATTGAAGAGTTAACCGTGAGTTCTAATTTGGAGGAAACTTTTGCAGCATTTAATGATATTCCACAGTTACAACAGTCAGGTAACGTTCTTTATATTATTTTACTTGTTTCTAACGAGAGGCCTTTATCCTCTATTTTGCAGGCTTCCACTCCAGATTTGAAGCCTCTCCAGAGTCACCTCAAGTATGTTTTCTTTGGAGATGGAGAAACATTACCAGTGATCATCTTCAGTAAACTTAGTGTACCGTAAATAGAATAGCATGTGCAGGATGGACTTCATTTGCAGGAAACGTTCACTGATGAGCAATTGCTCGCCGTGAGTGTAACATTACCTTGGTATGCGAATATTCTAAATTATTTTGTTATTAATATGATACCTCCAGGTTTGTCTACGGCTAAAACAGATAAAGTCAAGAGTGATGCCAAATACTATGTGTGGGATGACCCATAATTATGGAAGCATTGAATCGAGCCAACGAGAATAAACAAAGGGGCTGCTTGGCAGGCAACCCACAGGGAGTTCATTCCTTTTTCTCTTTATTTTTGCATTTATATTTTAGTTATTTGTGCCTTCTCTTTATATTGCACCTTACATAGGGGACCATGTAAGTTCTAAGTGTGGGGGAGGGGATTTAGGTTGTGTTTCAATTCTTTTTTTTAATAAATAATTATTATTATTATGAAAAAAAATCTTTGGTTTTTTGTGTTTTTTAATGATTTTTGGTTCTGTATGTCATGGGCAAGATTAAATTAGGCTCATGAAAGATTTATAACATGATTGAATAGGTAATCTTCCAACTGAGAATGAATTAGTCTAGTTATTTTCTTTGAGGATGGTAGTAACTAAATGTTATGGACTCATTAGGGGTTTATTTTAAATTTCTATTCATTAGGGGTTTATTTTCAATTTCTATTCATTAGGGGTTTATTTGCAATTTCTATTCATTAGGGGTTTATTTGCAATTTTTTGAACATTAGGGGTTTATTTTTAATTTGTTGAACTTATGGCCTGTGGCATGTTTTCCCTATATAGGGACGTGAGATGAATGAAGAAAGCAATTATTTAGAAAATTAGATTAAATAGGTCAGATTCTCCCTCAGAGGTCTAGGTCGGATTCTCCCTCTGAGGTCCAGGTTGAGCTTCCTTCAAATCTCCTTCGTTCTATTTGATTTCCATCATTCCAGAAACAAGAATTCTCTTCCAGCGCCAAGAGCATCCATGGAGGGAAGAGAGGAAAGAAGGGTGACTCGATCCATGGCTCGGGAAGAACCTAACACTAAATTTGGTAGACAAAAGTCGGTGAGATTTTGAGCCTTTAGACTGACACATCCATGTTAGTCTCACTATTTTCTTTCATGAGAGATAATCTTCCAAGGATTTGTTTCTCTAGAACTTGCCTTGATTCTCTTTGAGGTCACATTGACACATGCATGCATGAACATGGTTAAGGCCCTCTTTGTTATAAGCTACATAAACCAAATACCCTACCTTGTAATTTTTTTTTTTTCCTTTTGCTCAAACCCTTTGAGAGTTATCGGTTTTTTTTTTTGTGTGCTACATTACAGATTTAAAAAAAAGAAAAAAAAATCCTTTACCCAAGTCGTAGAGCTAGTGGAGTATTGTTCATCATTATGGTTCGTATGGGTGTGAGTGTGGGGCTATCTGGATTTGTGGTATGGCTATGACAGGTGAAATGGAACATGTTTTCATTCTTAATTCATGAGTTCCATTATTAGTCAAAAAAAAAAAGAGGTGTAGAGTAAAAGAAAAGAAGAAAGGAAGTGATGGAGGGAATGGCTTTTAAAGTTACAAACTGTCCGTGTTGATAATTCTTCCTAAAATTCCAAGAAAGGGGTCTATTTATACAAGATAGAAACAAATTGAAGAAAATGTTGAGCTGTGTGATTGTTTTTACATGTCTAATATATTCGAGCTTGAGTTGATTCATTTTTGTTCCACTAGTTTCGATGGCTTTTGAGCTATATTCCCAAATATTTCCCACCTTGATTTTAAACCCCGTTACAACCCTTGAAAAGTCCTTATGATTTGTGTTATGCATGTGATCTGAGTGGTGGAGAATGAGGAGATATGCAAGCCTATGGTAGATTATTTTCATCGGGATGAATTTGAGAGAAACACATACCATTCAAACACATGAGAGTCGAGTGTTTATTTCTGTGAGGGTTTGCTTATTTAGTTTACTCCATCTTTGAATGAAAATGTTTACAAAGTAATTTTAACTTGTTTAAGAATTTTTTTTCGTGATATGTTATAAGTTTTGAAGAGCTTGGTTGTTTTTTTTAGATGGCGTTACAACCTTGGTGTTTTAGGGAAAATGTATTTGAGTTTTGCCCGAGGGCGAGCAAAAGCTAACTGTGGGGGAATTTGATGAGAATACAAAATTTCATATTTTTATCCCTTAATAAAGGCTTTAATAATTATTTTGTGCCTAAATATACTCATTATTCTTATATTTTGATTTAGTATGCAAATGGAAGCGTGCAAAACGAAGTTAATTGGGCGATTCTGAACAGTTTCAACATTTCTTAGTAATCTGGTAATAACTCTTTCATCTGAGCTCGGATGGAGATGATTCAAGATTCTATAGAATTAAAACGAAACTTACTAAAACTTTTGTGGTTTCAATTTTGAGCAATACGGGCTTAATCCAGGTCGAAACCTGGCTTGAAGTCGTGGCACGTGCACTGTGACCCAAACAGGATGCACGAAAAGAAAAGCCCTAAACCGGGAGATAGAAGGAGAATAAAGGAGAAAAGGAGTTCGGCACCCCAGACCTCATTTTCTCTTCTCCAGCTTTTCCTCTCTCTTTTCTCAGTTTTTTTTTTTCAGATTTCTTCATTGCCCTACGTGGCTAAACTTTCAGACTTGGTCAAAGGAAACTGAAGCTTCGGTATCAATACAACTATAAGATCTAATTTATTTTCACCGTTCAATTTATGTTTTGAGTATGCGACGTTCTTCTAAAATTTTCATTCATGATTGTCTCATTTAATTACTAGGAGGCCTACTAGTTTATTACTAGTTGCAATCTACTGCTAGGTTAGATGTCAGATCTGTAATTGTTTCATCTCTCTAACCTGTGAAGCAATCGAGATTTGATGATTTGCTACGTCAAGAATTATTAAATCTTGAGAAGAACACTGGAATAAATTAAATGCAGCCGCTTGTGCTTGTGTTATTTAGCTTCGTCGATCTCTCTAATTCTTAAGGCTGCTGCAAGATTAAACCTTTAGCGCTTATGTTGGGTTGTTTAGTAGTTAGGGTTAATTGGATCGCTTGTTTTCTAATTAACTATGAAAGGAGAGATAGGAAGATAGTTCCAATGGTGAATAGTCAAGTGTGAATTGATATATGCTTGCATCGATGATCAGTTGTAAAATTCCGATGGTGGATGTTGACTTAGTCCAAGGTTTGTTCTTTTGATTGATTTTGATTCTTTTAATTTGAATTTTTTCTAAGTTGTTTTCTTTCAAAAGTGTTTTTGTTATACTCAAACCCCCCTATCCTTTTCAACGGAGCATAAAAGTAGCCTAATCACTCTTCGTGGGATCGATCCTTACTCGCACTACTACATATATTTTTAGGAGTATAAGTTTTATTTTTGGTTGCCTGCAACAGCACCCCAGTCTCTCAAAAGATTCTCAGTTAACGGTGTTTTAGTTATATTAGTATTCTATTTATATTCAGTTATTCAATTCTTTTTGAACTTATCTTTAATATTTAACTTTCGATGTAACTGGGACAAGGGTAGTTTAATGGTAATAGGATTCTACTTGTTCCCTCTATTATATATAGAGGCTTATTGTACTTTTAGAGAAGTATTTATTTTTTATTAAAATTTATTATGGTATCAGAGCGAGTTGACTCGACCAACTCACTGAGATAATGTGATCCTTTTTTATCTATCATCACTAGTAGTTTGGGTTCGTATTCTATCATTTTCTTTTTTTCATGTCTTAGTTCCAGTTATTTCTTGGCATTCTCACCTCTATACTGAAATTTTCATATTGAAAATTATATATTGATGGAAATATCTTCAAATCTACTTTCCAAATAAAAATGAATTTTGAAATCTGAGTTTTCTACAAATAGAAATTGATATTTGAAGTTGTAAAGGTTAGACTACAGAGAGGTTCAAGTAGTAGTAGAAAGTTTCATCTTTTGAGCCATCTTATACCATCAAGAACGAGACTTTATGAGGAGAATTATGTATAAAAATAAATTTCTATAAGTATTTTTCTTACTTATCCAACCAATTCTCAATCTGAGTTTTCTAGAGGGAGATATCGATCTTTAAAAAGTCAATAGTCATGTTGACCAAAGAAGAAAGAGTATTCAGTTTGGCCAAATTACAGGGCCCAAAATCTATCAGATCTTTTCCCTCAAAAGAAGTATATTTTATGAATAAATATTATACTTTAATGAAATTTATCGAATTATAGATTCGTAAGGATAAAATTTCATGTCAATCTGATCTATATGAAAGGAGATATTAAAAAGATTCAAAAACAGAGATTTTGATATCAAATTTGGTAATAAATTTTAATCTCTTTGGGTCTAGTTTCTTAACCAACAAATAGTTTGTGATTTTGATCTATATTGGGGGAGATATTGATATCAGAAGTACTAAAGATTAGTTCAACCAAAAATCTTTCTTTTTCCCTATTTTCTCTCCTATTATCTCTCCATGCATTGGCATACCTTTTCTCCTAGAATCCTGATTTTTAGCCAAATTTCTCTTCTAATCAAAGAGTTTTTGTCAAAATTAATCACTCCACGATGTGCTCGTTCAAGGTATGCAAAAATTTCCTGCTTTGAAGTTGTTTTCAAGTTTAAGATTTTTTTGTTACTTGGTTGTGTATCTTACACATCATCAACTCAGAAAATTGGGTCACCCCCAAAAAACGTTATACTTGGTCAAGTTTATGAATCTCTACCATTATAGTCTCCCCTAGCTTTTCAAAAAAAAAAAAGATTTATATTCTAGATTCATTTGGATGTATGAGTGTTGCATAGTCACCTCCTTCCAGTTAAAGTTGTTTTCCTTTAGTATTTATTCAATTTTTCGTCTTGTGTTTTCATCCCTTCTGAGCAATGCCTACACCCACTACCTAAAAAGTATAGGAATGTGCCCAATATCTAGATTTGGTCAAGTCTTTTATTCTTCACGTAAGAGGTGATTTGTGTTTGAGCTACCCTTAAAAAGTGAGTGGTCTCTTTGTTAAGCCCTAAAGTTGGGCAATTTTTCCACTTGTAAAATTGAGCGGAGTGTGCTTCAGACTATTACCATTTTGACTAATATTTATAGCTTTGTCGTATGACTAGAAGTGATTTTCTTTTCCCACATTGTGTTTTTTCCAAATTGGGTCTCTATGTCCTTTTGTTCCCCAACTTGACGGGGGAAGTAGAAGAAGCTGTGCAAGAAAGAGGTATTTTGTTCCACATGTTTTGATAATTTTTATATAACCAAAATATTCAAGAATGGGAGAGCATAAAAGCATATGTGAATAAAAAAATTTTAATAAAATAAAATTGAAGACCAAAAATCTTTTTTTATTGCAATCTGAAGTTATTAACTCCAACTTGAGGGGGAGTGTTGAAGAGCATATATGGAAGAGTCTTACCTGACTCTCACAGTAAGAAATCTCACAGAGCTAGAATAAATATGGTAGTCTTACAGGAGTCTCTTATGAGGAGGTCTCACAAAAGCGTCTAAGGTAAAGGTGTTTTAGTAATCTTCTATTTATATTCAGTTGTTTAATTTTTTTAGACTTATCTTTTTGTGTTTAACTTTGGATGTAAATAGAACAAGGGTAGTTTAATTCTAGATGGATTCTGCTTGTTTCCTCTATTATAAATAGAGGCTCATTTTACTCAAATTATAATGAGTAAAAGAAATATTTCTCTTTTCCAAAAATTCAACAGTAGGGTTTAGGGTTTGGGTTAGGGTTAGGGTTTAGGATTAGAATTAGAGAATTAGGGTTAAGGTAAGGTTTAGGGTTTAAGGTTTGGTTTAGGATTTGGGTTTAGTGTTAGGGTATAGATTAGGGTTGGTTTATGGTTAGAGTATAGGGTCAAGATTAGGGTTTATGGTTATGGTTTAGTTTTAGGGTTAGGGTTTAGGGTAGAGTTTATTTAGGATTAATTATACTTTAATTAGGATTTAGGGTAGAGAGAAAATGCTTGTTGGAAGATATGATATAATTAGAGTGTCATTAATGTAATTAGTTTATATTTTAAGTCTCTTCTTCACTCTTACTAGGGTGAATGGTATAATTATAATATTATATTTTTATCATTTATAAATAGAGCTTAAGGGGAAGGGTTTGGATAAAGTTCACAACTCTATTCTTCTTCTTCTTTTGTCCCCCAATGTGTGTTTTCTTCTTTACTCAAGATGTAATCCATGGAGTCCTTAAAATCAACATGGTATCAAAGCATTGATTTTCAGGACTCACAGTTGCGGGTTTTTTAGAATTCCAAACTTGTTGATGGTATCTCGTTGGTTTACAACGTTGATTTATTTGTTGTCTTTGATGGTTGCTACCTTGTTGTTGATTGTATCTTTTCTTTGATCATTCTTTGTTGTCCTTGCTGCTGAGTTGAGACGGATGTGTATCATGTCTCATTCAATTGCTTTCGATTCTAGATGTGGCTCAAACAGCTGCTCTCAAGGTAGGTATGTCTTGTGAAGTTTGAGTTGCCACCCACCGTGGGGCTGATAGGACTCTTGTTCTTGGGTTGAAGGGTCTAACTCTTGTTCCTGAGACTCATTTAGTGTTGATTTCAAGAAAAGGGAATTTGTCCATTCCGAGTTATTGGTATCAACTCGAAACTATTGAAACTCAGAACTCAGTGAGTAACTTGATATCTCTGTTTTTTATAAGACTTCGATCGACATTGTTTACTCTACCTTTGTTATCAATTTATTGGTATTGTTTGATCGGTATCATCTTCAATTTCTCTGGCATTTGCTTCTCTATCAATTGGCATTCAGTGACTTCTATCTCTTCTCTTCGGTCTGGCATCAACCTGATGGTATACTCTGTTGATCGTATTCTGCTGATTCCACTTCGTTTAGCTTCTGTTTGAATCACTTCTTATGGCCAAAAAATTTGAACTGAACTTCTATTATGCTCAGGAATTGGCTGAGTCATTGTTTGAATCGCTGCTTATGGTCAGAGAAGTTCAACTCAGATTCTTCTACTGTTATGCTCGGGATTACAATTGTTGTTGTTGCACTGCTGTCTGACTTTCATCCCGAGTGGAAGTTTCATCCTCATTTTGCATTTCTTCTCTGTCTCTGTGAGCATTCAGGAAAGTGAGCCAGAGGAATGTTGATGAAAGTTGCTGATTCTTGCAGTTGTTGATCCCAGTTGAACATTGCCAACCAGATTGATTGCCTTCACTGGCATTACCAATCCTCTCTGTTGTTGACTGCTGCAAATCCGTGTCATTGCTGTCCAATTTCATTGCTATCATTATAAGAGAAAGTTAGTCTGATTTCCCTCCCGAGCCTGGTATCAAGATTACTTTGGAAAGTCACTAGCATTACCAATCCTCTCTATTGTGGACTGCTACAAATTTGTGTCATTGTGTTCATTATAATAGAAAGTTTGTCAGATTTCCATCCCGAGCCTTCAAACATTAACAGCGGAAGTTTATGTCGTAATTGGCTTCTATTGTTGGTATCACTGCTGTCATTTCACCGGTTGGAGTTTGGTTGGCAAAACGTGGCCGGTTCCAGCAGTATTTCCAACCTGTTATCATCCAGCATCATTCCTGGAAGGTTGATATTTCTTACCTTCATGAAATAACTAGCTGGTTGACGTAGTCATTTGGGAGTTTCCCTCTCAGGCTCGCTGTTGTTAATTCAAGCTTATTCATCTCGTTTACAGTTGTCTATCAAGATATCCTACTGCTACCAATTACTGTTATCTGTTATCTTTAATTACTGGTAAATAATCATTATTCTCATCAAGCTGGTATTCTGGTAGACATTTTCCTTCGTTGTTATTTTGCTGCTGCTTCTCTGGGATCTTACTGCTATCTTCCTAGCAATATTTATTTGTTGTAGTATGGTTTTGATTTACATATATTGCAGCAACTCGTTTTATTACTCGAACTCGACTCGGTCTTGATGCAGAATTTATTATTTGATCCTATTGGAAGACACCTAAAATGGCAGCATGGTAATATGCATGCCCACATCAAGGAGGTGGCATAAAAGGGAAGTGCTCTTCTCATAAGGTTTGCACGAAGGTGTAATCATGTAAGATGTTGTAAGTCTAGTTATGTTTTTTCCTTTTGAAAGCTTGTAACCCTAAGGGCATGGTATTCTTTGGCATTATCTGTAACACACAATCAGATAATGCCAAAGAATACCTTTATACTTATTTTCAACCCTTTTTTTGTGATAATGACATTATTCATCAAACATCTTGTGCCTACTCCCCTCAACAAAATGGTGTAGCTGAAAGAAAAGACTTACATCTCCTTGAAGTAGCCCATGCCTATTAATTTGTGAGTCTAATCAAAGCCCTATGTTGAGTCAGTATGCAGATCAACCATCGAGGTAACATAGTTACTCTTCTGATTCACGAGGGAAAATGCCCTTTTAGAGGACTGGTAGTCAAATACTGCAATTACATCACCCATATAACCAGTGGGCTTAAAAGAAGATGCTAGCCAGCAAGCATACCTTTTATCATCAATGCTGGAGATATCAACAAAAGATGAGTTGGGGCTACAGTTCAAGCGTAATGAGTCACCTTTGTCATTCTTTGCCTATAATGATATCAAGGAAAACCACAAGGTTTGTGATCTCCACTTCCTCTGAATTTATACTGCACCAAAAAAAGAGAATAATGAACTACACCCACTAAACGATACTTGCTTTCCCCTGCGTCAACCGCAAAATACTTGTGCTATGGAAGATCTGTGATTGCCACAATTGCCCCATCTGGAACAATATTCTCCACATCACCATTGTGTGCGTAGTCGATGGAGCTTTGTAGTAGTTCCAACCACCCCAAAAAAAATTTCAGAGGTCCTCAAAAAAAATTTCCATGTATCCCGACATCCTCAAAAAATTTCCCTCTCGAAATTCATACACACCAGCTGTAAGTTTGCCAAGACGATGCCGGATGTGTTTCTCTGCTTCCCGGGCCAGAAACTCACCAAGCAAAAAAATTCAAAATTAAAGTTCGTGGCCGAACAACATACAAGGGATCCAAAAAATTAAACCCCACAGCTGTAATTCGAAGATTCACATCCGCACAGGTACTGTGCTCATCCACAGAAAAACAAAGCACCTCAAAAAAAAAAAAAAAACTGAGACACTTACCCCCCCCCCCCCTCCAAATTTGGAACAAGGGTTTGCTTTGTTCTACCGAGAGGTGGATTGCGAGTGGGAGGTGCTGGTCGGAAGTCATATCCCACCGGAGTTGTGTCTGACGGCGCTAACGGAGCCTCCTCCGAGTTCGGTGGTGAAGGGCAGCCCTTTGGGGCTTCACCTCTGGGCTATTTTCCGAGACCGAGGGCACTCGGAAACACCTCCTTGTCGGACTAATCGCTTCTGCTGGCCATGAGGAGGGGTTTGTTGAAGATGAACCCAAATCAACCCTTACCGAAGGGTTTGTGGTCGCATACCCCTCTGATTTCTGATTACCAAGGTCCTTCTTGGAGATTTTTGAGGCCCCCGTTGTCTGATTTGGGGTCGTACCAGTATCGTCGGCCACCGACGATGTTTTGAAAGAAAATCCTACTGAATGCCGGAAATCTATGTCCCCGCTGTGTGGCTTTGGGTCTCCCTGCAGGGAAATTTTGAAAGTTTCTAAGGCATGGCCTTTCTGCTCGTCTAAAACAGCGTCTGCCTCTTCTGCAGGGACGTCGGCTAGTCAAGAAGACAAAATTTTTGAATTTTTTGGTCATTGGCCATTTTGCCCGTCCGAGATAGCTTCTGCTACCTCTTGTGCGCATATTTCATGGTCGGATATTTGAGGTCGTGTGACCTTTTCTGCGGGAGCCAGTTGCTTCCTCGGAAGAAAATTTCTCACGTAGGTTGCACACCATTCTCGTATTTTTTCTCTTCAATGCGGATCCACCACATTTCTCTAATTTTTCTATGCATCGCCATCCATTCTTCTGGGGATATTTCTCTGTGCATCACCATCCATTCTTCTGGGGAATAACCAATTGCGTTCCAGCTCTGATACCAAGTGTTACGGTCCCAGATCTGACACAAGGATTCTTTGGGAGGATCTAGGATCTGGCACGGGTTACGGGTCTTTCATGGATTACTATAAGGATAGTAGGAAGACATGGGGAAGATGAAGATCAATGGAGGATGAGAGAATACGTGGGTTTTTGAGGAAAACCCTAACCTCGAGATCAAGAAGGTGATCTCAAACATGTTTACGCTAGATTTAACCTAATTCTCAATGCATATCTTTCTCATTATTCTTACCCCTTAAATAGGGTTCACCCTGTTAGGGTTTAATATAAAATATTACAAAAATATCCCTATAAATAAAATATTATAAAAATACCCCTATAAATAAATTAATCCAAAAATACCCATGTGGCCTAAAACTGAAATAAAATAAAGTAAAATAATAATGTTATTGTATTCATAACATAACACGGCATAAGATAGGACATAGTCTCACCTTGAGGCGAACCTGTATAAATCTTCTTGTTTTTCCATGCTTTTTTTCCTTCTTCTGTGTTTAATATTATTGCTCTCGTTAGTTTGGAATTAGGGTGACTCATTCCTAACAAGTGTTATCAGAGCTTTGGTTAGTGATTGAAAACAATGGCTAGCGGAGAAGGATCGACACTTAGAATCAACAAGTTCGATGATATGGATTTTGCGTTCTGGAGGATGCAGATCAAAGATTATGTGTACAGTAAAAAGTTGCACGCATCACTTCTGGACATAAAACCAGAACGTATGAAAGATGATGAGTGGAATTTCCTTGATAGACAGGTGTTGGGAGTACTCTAGTTAACATTGTCGAAGAACATTACACACAACATAGCATCAGAGAAAACCACAAATAGGGATGATGACGATTTTGTCGAACATGTATGAGAAGCCTTTCGTAAATAATAAGGTCCATCTCATGAAAAAACTCTTTGATTTAAAGATGACAAGAAATCCATCAGTGGTAATGCATTTGAATGAGTTTAGCACGATTATCAATCAATTGACTTTGGTTCAGATTAAATTTGATGATGAGATTCATGCTTTAATTCTTTTGGTGTCTTTGCCAAATTATTGGGAGCCTAAGAGGGCTACAGTCAGCAACTCTGTAGGCAATGAGAAGTTGATTTATAATGATGTTTGGCACACCATTCTCATGGATGAAGTTCTTAGAAAGGACTTTGGAGAATCGTCAACCTCTAGTTCTGCCCTAAATGTCGATACTAGGGGTAGAAATTCGAGAGAAATTCCAACAAGGGCAATGGTAGAGGGAAGTCAAGGAATGGAAGAAACAAGTCCAAATTCAGAGGGGAATGTGGAATGCTGGAATTGTGGCAAGTCTGGTCACATAAAGAAGAAATGTAGAGCACCAAAGAATGATGAAAAGAAAAATGATGCTGCAAATGTGGTGATTGAAGAAGTACAAGATGCTTTACTCTTGTCGGTTGATAGCTCTATTGACTCTTGGGTGTTATATTCAGGAGCTTCTTTTGACACCACTGTGTATCTTGAGATCATGGAGAATTATGTTGTTGGAGATCATGGGAAGGTGTATCTTGATGATGGAGAACCTTTGCATATTGTCAGTACTGGTGATGTCAGTTTGAGAATGTCAAATGGGTCAGTGTGGAGAATTCACAAGGTCAGACATATCCCAAAATGGATGCATAATCTGATCTCACTAGGGAAACTTGATGATGAAGGTCATAATGTGACTTTTAATGGTGCAGCCTAGAAAGTCTTAAAGGGATCCATGGTTGTTGCATGAAGAGTTAAAATTGGAACTTTTTACATCACTTCCAGTTGCAGAGACATTGTTGCAGTTGCTAATGCTGTTACGGATTCTGATTTGTGGTATTATAGGCTCAATCACATGAGTGAGAAGGGAATGAAAGTGCTCTAGTGCAAAGGGAAGCTATTAGGGTTGAAATCTGTAAACAACAGTTTGTGTGGAAGTTGTATTTTTGGCAAACAGAAAAGTGTTAGCTTTTCTAAGGCTGGAAAGGAACGAGAGATAACAAAAATAGAATTGGTTCACATAGATATGAGGGGGCCTTCAATTGTTACCTCCCTTGGTAGTTCTAATTACTATGTGATATTTATTGATGATGCAAGCAAAAAGGTATGGGCTTATTTCTTGAAAAAAGAAATCTGATTTCTTTGATACCTTCGAGAGATGGAGAGCAATGGTTGAAAATGAGATAGATTTGAAGGTGAAGTGTCTACAGTCAGATAATGGGGGAGAATATTTAGATGATGATTTCAAGCGATATTGTGTTGATAATGGAATCAAGATGAAGAAGATTATTCCTAGAAAACCTCAACAGAATGGTGTGGTTGAGAGGATGAATAGAACTTTGAACGAGTGTGCTCAGAGGATGAGATTATATGCGGGATTGACAAAAATGTTCTGGTCTAAGGCCATTAGCACCGTTTCCTATTTGACCAACAGAGGTCCCTCAACACCATTGGATTGAAAAATACCATAAGAGGTATGCAGCGGCAAAGAGGTAAACCTTTCTTTCTTGAAAGTCTTTGGTTGTGTTTCTTATGTTCACATTGATTCTGTTGTTAGAAGTAAACTTGAGGTTAAATGTAACATATGTTTCTTTATTGGTACCGAGTTTGTTATCACTTCTGGGATGACCAAGTTGTAAGCTTATCAGGAGCAAGGATGTGATCTTCAATGAAGTTGCCCTGTATAAAGACAGGTTGAGAGAAAAATCTAAGAGCACAAGTGATGAAGTGATTCAGTTGAGAGATCTACCAGTTATTGAGATGGAGAATATTTCTCAGGAAAACCTAGAAAATATAGCCCCATAAGTAAATCAAACATTCCGCTGACTCAACTCAAAAGATCTGCAAGAACTAGTAGACCACCACAAAGGTACTCCCATTTATTGAATTATATTTTGTTGACAAATAAAGGTGAACCAGAGAGTTATGAGAAAGTCGTATTTTGGAAGATGGGCCCAAGCCCACATGACTAAGGAAGGTCCACATATATAAGTGCTTTAAAATATGGGCCTAAACCCATAAGATATGGACCCACCATGATCACACGAGCTGGTGGGACCCACTATGATCATGTGAGGTGGCATGATGAGTCCTACGCTATAAGAAGTGTAACAGAGCCAAAATTATTATGGAAGCAGGTCTCACAGAAGAGTTTCAATTTAAAGGTATTTTAGTCATGGTAGTCTTTTATTTATATTGGGTTATTTAATTATGCTAGGACTTATCTTTAAGTGCAAGAGTTTGGGTATAATTGGAACAAAGGTAATTTTATTGTAATTGGACTATACTACCTTCCTCTATTATAAATAAAGGTTCATGTACTCTGATTATAATTAGTCATTGAAGTATTTATCTTTTCCATAAATTCAACATGGTGTCATAGTAGGTTTTATGATTTGACATGGTCAACCCACAGAGATAATGTGATCCTTTTTTGATCTATTATCTCTAGCAGTTTAGGTTTGTATTTATCTTTTTTTCAGTCCTTATACCCGTTATTTACTTTAAGTTATCAGCTCTTTACTGAGATTTTAATATTTAAAATTATATATTGATGGAAATATATTCGAGTCTACTTTCCAAATAAAAAATAATTTTGGTGATCGGAGTTTTATAAAAAGAGAAATCAATATTTGAATCAACAAATGTCAGATTGTAAGGGAGGTTCGAGTGCAAAAGAAGGCTTCAACCTTTGAGCCATTTTATGCTATCAAGAATGAAACTTTATATGAAGAATTATATATCAAAAGAAATATTTGTAAGTCTATTTTCTTACATATTCAATCAATTCTCGATCTGAGTTTTATATATGGAGATAATGATCTTTTAAGAGTCAATGGTTATGCAGGCAAAAGGAGAAAGAGTACTTAGTTCTACCAGATTACAGTGACCGAAATATTTCAGGTTATATATCTCAATAGAAGTATATTTTATGAAGAGATGTTATACTTGGATGAAAGGTATTTAAGTCTATTTTCGAAAGGAGAAAGCTTCATATCAATATTATCTATATTTAAGTATATATTTGTATTGTAAGAATCAAAGTCATGTTGGTATCAAGTTACATTGAAAAATCCAACTTTAAGCCAAATTATTTCATGTGTCCTTATTACTCTTAAGGACTTTCATTATTTACGGGTTATCTGTTGCTATACTGCTGCTGCTATTGGGTATCTTTGAATAAGATATTATTATGAAAGAAGGCTCCTCGGTTGCTATCTAATGTCAGCCTTGGTTATCCTAATGGAGATTTGAATAAAGAACATTGTGGCCCCATTATCTTATCTTCCTTTGATTCCCATTATCATGTTATTGTTATTTGGAAGACTTTACTCCTATCATCCTTTATTTGACTCTCGCGTACCCCTTTGGCCAAACCCTTTTGAAGCATTACTTTGGTTGGTCCATTATATTTATATGGGTGTTTTAAGTCCATTGAGACTTTTTATTGGTACCTGTCTTTTATCAACGTCTTGTGAATAACAGGCATTACCCACTTTAGTGATTATTAGCACTATATTTGTTCAAAATCCTTTGAGTTTGGTTTTGACTTATGTTTTATCACCCATTTTTACCTTTGAGAGTCGGTGCCCAGGTTGGGACACCGTGGAGGAGCTTATTGGTACATCTATGTTATTTGGTTCAATCTGGGATCACTGCCATTACCTCCCAGCTTGAGGGGAGAAGTAGAAGAGGAAGTACAAGAAAGAGGTATTTTATTCCATATGTTGTGTTAATTTTAATGTGAATAAAATATTTAAAAAAAAGGGGGAGCACAAAAGATGAAGTTTTTGCATCTAAGAAGAAATTTTGCAGCAAAGAAAATTGAAGACCAAGAATCCTGACTCACAAAAATAATTGTGTTAATTATTGGTGATACCTGACTTGGCTCAACTCAATTCTGTTTTTCTAGCTGGATTATTATTTTGAAGTATTCACAACATATATCCTTGGTCAAGATATTTTTTGGTGTAGATACTCGCATCGGATTATTTCATGGCTCCTTTTACAAGGATTTTTATTATTTTGGTTCGTTTTATATGGGCCATGGCCCATTTCAGTTGCAACTATTGTGTCTCTTTGGATGAGACATTATTATTGAAGAAGGACTTCTCAGTTGATGATTATTATCAGCATTGGCTATTCTGATTGATGACGAAAGACAAGGTGGCCCCAGAATATTATCTCCCGGGTTACCTGTTACCCCACTTAATTGGCATTTATTACTCCTACCACTTGAGAGTCGATGTCTAGGGTTTAGACAAGGTGATGTAGGAGTTTTATTACACTTCTAGCAATCCAATTAACCCTAAATACTAAACAACCCAAGATAACTGCTAAAGGTTTAATCGAGCAGCAGGTTTAAGAATTAGAGAGATCAATGAAACTTAACAACCCACACACAAGCGGCTGCATTTAGTTTAGTCCAGCGTTCTTCTTAAGATCTAATAATTCCTGATGCAGCAAATCATCAAATCTCAATTGCTTCACAAGTTAGTGGGATCAAACAATTATGGATTTTACATCTAACCCAGCAGTAGAATGTAACGAGTAATGAACTAGTAGGCCTTCTAGTGATTAAACGAGACAATCATGCAAAAACTTACAGAAGAACATTTGATACTCAAAACATAATTTGAATGATGAAAACAAATTAGATCTCACAGTTTTATTGATTTTGATTGCTTCAGTTTCTTTGATAGAGTCTAAAAGTTTATCCACGCAGGACCATGAAGAAAATTGAAGGAAAAACTAGAGAAAAGAGGAGAAAAAGTTGGGGAAGGGAAAAAGAGGGTGGTTGGCCAAACTCTCCTTGTGCCTCCTTCTCTTCTTTGTCCCCCCTCTTACCCACCCCCCCCCCCCCCCCCCCCCCCCCCCCCCCCCCCCCCCCCCCCCACCACCTTTTTTCCCGTTCCAGGACATTACATTGCACGTGCCATGAATTCAAACTTGGTTTTGACCTAGATTCAGCTAGTATATCTCAAATTTTAAAACATAAAAGTTTTATAATGTTTCTTGGTGTTCCATATCATCTTGAATCATCTCAATCAGAGCTTGGATGAGAGAGTTATGCCCAGATTAGAAAGCAATGTTGAAACTATCCAAAATCGCCCAATTAACTTCGTTTTGCACTTAACACCTCCATTTGCATCCTAAATCAAAATATAAGAATAATGTTGAATTTAGGATCCTTTTTCCATAATTCTGAGCAAGAGAAAGAAGAAAAAAAAAGACGAAAAGGAAAGAAGAGCTCTCGGGTAGAGAGAAGAAAAAAAAAGAGCAAAGAGAGAGAGGGAGAAAGTAACTCAAGAATGAGATCTGCAACTTGATGAATTCCGAATTACAACTCCTCTATTTATAGTAGAGGAGGAGTTAGAGTCCTTATACAATTAGTCTTTCAATCCTAATTACATTCCAACTCTAACTCTCTAAGATAAGTCTATCCAAACCAATCTACTAGAAGACTAATATGAGTTGAACTAGGACTCTTTCTTCATTCACGTGAATATAAGGGAGAAGTCCAGCTCATCTTGATAAGGTTGACAGCTCGTGAGATATTTGTGGGTCCCACTTGATCTTCAAGTCTTCTAACTCAATTCAGCTTGTGCTTCTTAATTCCTTAACTCGTGCTTGTTTGGGAAAGGACTCTTCTTGGTTTCCCACATCCTCATGGTGAATCCCACCAGCTCGAGCACCATGGTGGGTCTGACATTCTAACAAATATTGAGTATATTTAGGCACCAAATAATTATATAAGCTTAAGCATTAATGGAGAAAATAATGACATTTTGCATTCTCCTCAAATTCCCCCACACTAGCTTTTGCTCGTCCTCGGGTAAAACTCAAATTCACTCTCCCAAAAACACCAAGGTTGTAACGCCATCTACAAAGAACAACCAAGCTCTTCAAAACTCATAACATATCATAAACAAACATTCTTAAACAACTTCCAATTACTTACTAAGCATTTTCATTCTAAGATGGAGTAAACTAAATAAGTAGACCCTCACAAAAATAAACACTCAACTCTCATGTGTTTGAAGGGTATGTGTTTCGCTCAAATTCATTCCAATGGAAATGATCTACCATAAGCTTGCATATCTTCTCATTCTCCACCACTCGGATCACATGCATAATACGAATCATAAGGACTTTCCAAGGGTTGTAACGGGGTTTAGGATCAAGGTGGGAAATATTTGAAAATGTAGCTCAAAAGCCATTGAAACTAATTGAGAAAAAATGAATCAACTCAAGCTCGAATAAATAAGACATGTAAAAAAATCACTCCACTCAATAGCTTCTTCAATTTGTATCTATCTAGTATAAACAGACCCCTTTCTTGGAATTTTAGGAGGAATTATGAGCACGGAAAGTTTGTAACTTTAAAAGTCATTCCCTCCATCAATTCCTTTCTTCTTTTCTTTTTCTCTTCTCTTTTTTTGATTTTTTTTCTTCTTTTTCAAAATTGCACTAACAATGGAACTCATGAATTGAGGATGAAAATAAGTTCCATTTCACCAGTCATAGCCATACCACAAATCCAAAACACCCCCACACTTATTTCTTGTGCACCCATATGAATCATAATGATGAACAATGCTCCACTGGCTCTACGGATTGGGTAAAGGTTTTGTTTTTTGTTTTTTCAGGTCTTAAACTTGTAAAGTGGGTTGAAAAAAAAAAACAATAAAGCTCAAAGAGGTTCAAAAAAAAAAAAAAAATTAATTACAAGGTAGGCTATTTTGCTTATGTAGCTTATAACAAAGAGGGCATTAATCATATTCATGCATGCATGTGTCAATGTAACCTCCAAGAGAATCAAGGCAAGTTCTAAAAAAGTAAACCCATGGAAGAATATCTCTCATGAAAGAAAATAGTGAAATTGATATGGATGTGTCAGTCTAGAGGCTCAAAATCTCACCGGCTTTTGTCTACCAAATTTAGTCACTACCATCCTCAAAGAAAATAACTGGACTACTTAATTCTCAATTGGAAGATTACTTATTCAATCATGTTATGAATCTTTCAAGAACCTAATTTAATCTTGCTCATGACATACACAACCAAAAATCATTAAAAACACAACCTACTTGAAACACAACCTAAATCCCCTCCCCCACACTTAGAACTTACATTTTCCCCAGCGTAAGGTGAAATGTAAAGAGAAGACAAAAATAACCAAAATATAAATGCAAAAATAAAAAGAAGAAGGAATGAACTCCCCTTGGGTTGCCTCCCAAGCAGCACCTTTGTTTATTGACATTGGCTCGACTCAATACTTCCTTCTTCAACTAGTATAAATTGGATCTTTAAGATCCAATGTTGCCTCATTCTCCATTTGTAAACCTTCATATAAAGGTTTATGCCTATGACCATTCACCTTGAACACTTTGGAAGTTGACAAACGTTGAATTTCAACTACATTATGAGGAAAAACATTAGTAACAACAAATAGTCCAATCCAACGAGAATGCAACTTACCCAAAAAAAAACGAAGCCATGAATGGTATAGAAGGACTTTTTTACCAACTTTAAACTCCTTAGAGATCATCTTGCCATGAAAATCCTGTCTTTTCCTTGTAAATCCTTGCACTCTCATAGGCATCATTGCGAATTTCCTCTAACTCTTGTAGTTGCAACTTCTTGTGTTCTCCACTTTCATCTATCTTCATGTTGAAACTCTTGATAGCCCAATAAGCCTTGTGTTCTAACTCAACTGGAAGGTGGCATGGTTTCCCAAACACCAGCCGATAAGATGACATACCAATGGGCGTCTTATACCCTGTCCTATATGCCCACAAGGCATCATCCAAGCACAAACTCCAATCTTTTCTTCTTGGATTGACCGTCTTTTCAATGATGGACTTGATCTCTCAATTTGACGCTTCCGCTTGTCCACTAGTTTTGGGATGATAGGCAGTTGACACCTTGTGGCTCACATGGTACTTTCTTAGCAACGCCTCCTGTTATGGTCTCTTGCTATGGATCTAGTAACTCGGGGTGGGAGAGGTGAATCTAGAATGTCAAGACAAGTTCAGCACTGGTAGGTGCTGCTACTCTCGATAAGAGGTATGAGAACCTCTCATGGAACTCAAAAAAGGGAGATTAATGGCCTCCTTGCTGCTCATGGATGAGAGATTGAGAACCTCTTGCTCTTCACAAAAAGAGAAGATTTTTAGACTCTTGTTGTTCACTAAAAATAAGAAATTGAGTCTCATCTCTCTCGGTAAGGTTGTAGAGAACAACAGAGATAAAAAAGAGGTAGGAGAGAAGTCACATTCAAGAGGGAACTCGAACCTAGAGCTCGTCAAAGAGAAATCCAAACCCTAGAGCTCATCAAGGAGAACTCTTAAACCTGTTTAACCTAAAAATCAGACTTTTCTTCTCTTCATTCCTCTGCCCTCTAAATAGGGTTTGATGCATCTTGCCTTAAATAATTAATGAAAAATGTAACTTAAAAGCAATATATAATATGAAACTAAAAAGCAATTAACTCAGTGAGTTAGTGGTGCCTCCTTTGGGTGACTCAGTTAGCTATTGAGTCCTCAACATTTGCCCCCTCTTGGAGAAATAGTTTGTCCTCAAGCTCGTAAGTTGGGTAGACCTGCTTGAAGTTGTCCCACTATTCCCATGTAGTCGTTGCTGGATCGGTGTCCTTCCATTGGACTATAATCTCCCACTTGTCATGAATAAGGCAGGCATGCAATACCATGGCCGGAGAAATGATAACCCGTCCATTGTCCACTAGAGGAAGGTGTTGAATTTATGGAAAAGTGAAATACTTCATTGACATCAATAACTTGTTGTAATCAGAGTACATGAACCTCTATTTTATAGTAGAGAAGGATGTAGAGTCCTTATACAACTTATCATTCAATCCTATTTACATTACAACTCTAACTCTTCAATTTAAGTAAGTCTAATTTAATTAAGTCTAATTTAAGTAAGTCTATCTAAACAACTAGAAGACTAACTTGAGTAGAACTAGGAGTCCTTCTTGATCTTCCAACTTATGTGATAACGATGCCAGCTCATGGTAATCATTGTGGGTCCTACTTCTTATGGGCTTGGGCCCATCTTGTGGGCCTTCCTTGGTCATGTGACCCATCTTATAATAATCTTAGATATGTTGGCCTTCGTTGGTCATGTGGGCTTGAGTTTATCTTCCAAGACTCCCCCTCAAGCTGAGGGTGAGAGAACAACATGAACTCTCAGCTTGATGCAAATGATGTATAAAATATTTTTGTACAAAATGGCACATCTTCCAATATGTCTTCATCTTCCAATACTTTCCCTCACATTGTTGCGTCCTTCCATGAGGCCCAACGGCAATATAAGTGAGAGTAAAAATCACTCCTAGCCTGTAAGCTATTGCTTCATACTTCAGTCCTAATGCTGGATGTAGGGCACACTCCACTGCTATCGGTAGTGTGTCTATCGGCATTGCTCTGAACTGTTCACCACCGTGTCCCTCCACAGGACAATAACTCTCAAGTGGTAGGAGACATAAAAGCCATTACAGGGGGGGGGATAATATAGATGTAATAAGTTTCTCTGTCATGGTTTCCCAACGTGATATATAACACGAAAGAGAACCCAAGAAATAATGTCCCCAAAGAGACATAATAACAGCAACTATATATAACACAGCCATCTTCCAACACATATAACATGAACCAAATAATAAACTTTGGCAAAGAACCCATGAAATAATCCGATATAAAAATTTCTTCTTTCATACACAAGCTTCATCTTTTGTGCTTCCCCTTTCTTGAATATTTTTGTCACATAAACTTATTCACAACATATGAAATAAAGTACCATTTTCTTATACTTCTTTTACTTCTCCCCCTCAAGTTGGGAGGTAATGGCAGTGATCCCAGCTTGAACCAAATATCATAGATGTAGCCATAAGCCCAAATAAAAGATATTTATAAATAATCCCTCAAACATGGGATAAGTGAGATATTTTTGGAATTGGTAGTACCATAGAAGCGCTTCATAGAGCATGTGGTAGGCGGCCAAATAAACTTTCTCATCCGCATGTATTTTTTTATGATAAAAGAACTAATCACACTTGGCTAACCAAATCAAAGGATCCTTAGACCCATCATACATAGGAAAGTCAAGTTTTAAATACCTGGGAACAGTATTTGGTCCTTGAACGGCAGGCCCCAGATGGGGATGGTGTTGACGCATTGGTGGTCGTGGGGGAGGTGGTGGATGGAATTGATGGTGGTCGGATGGTGGAGAGTAGGCAGGCGGTGGTTGTGCTCGTATACCATTGTCCTCTTGTCGCCGGAGGAGAGCTTGGATGGCAGCATCCATTTATTTTATGGCTTCACGCAAGTCAATGGTTGTCTGACGAACCTCTTCTAGGGATTGAGCCTGAAGGTCTGTCCTCTGCCTATTATCTTCCAATAATTGCCTCAAATCCTCAGGGGAAGAGGAATCCCCAAGGGTGGACCTGTCTGATTCCAAGATGTTAGGTTCTTCCCTTGCCATGAATTGAGTCACCCTTCTTTCCTCTCTTCCCTCCATGGATGCTCTTGACGTTGGAAGAGAATTCATGTTTCTGGAACGTGGAATGATGGAAATCAAAGAGAACGAAGGAGCTTTGAAGGAAGCTCAACCTGGCCCTCAGAGGGAGAATCCAACCTAGACCTCTAAGGGAGAATGTGACCTGTTTAATCTAATTTTCTCAATACTTCCTTTCTCCTTCCCTTGACGTCCCCCTAAATAGGGTTGAGGACAGAATTACAAAGGTGACCCATAGGTCAAGTGGTTCACGCCACATTACAACTGAACCAACCCAAAGTAAACCAAACCAAATGAAATTACATGAAAAGTAAATTGAAATAATTTAATTCATATGCCTATGGATAACTCGTGATGCTATGGAGTCCATAACATCACCCCCCACATGGAGAAAGAGCTTGTCCTCAAGCTCAAAGTATGGGTAGAGGGTACGAAACGCAGCTAATGGCTCCCATGTCATGTCACTGGGGTCAACATCTGCCCATTGCATGAGAATCTCCCAATCACCCTGAATGCGGCGAGCCTGTAATACCTGTGCGGGAATAGAAAGGACACGTCCCTCATGTAGTGGGGGCAGCTGTGTGTGCAGTAAGGGAGAATCACCTTGGAAGGCCTTCAGTTGGGAGACATGAAACAAGTTGTGAATCCTGGCCTCTCGCGGAAGCTGTGTGTGGTAGGCAACTATACCAATGCAATCCATAACCTGAAAGGGACCATAATATTTCAGAGAGAGCTTGTGGCTTTTGGAGGTTGTCAGTGACAGCTGCCTGTAGTGATGGAGATGCAACCAAACATAATCTCTTGGAGAAAAGAAGACTTCCCAGTGCTTCTTGTTATAATACATCTTTATAGAATGTTGTGCCTCCTGGAGATGAGTGCACACCTCAATGAGGAAGGTGTCTCTTTCGGCTAATGCTTGGTCCAAAGTGGCAACTTTAGAGGCCCCTGGTTCATATGATAAAAGGCTGGGTGGTTCTCTACCATATACCACCTTGAATGGGGTTGTGCGGAGTGCGCTATGGTAGGAGGTGTTGTAACAGAATTCAGCCCAGGTGAGCCACTTAACCCACCTTTTAGGTGAGTCTCCCACGAAACAGCGAAGATGCATTTCAATTGTTCTATTGATGACCTTTGTCTGACCATCACTCTGCAGATAGTAGGCTGAAGAGAAGGCTAACATTGTGCCCTGTAGCTTGAAGAGTTCTTTCCAGAAGGTACTTGTAAAGATTGCATCCCTATCACTGGTAATGGAATTTGGCATCCCATGTAAGCGGACAATGTTATCCATAAAGAGTTGAGCGACCTGAGTAGCAGAGTAAGATGCTCCAGAGGGATGAAGTGCCCATACTTTGAGAAACGATCCACCACTACAAAGATAATGGATTTGCTTGACGAAGAGGGAAGTCCATCTATGAAGTTCATAGAAATACCAGACCAGACCTGTGACGGTAGCTGAAGTGGTTGGAGCAACCCAGGTGGACTTAATGTTTCAGCTTTATTCCGTTGACAAGTCTAACAAGCCGCCATAGAATTGGCTATACTGCGCTTCATGCCCCTCCTATAAAATTCCTGACTGATCCAAAAATATGTTTTTTGTCGGCCCTCATGTGTATTGTCATGGAAGGAGGCTAAAATGTTGTGAATCAGAGGGGATGTGTGGTGTAGAAAATTTCTGTTTTTTTAGAGGACCAGATTGTCCTTAACCATCCAATGGTTTGCCGCTTTTCCCTGCTAGATGTCATGACATAAAGTTATAATTTCCGAGTACTGTTGTGCCTCTTCCCGTATAGAATCCAACAAGAGAGCTTTGGGCTGACTAATGGCATGTAATTGCGGCTCTGGAATGTCCTGGCGAGATAAAGCATCAGCCCCTACATTCAAACTCCCCGGTTTATACTCTACAGTAAAATCAAACCCCATAAGTTTACTTAACCAATCTACTGCGGTGAGGCAGTGAGGCATTGCTCAAGCAAATACTTGAGGCTGCAATGATCAGTGCGAATAAAAAATGAACGTCCCCACAGATAAGGGTGCCAATGCTGTATAGCTTTCACCAATACGATCAATTCCCTCTCATAAGCTGCTAACTTGTGGTGGTGTTGTCCAAGTTGGCGACTAAAATAAGCAATCGGGTGGCCCTGTTGGTGCAACACTGCTCCAATACCGCCCCCTGAAGCATCACATTCCACTACAAACGACTCATCAAAGTCGGGAAGCTGCAAAACTGAGGCGGATGATAAGGCCTCTTTCAACTGCTGAAAGGAATGAGCCACTGTCTCTGACCAGGTATAGGCATTTTTCTTGAGGAGGTTGTTGAGCCGAGCTACAATCTGGCCATAGCTACAAATAAATTTTCTATAATACCCAGTTAGGCCTAAAAATCCCCTTAAGGCTATAATGGATGTAGGAGGAGGCCAATATGTGCCGCTTGTATCTTACTCTAGTCTACTTTCACCCCCACTACTGAAATAACATGGCCCAAGTATGCCACTTCTGACATTCCCATAGAACATTTGGACAGATTTAAAACCAAATGATGTGAATGGATAAGAGAAAATACCTGTTGAAGGTGTTGAAGATGTTCTTCCCAACTGTTGTCATAGACCAAAATATCGTCAAAAAATACCAATACGTATTTCCTCAAGAGAGAGAAAAATACCTCATTCATGAGGGCCTGGAAAGTGGAAGGCGCATTTGAGAGACCAAATGGCATTACGAGGAACTCGAAATGGTCGTGATGTGTGCGGAACGCTGTTTTCTCCACATCTGATGGGTGAACTCGGATTTGATGATAGCCAGATTTCAAATCGAGTTTAGTAAACATAGTAGCTCCATGTAGCTCATCTAGCAACTCGTCCACCACTGAGATGGGAAATTTATCTTTAATAGTTTGGGCATTGAGTTGCCGGTAATCCACACAAAACCTCCATGATTTATCATGCTTGCGGATCAATAATACCGGTGAGGAAAAAGGAGACCTGCTGGGCTGAATAATACCCTGGGCTAGCCTCTTCTAGCAGTGCCTTTCAATCTCATCCTTTTGTAAGTGGGGGTAACGATAAGGACGCACCACTTCAGGCTCAGCGCCCGTTTTCAAACGGATACGGTGATCACAGTACCTAATTGGCGGTAAAGCAGTAGGGTCCTGAAAGATATCCTCAAATTCTGTAAGTAAGTGAGATAACTTACAGTTGGCCGTGGACTGGACCTGAATAACCTGTAGTGCGCAGGGCACTGGTGCTTGTGTGCCATGCAGTATAATCTGACGTTGGTCCTCTGTAAAAGACATGGTCAGAGCTTGAAAATCCCATAGTATTGGCCCCAAAAGTTGTAGCCATTTAATTCCTAGTACCAAATCGAATCCTGACAGTGGAATCAATAGGAAATCTGCAATAAATGCATGTCCCTCAATATCAAAGTGTGTGGCTGGAGATATGCCCACACTAGTAATTTTAGCCCCATTGGCTACAAATACAGAAAGGTCAGTCTGTTGCTGGACAACTAACCCAAGTTGTTCTGATGCTGGCTGACTGATGAAATTATATATACTGCAAGAGGCAACTAAAGCTAGTAATTGTAGATGATGTAACTGGGCTTTAACCTGCATTGTGCTAGAACTACGTAGACCAGTCATGGCATGCAGGGCAATCTCTGGACCCTCTTGGTCTGTCTCCCCAATCTCCTCCTCAGGTAGTATGTCGTCACCATCCTCCCACAGACATGTACTGAATAATCTTTTGTAGTGGTGACCAATGACATTTTGTTCATCACAGTTAAAACAGAGGCCCTTGGCCTTTCTCTGATCCATTTCCTGTCTGTTGAGTTTTTTGAAGTAAGGAGTAGGTGGAGCCGCATTAGATATGTCTGGGTGTGGGGCTGCACTGTCTCTAGAACATGGAGGTCCATAATAAGGGGTTGGCGCTGAGGCATTGTGCCTTCTTGGCCAAGCTGGTTTTTTGACCAATGACTCCTTTAGAACACGTTGTTTGTGCTCAATTGACCTGGCTAAATTCATAGCGTGGTCCAAATCTGTAGGACCATGTAATTCCAGTCTCAGAGCTTCAGTCAAACCCGCAGTAAAAATATGAACATACTGTGTGTGACTGACAAACTGGTTTGCTCGAGCTAACCTTTCCTAGAAGGTTTTTTGGTACACCTTTAGTGAGCCAGTTTGTTTGTAATTGATTAATTCACCCAATGGATTGCTACTAGCTGGAGGACCAAATCTCATCATGCAAGACTGCCTAAAGGTTGCCCAATCCTGAACCAATTGGTCATTTCGGAATTGGTGGTACCATAGAAGCGCTTAATAGAGCATGTGGTAGGCGGCCAAATAAACTTTCTCATCCACAGGTGTTTTTTGATGATAAAAGAACTTATCACACTTGGCTAACCAAATCAAAGGGTCCTTAGACCCATCATACGTAGGAAAGTCAAGTTTTAAATACCTGGGAACAGTATTTGGTCCTTGAATGGTAGGCCCCAGATGGGGATGGTGTTGACGCATTGGTGGTTGTGGGGGAGGTGGTGGATGGAATTGATGGTGGTCGGATGGTGGAGAGTAGGCAGGCGGTGGTTGTGCTCGTGTACCATTGTTCTCTTGTCACCGGAGGAGAGCTTGGATGGCAGCATCCATTGATTTTTTGGCTTCACGCAAGTCAGTGGTTGTCTGACGCACCTCTTCTAGGGATTGAGCCTGAAGGTCTGTCCTCTGCCTATTATCTTCCAATAACTGCCTCAAATCCTCAGTGGAAGAGGAATCCCCAAGGGTGGACCTGTCTGATACCAAGATGTTAGGTTCTTCCCTTGTCATGGATCGAGTCACCCTTCTTTCCTCTCTTCTCTCCATGGATGCTCTTGACGCTGGAAGAGAATTGTTGTTTCTGGAATGTGGAATGATGGAAATCAAAGAGAACGAAGGAGCTTTGAAGGAAGCTCAACCTAGACCTCAGAGGGAGAATCCGACGTAGACCTCTGAGGGAGAATGTGACTTGTTTAATCTAATTTTCTCAATACGTCCTTTCTCCTTCCCTTGACGTCCACCTAAATAGGGTTGAGGATGCAATTACAAAGGTGACCCATAGGTCAAGTGGTTCACGCCACATTACAACTGAACCAACCCAAAATAAACCAAACCAAATGAAATTACATGAAAAGTAAATTGACATAATTTAATTCATATGCCTATGGATAACTCGTGATGCTATGGAGTCCATAACAGAGTCTAGTTACAATAATACTGCCCTTGTCCCAATTACACCCAAACTCTAACACTTAAGGTAAGTCCTAACATAATTAGGTAACTCAATATTGATAAAAGACAAATACAACTTAAACTAAAACTCTTCTTGGTCGTGACCCTAAGATAAAGATACTTTTGTGAGTCCTTCTTTAATCTTCCAACTGATGTGATAAGGATGCCAGCTCTTGGTAATCATTTTGGGTCCAACTTCTTATGGGCTTGGGCCCATCTTGTGAGCCTTCCTTGGTCATGTAGCCCATCTTATAATAATCTTACATATGTGGGCCTTCCTTGGTCGTTTGGGCTTGATCTTATCTTCCAACAAACCTCAACACGATTTTTATAGTAGAGAAGGATGTAGAGTCCTTATACAACTTATCATTCAATCCTAATTGCATTACAACTCTAATCTTAAATTTAAGTAAGTATAATTTAAGTAAGTTTATCTAAACAACTACAAGACTAACTTGAGTAGAACTAGGAGTCTTTCTTGATCTTCCAACTGATGTGATAAGGATGCCAGCTCATGGTAATCATTGTGGATCCTACTTATTATGGGCTTGGGCCCATCTTGTGGGTCTTTCTTGGTCATGTGGCCCATCTTATAATAATCTTAGATATGTGGGTCTTCCTTGGTTGTGTGGACTTGAGCTTATCTTCCAACAAAAGGGACGCGGTGGAAGGAAGGGGTGAACCATGAAAGGGTTTAAGTAAGGAGACATGAAACACGTCATGAAGCTTGGACGTGGTGGGAAGTTTCAATTGATAGGCGATCGGCCCCACTCGCCGAATAATAGTGAAAGGCCCAAAGTACTTTGGGAAAAGTTTATGACGTTGTTGCCCAGCAATTGATTGTTGTCTATGAGGTTAGAGGTGTAACCAAATGTAGTGTTATCAACACCATAGCATCAAGAGTGGCTAGACGACACAGAGGGTAGATTATGTAATTTGCAACTTTATTTCATTAGTAGGTTTTCTTGTAATTCGGTTGGAATATATGGCCTCTTGTTTGGGACGTCTGGTTAATGAAAGGGTAAGCATTGATCAATAGTTATAAATGAGATCGGGTTCTCTCTCTCACGAGGCCAAAGGGTGGAGCTCCTTCGAAAGGTCAACATCTTCCCTAACCATTGGTCGTTCTAAGCACCCTACATCACTCTCTTCATCGTCATTCAACCAGGAAGCTAGAGGAGATCGACGGGTGACTCAATCCATGGCAAGGGAACCTAACATCGTGGTATCAGATAGGACCACCATTGGTGATTCCTCTTCCCCTACCGATTTATGAAATTTCGTGGAGGAAAATCATGTTGAGGTTCAAACTCAGGTTGACGCACTTCAACAGGAAGTTTTCAGCCTCAAAGATAACAGGAAGTTTTCAGCCTCAAAGATAACTAAATGATGGTTCATATGGAAGAAGGGTTTGCTCAGATTGCGTATCAGCTAGGAAGTTCCTCATGCCCATCTGACCACCCATCAGGCCATCCCTCTCCACCACCACCGCATTTGCGCCAAACACCTCCTCCAGTCGTGGGAGTTCAGGGACCAAGCCACACGACGGTGCCCCGGTATACTAAATTAGACTTTCCCACGTATGATGGGTCTTCGGACCCTTTGATTTGGTTACACCGGTGTGACCACTTCTTTTGCAATCAAAGAACCCAGCCCGAGGACAGGGTTCCTTTAGCTGCATTCCACATGCTCTACGAAGCGCTTCTGTGGTATCATCAATTTAAAAATGAGTATCATGTGTATGATTGGGAGATTTTCAAAGACTATTGCATGTTACGATTTGGTCCACCAGCATGCAGCAATCCTCTAGGAGATTTGGTCAATCTCAAACAAACCGGGTCTATTGAACAATATCAGAAATTATTTCAAGAACGGCTTGCCCTTGCCATTCAATTGGTGCGTCCAAACCAATATGTCCACTTGTTTACCGCCAGTCTAGTTGAGGCGCTCCACCTTGAGGTGGAATTACATGACCCCCCATATTTAGCACACGCCATGAACTTGGCATGTACACTAGATGCCAAACAACGTATCTTAAAGGAATCATTGGGCAGGAGACCCCCCTGGCCAGGCCGAGCACCACCAGGCGTTCCCATCAAGCCCCCCCCCCCCACAACCTCACGGCGCTGGGGAACCCCTCCCTCGACTACATCATAGACTACCATGCCCACTCCCCCACCATAATTTATCAGACGCCTTTCCAAAGAATAAATGGAACAAAGACAGGCTCAAGGGCTATGTTTTAATTGTGAAGAAAAATATCGAACGGGCCATCTCTACAAAAGGTTGTTTTGGTTAGAGGTGGACGATCCAGAAGAGGGAGCCACACAAGATGATGAAGAGGACACCGAAGTGGAGGAACCAGAAATTTTCCTCCAAGCCATGACTGGGTGGCACAGCACCAACACCATGCAGGTCCACACTACCATCCAAAATCTCATGTTACTGGCATTGGTCGACTCGGGCAGCACCCACAATTTTCTCAGCCAACCAGCAACACAACAGTTGGGCTTATCACTTCAAAATAATTCGAGCATTTCAGTCTTTGTGGCTAATGGGGACAAGGTTACCAATGTGGGGTTTTGTTCGGCTGTTCCATTTGTTATAGAGGGGAACACCTTTGTGGCCGATTTCTTGGTCATTCCACTTGCTGGCTTCGATTTGGTATTGGCAATTAAATGGCTGCAACAGTTGGGTCTGATTCTATGGTATTTCAATCCCTTACTATGAGTTTTACACAAGACCATCACCAGCTCACCCTACATGGCGCCCAGGCTCAGTTACCGTGCACTCTCCAGAGTATCAACAGTATGGACTCAGATCGTTGTCACTAAAACACTCTTGATAGAATTCGCTGACTTATTTCAAGAGCCAGCTGCACTCCACCCATACGAGCTTGTGATCATCATATTCGGTTAAAGATGGGCACCGAACCAGTGGTAGTGCGTCCCTACTATTACCCACATTTGTAGAAAAATAAGATAGAATGACAACGTCAGCAGATGTTAGCTCATGGCCTTATTCAACCTTGCCACTCCCCATTTTCTTCCCCGTTGTTGTTGGTGAAAAAACATGATAATTCTTGGTGCTTTTGTATGGACTACAGCGAGCTCAACACTCGCACAGTAAAGGATAAATTTTCTATTCTGGTGGTGGATGAATTATTGGACGAGACATGGGGCACAATTATTTACTAAGCTGGACTTCAAATCCGGCTACCATCAGATTCAGGTACATCCTGAAGACGTGGAGAAAATCGCATTCAGAACACATCACGGTCATTTTGAGTTCTTGGTGATGCCATTTGGGCTTTCCAATGCCCCTTCCACCTTTCAGGCACTTATGAACGAGCTATTTCGTCCATTCTTATGTAAATATGTTCTGGTCTTCTTTGATGATATATTGATTTATAGCATGACTTGGGAAGACCATCTGCAGCAATTGAAATAGGTATCCATACTACTGCGTGCCCACCATCTCTTCCTCAACCAATCCAAATGTGTTATCGGTACGTCAGAAGTTGCTTATTTGGATCTTGTTATCTCCGCCTCCGGCGTCAAAGTGGATACTAGCAAGATACAGGCAGTTATTGACTCGCCTATTCCCTAGTCAGTCACGTCATTAAGTGGAGTTTTAGGCCTCGCTGGGTATTACAGAAAACTCATTCGTGAGTACGGTCAGATTGTAGCACCGCTGAACAACTTACTCAACCGTAATGCCTTCCAGTGGTCTGATATTGCAGCGTCATCTTTTCAGCAATTGAAACAGGCATTAGCTTCTGCCCGGTTCTACAACTACCCAACTTTGAGGAACCTTTTGATATTGAATGTGATGCTTCAGGAGGAGGCATTGACGCCGTCTTACAGCAACAGGGCCACCCCATTGCCTATTGCAACCGCCTCCTTGCCCCACACCACCACAAGTTAGCTGCATATGAAAGGGAACTTATCGTCTTAGCAAAAGCTATTCAGCATTGGAAGCCCTATTTGTGGGGTAGAACCTTTGTGATACGGACAAACCACTGCAGTCTGAAATACTTGTTGGAGCAACGCCTCACTACTTCGCTATAGCAACATTGGCTGAGCAAATTAATGGGGTTTGATTTTCAAGTGGAGTACAAACCAGGCCATCTTAACAAGGGGGTTAATGCCTTGTCATGCAAGGAAGTATGGGACTCACAGTTGCACGCCATTATTCGACCCTGGTAACTTTTACTCGATTCCATCCAGGAGGACATTCAGCACCCAAGCTTCTGGAACTTTTACTCGATTCCATCCAGAAGGACATTCAGCACCCAAGCTTCTGGAATTGTATGATAAAATCAAGCACCATAGCAACTAGGCAGTTCAGGACCGTCTTATAGTGTATAAGAGCCGCATTTATCTCCATCCGACTTCTGCACTCATCCCCAGCATTATCTCTTCCTTTCACGATAGCACTCATGAAGGCCAGCAAAAAACATATTTCCATCTTAGTCGTGACTTTTATTGGAGGGGTATGAAAAGGATGATAGCTGAATATGTATGAACACAGGGAGGAAGACGATGAATAGGAAGGATCGATGTGAGGTTTTGAGCTTTTGAAGGAGCTCCAACTTAGGCCTCGTGAGAGGGAGAACCTGACCTCGTTTAATCTACTGTTTAACCCACTAAAATTTCTTTTCCATTCATTACCTTATGATGCATACAAATAGTTCACGCCAACAAGAGTTTAGGCAAAAATTTTAAAAATGCCCCTGAGGCATATTTAAACCCAAATAGCATAAAACAAATAATAAACTAAATGACTACTTAACTTACTCAATTAGGGTAATTGACTCAGCCATGGTGTCTCAGCCTGACTCGACTCACTATTTGGTCCATAACATCTCACCCTTCCTGGAGAATGAGTTTGCCCTCAAGCTCGAAGGTAGGTCTACTGGCCCGTGCCGATGTCTCCATTCATGCACAAGCGTCAACCACAGTATCAGCGTCAGCCTGCTAGACTACAAAAGTAGAGCAACCAAGCAGAGAAGAAAAATAATTTTTTTTTATGAAATGGTCTTGTCAACCAAAACCCAGAGGCATGTCAGAAACCTCGTCACTACAAATCTCTCTTATGTCAGTACCATGCAATGCAACGGGTCCAAAACCAGGTGGCTCAGCATCACTAGTATGTGACATGTCTATGGAGACCGGGTGAATATCCTTATACTCGTCACTATGTTTAGTCACTTGGGTAGACTCCTTGTGTTGTCCCCAACGGCTATGTGCATCATGATGGTTGTTGAGAGAAAAGCCAGGTAGTTCACTGGGCTCACCACTAGAACACGGATTCTTCGTGTGAGGAGAAACTGTAAGAGATCCATTACCGAGGTTCAGCTGGTTCCTTCCCCTTTGGGTTTGATAATTGGTTGTAAACAGATTCAATTGCCTCTGCAATTTCATTTTTCAGGCCATCATTTGATCTAATAACAACCCACAGAACCTGGGGAGGGTGCTGGTCTTGACCATCCCCAGGAAAACCTATTGTTGATGCTGCTCTTCTGATAGCACCACTGTCAAAGTGCATCAGGACAAATATATCAACGTAGTCTTCGACATGTCGTATGGAAGCTTCCAGCGGTTCTCCTTTTTGTAGGTTGTCTTCAACTACTGCCACACCGAAGAGAATCAAATCTTCCTCAATCAATTTAGATGCATTCTCCAGTATGTGTTCTCTCTCAGAACCAACTGTAGTCTCGACCTTTGCAAATATTGAGCTCCATATTTGGTATTCTGATGAATCAAGCTTTCTGTATGCAAATGCCCGAGTTAAGAAAGCTACTTCTTCAGGTGACTCATCTTCATATTTCAATTTGCCTGTGTCATCTTCTTCAATAGGTATTCTCGCATGGCATAGGGCCAAAACCCTGAGAAATAGTGCTATCTCAAAAATTCGGGCACTTTTGACCCAGTTAGGAATCATCAGCCGAGCATCCTTGAAGTTGAAACCCTTACTTGGGTTTTCATTCTACAAATTCTTCGGAAGCTGGCCACCAGAAAGGATAGAATACTCTGAAACATGGTGACCATGGGCATTATGTTTGGTAGTACTAGCTGCAACTGAGAAATCAAAATTAGCAAAACTTGGACTACTCATAAGAACTTACCTGTCACTGCTGAACACGTATTTCTCCAAATCTATATTCATTCGTTGTGATGCAATGAAATCAACTACACGTACTTCACCCCCATATGAAACTCCTGCAAGGCTACACTTCATTTGGGTACAAGTGAGTGTTCCAGTTTTGTTAGACAAGATCAATGCAACCTGACGTTGCTCTGCAGTTAAGTTTGAAGTTCTAGCTCCAACAGAGCTGCATGTTTCTTCATCAAACAGTTGTACATCCCAAGTGATGAGCATAGCTTGCAATACTTTGACCACGTCAATAGAGACATAGAGAGAGATTGGAATCACGTAACTATAAAGCATAAGTGCCCTTATGAACTGGAGCCCTCCGGCCAAAGGGGGATTCGGTGGAGTATAGAAGGGATCATTTTCACCGGGATGAAGATACCACCAAGTCACAAATTCAAACTTTGTGTATAAAGAAGACCCAATGGCATTGACAAGTGGAACCAAAATGAGTATGGTAAAGAGAACAGAGAAAATTTTAGCCATCTTTCTCTCTATGCAGCTTCTCTTAAAAGGTGAGCTTGGGGAATTTTGGACTACTTTTGCGTCTGGATCACTAAAAATAACCACACCATAGATGGATTTGGTATGACGAAGCTTTGAATCGCTAAGAAGCACCTACATAATCCCCAAGCTCCCACTCAAAGAAGTACAAGCAGGAATGGTCAGAAGAAAAGTCCCCCTCTGAAATGGCTGTCACGAAAGCCTGAACTCCCTTCCACTCACCAGCGGAAGCCAATATCTCAACAAGCAACACAGAAAAATCACCTCTGTTCTTCAGCCCAACTAAACACACTCAACGCCATCGTAGAGTGTTTTCTTAAAAATTCAGGGGATTTGGGGACGGGCGAAACAAATTTTGGAGAATTGGGGCTAAAGAACTTACCACCAGAGGTATTCCAGTCGGGTTCCCACAGTGGCCTCCATGCTCGGGTTGCCAATGGTCGATCCGCATGGTAGTTGGCCTGTTCCCGACGGCGAACAGCAGCCAATCTGGGCTGATGTTTCAAATAGGGCTGGCGGTCGTTGGAGTGCTCCCCATTTTCGAACTTTCGGGTTCTGGATTTTGGTGTTGTGCTGTGCGTAGCTGGCAGAACAATGCTGGTTTTCGGCTCGGGGTTTCCACGGTTGGAGGGTTTAGGTCGAGCGAAGACCTATGAATCCACATCAGCCTGTTCCGAAGAGCTTCGAGGTCGAATGTCTTCTTCCGCATCGGCGACCCTTTGCTCGGAGGCTTTATCCCAAAGTGCTTCGATTTCAGACGTCGCCACTGTGATTTTGTCCGAGAAGGGATACTCCGAGAGAACGAGCTCGCCGATGTCCAACGTCGCCGAAGAAGGGTTGATTGTGTCCTTCTGCGGTGCGGGAAGAATTTCAGCTATTAGTGAGAAGGGAATTGGGAGGTCAAACCCAAATCTGTCGGGACCGACGAAGGTGGTGCTGAATACCATTCCGATTGCGAAATAGCGGAGGCCCCGATGTCGAATGTCGCCGCCGCTGGAGAGACAGTGGGCTCGCTGAAGTTTTTGACCACAGACTTCCATTTTTGGGTCTCCTGCCCGTCCGAGGTACGAGGTAGAGCCCGGAAAAAGCTGCTGGAGAGACAGAGCCAGTTTCTTCCATGCAAAAATTTTTTTGGTGTAATCTGTACGCCATTCTCGCTTTCTCTCCCCAATCTGGAAGAGAGGTGTCCACTCCCACGCTCTTTCCATTTCTCCATATGCGTTTCCATTCATGGAAGGACAGTTCTCTTTCCAACGCCATCCATTCATCTGCTACCAGATGATATGCCCAGATCTAGAAGACATGAATAGGAAGGAGCTCCCCCTTAGCCCTCGAGAGAGGGAGAACATAACCTCATTTAATCTACTATTTAACCTACTAAAATTTATTTTCCATTCATTACCTTACGATGCATACAAATACTTCACACTAACAAGAGCTTAGGCAAAAATTACAAAAATGCCCCTAAAGCATATTTAAACCAAAATAGCATAAAACAGAAAATAAATTAAATGACTACTTAACTAACTCAGTCAGGGTAATTGACTCAGCCAAGGCGTCTCTGCCTGACTCGGCTCACTATTTGGTCCATAACAATATAGCTGCTTGCTAGGTTTGCCAACGGAACAAGGCAAAATCTTTAAATCCAGCCAGCCTACTCCAACCTCTTCAGCTACCATCACAGATATGGGCAGATATCTCCATGGAATTTATAGATGGCGTTTCCCCCTCTTCCGTAAAATCCATTATTATGGTCGTCGTGGATCGGTTCTCTAAATTTGTGCACTTCCTGGCCCTCGCACATCCCTATACAACGATCCATGTCGCTCAGCTTTTCATGGACCAGATTGTCGGCCTTCATGGCCTCCCCGAGTCCATCACCAGAGACCGTGATGCAGTCTTCACAAATAAATTCTGGACTGAACTATTCAAATTACATGGCACAAAGTTAGCCTTCTTCTCAGCCTACCACCCTCAGACCGATGGGCAAACAGAGGTAGTCAATCACACTCTGGAAATGTATTTGAGGTGTTTCATTGGTGACTCTCCCCTGTGTTGGGTCCGTTGGTTGGCTTGGGTCGAGTATTGTTATAACACCTCTTACCACACAGCACTGGGCACCACACCGTTCCGGGTGGTCTATGGGCGAGACCCACCTCGTCTCTTATCTTATGAACCTGGGTTGTCTCGGGTAGCGGTGTTGGACCAGGTTGTAGAGGAATGGGATACCATGCTTTCTGAGGTTAGAGCTCACTTGCAGTGCTCTCAAGACATTATGAAGCAAACATGTGACAAGGGCCATCGTCCTCTTTCCTTTGCTCGGGGGGATTTTGTATGGTTGAAGCTCCAACCATACCGCCAGCTTTCACTTTTTGTATCCAAAACTTTCTCCCAAATTTTAAGGTCCCTTCCAGGTGCTACAACATATTGGCAATGTGGCTTATTGCTTGCAACTTCCACCTGACACCAAGCTCCATGACGTTTTCCATGTCTCTCTCTTGAAGTCATTTAGGGGAACTACCCACTGCTGCATACACCCTTGACGCCTATACAAGATGGCCGGTCAATTCCTACTCCAGCACAGGTACTGCAAGCTCACCGTGCTCAGGGCTCATGGGAAGTTTTAGTTCAATGGACTACCCAATACCTGGTTGAAGCTTCTTGGGAGCCACTCGAGTCCTTCCAGGACCTATACCCCACTTTCGAGCTTGAGGACAAGTTCTTTCTCCAGGAGGGGGGTGATGTTATGGATTCCATAGCATCAAGAGTGGCTAGTCAACACAGAGGGTAGATTATGTAATTTTCAACTTTATTTCATTAGTAGGTTTTCTTGTAATTGGGTGGAACTTATGGCCTCTTGTTTGGCCTTTGTTGGCGTCATTCCCTAATCCCCCTTAAAGGGACATCTAGTTAATGAAAGGGTAAGCATTGATCAATAGTTGTAAATGAGATCGGGTTCTCTCTCTCACGAGGCCTAAGGGTGGAGCTCCTTCGAAAGCTCAACATTTGTTATGGACTCCATAGCATCCCGAGTTATCAACAGGCGTAGGAATTAAATTATGTTATTTCCCTTTTCATGTATTTCAATTTGGTTTGGTTTGGTTTGGTTTGGAGGTAATTTGGCGTGAACCAATTGACCCATGGGTCTAGCTTGTATTTTCATTCCCAAACCTATTCATTAGGATGTCAAGATGAATGAAGGTTAAGCATTGAGAAATTTAGTTTAGACAGGTCAAATTCTCCCTATGAGGTCCAGGTCAAATCTCCTTCAAGGTTCAATCCATTCCATTCCACCATTACACGTTCAAGGAACAAGAATCCTCTTCCAGGATCAACATGCAATCTGGAGGGAAGAGAGGGAAGAAGGGTGACACAATCCATGGCTCGAGAAGATCCCAACATCTTAGTATCAGACAGGTCCACCCTTGGGGATTCCTCTTCCCCAGAGGATTTGAGACAGATAATTGATGAAAATTGCCACAGAACAGAGGCAGATCTTGCTACTCAGCGCCAGAAAATTGATGACCTACAAACCACGATGAACACCATGGATTCGTCCTTACAGCAAATTTTGCGGCAACTTGCTGTGCTTGGGGGGTCGAGGGCCACCGGCGCTAGTAGACTATTCTCCTCAGGCCGAGCAACACCTACACCAGCCACCACCACTGGGCCAGCCCCATCCCCCAATGGCTCCTCATGCACAGGGACCAAATTTCATTCCCAGGTATTTCAAACTGGACTTTTCTAAATTTGATGGGTCTAAGGACCCCTTGATCTGGTTACACAAATGTGACCAGTTCTTTTCCCATCAAAAACACCGACGGATGACAGGGTTCATTTGGCCGCATCCCACATGCTTGATGAAGCACTCTTATGATATCACCAATTCCAAAATGAATATTTGGTTCAAGATTGGGCGACCTTTAAACAATCTTGCATGATGAGGTTTGGTCCTCCAGCTAGTAGCAATCCATTGGGTGAACTGATCAATTATAAACAGACTGGGCCCCTAGATGTGTACCAAAAGACCTTCTAGGAACGTTTGGCCAGAGCTAGTGATTTTGTCAGACCCTCCCAGTATGTTCAAATCTTTACTGCTGGCTTGACAGAGGCTTTGTGTTTGGAAGTTGAATTACATGGTCCTACAGAATTAGACCACGCCATGAATTTGGCCAAGGCACTTAATAATAAACAGCATGTTTTAAAGGAGTCATTGGTCAGAAACCAGTTTGGCCAAACAGGACAACGTCCACTGTGCCCTCACCATATTTAGGGCCTCCACATTTTGGACCCAGTGCAGCATAGCTTGCAGAAAGTTCTACCTCTATGGCACCCACCCCTTATATCAAAAAGTTGAATAGACAAGACAAGGAACAAAGAAAGGCCAAGGGCCTTTCTTTTAATTGTGAATGTTCAGGGTCACATATGCAAAAGATTATTCAATGTGGTTCTTTGGGAAGATTGTGAGGACATATTACCTGAGGAAGACATTGTTGATACAGAACAATAGGGCCCAGAGATTTTACTTCATGACATGACTGGCCGGTGTAGTTCTAACACCATGCAAGTTCGGGCGCAGTTGCACCATCTCCAGTTATTAGCATTAGTTGACTCTGGCAGCACGCATAACTTCATTAGTCAGTCAGCAGCCGAGCAGCTTGGGTTGGTAGTCCAGCAGACCATAGGCCTCTCAGTCTCAGTGGCCAATGGGGAGAAAATCATGAGTGTGGGTATTTCTTCAACCACCCCCTTTTATAATGAGGGCCACTCCTTTAGTGCAAATTTCTTGGTGATTCCACTGGCAGGATTTGATTTGGTACTTGGAGTTAAATGGCTCCAACTGTTACGGCCTATTTTGTGGGATTTCTAGGCCCTGACCATGACCTTCATAGAAGCCCAACGTAAGATCACCTTGCAGGGCACACAGGCTACAGTGCCCTGCGCACTTCAGTCAGTTCAGGTCCAAAGCATCGAGCACTGTAAGTTATTTCACTTATAGATTTTGAACATTTATTTCATGATCCTACTGCTCTTCCGCCTATTCGCCACTATGATCACTGCATCAGATTGAAGATGAGAACTGAACCTGTGGTGGTTCTGCCTTACCGTTACCCCCACTTACTGAAGGATGAAATTGAGAGCCAGTGCCAAAATATGCTCGCCCAAGGAATTATTCAGCCAAGCATGTCTCCTTTCTCATCCCCGGTATTACTGGTCAAAAAGCATGATAAGTCATGGAGGTTTTGTGTGGACTATCGGCAACTCAATGCTCACACTATTAAAGACAAATTTCCCATCCCAGTGGTAGATGAGTTGTTAGATGAGTTACACAATGCCACTATATTTACCAAGCTGGATTTGAAGTCAGGCTATCATCATATTCGTGTTCATCCTTAGTTGTGGAGAAGACAGTGTTCCACACACACCACGGTCATTTCGAGTTCCTCGTGATGCCCTTTGGTCTCTCCAATGCGCCATCCACATTCTAGGCCCTCATGAATGAGGTATTTAGCTCTATCTTTCGGAAATATGTTCTTGTATTTTTTTATGATATATTGGTGTATAGAAAACATTGGGACGAGCACATTCAGCACCTTCACCAGGTCTTTACTCTTCTCCGCTCCCATCAATTGGTTTTAAATAAGTCTAAATGTTCTATGGGCACCTCTGAGGTGGCATACTTGGGCCACATTATTTCAGCAGTTGGGTGAAGGTTGACCAAAGTAAGATTTAGGCTGTCACAGATTGGCCTCCCCCTACTTCCATCACAGTATTAAGGGGATTTTTGGGCCTCGCAGGGTATTACAGAAAATTTATCCGCAACTATGGCCAGATTGCAGCACCACTCAACAACCTACTCAAGAAAAATGCCTTCACTTGGTCCGAGACAGGGGATCATTCTTTTCAGCAACTGAAGAACGCCTTATCATCAGCGCCAGTTTTGTAGCTACCAAACTTTGATGAGTTATTTGTGGTGGAATGTGATACTTCGGGTGGTGGTATCGATGCAGTGTTACAGCAACAGGGCCACCCAATCGTTTACTTCAGCCGCCAGCTTGGCCTCCACCATCACAAGCTAGCAGCTTATGAGAGGGAATTGATCGGTTTAGCTAAAGTAATACAGCATTGGCGCCCTTATTCCTAGGGGTGCACATTTCTGATTTGAACCGATCATCGCAGCGTAAAGTATCTTCTAGACCAGTGCCTCACCACCTCCCCTTAGTAGCACTAGTTAAGTAAACTGATGGGTTTTGACTTTACAGTTGAATATAAACCTGGCAGTTCGAATGTGGAGGTTGATGCTTTGTCTCGTCGGTACCTTCCAAAGCCGCACTTACATGCTATCAGTCAGCCCAGAGTTCTCTAGTTGGATTCTATTAGGGAGGAGACACAACAGTATCCGGAACTTCTTGCATTATATCATGAGATTCAATAGGGGACATCGAATCGACATTAGACGATCTAGGATCGTCTAATCCTGTTCAAAAACTGGATTTTTTCGCACCACACGTCGCCACTTAGTACCAGAATTTTAGCCTCTTTCCATGATAGTACACATGAGGGCCGACAGAAAATATATTTTCGGATCAGTCGAGACTTTTATTGGAAGGGTATGAAGCACAGTGTAGCCGGTTATGTGATGGCTTGCCAGATTTGTCAACAGAATAAAACTGAATCTTTAAGTCCAGCAGGGTTGCTCCAACCACTTCAGCTACCGTCACAAGTCTGGTCCGATATATCCATGGAGTTCATTGATGGCCTTCCCCCCTCGTCCGGTAAATCAGTTATATTTGTAGTGGTTGACCGTTTCTCAAAGTATGGCCATTTCCTCCCTTTGGTGCATCCTTACACTACAGGTCAAGTAGCTCAACTATTCATGGATAATATTGTCTGATTACATGGGATGCCTGCCTCCATTACCAGTGACAGGGATGCCATCTTTACCAGTACGTTCAGGAAGGAACTATTCAAGCTGCAAGGCATGAAGTTGGTGTTCTCTTCTGCCTACCATCCACAGACTGATGGACAGACCAAGGTCATTAACCGAACGAATGAGATGTATCTCCGTTGTTTTGTGAGGGACTCACCTAAATGGTGGGTTAAGTGGTTGGCATGGGCAGAATTCTATTACAACACATCCTACGACAGCACACTCGGCACTATTCCATTCAAGGTAGTATATGGCCGAGATCTGTCTCGACTTTTATCGTATGAACCAGGTGCATCCAAGGTTGCCACCTTGGACCAGGCTTTAGCAGAAAGGGACGCCATGCTCAGTGAGGTGCGCACTCATCTCCAAGAGGCCCAACATACTATGAAATTATATTATGATAAACATCACTGAGAAGTATTCTTTTCTCCAAGAGATTACGTAATGGTTGCGTCTTGAACATTACAGGCAGCTTTCACTGACAGCCTCCAAATGCCACAAGCTATCTCTGAAGTATTATGGTCCCTTTCAGGTGTTAGACCTCATTGGCACAGTCGCCTACCGCTTACAGCTTCCACTAGAAGCAAAGATTCCCAATGTGTTTCACGTCTCCCAACTGAAGGCCTTCCAGGGTGACTCCCCCATGTTGCACACTCCTCTGCCACCACTACATCAGGTACGTGTCCTTTCTACTCCAGTGTAGGTGTTGTTGGCTCGTCACATTCAGGGCGATTTGGAGGTACTCGTGCAGTGGGCTGACGTTGACCCCAGTGACACTACATGGGAGCCCTTAGCAACTTTCCGGTCTCTATACAACTCTTTTGAGCTCGAGGACAAGCTTTTTCTCCAAGAGGGGGTGATGTTATGGACTCCATAGCATCCCGAGTTATCAACAGGCATAGGAATTAAATTATGTTATTTCCCTTTTCATGTATTTCAATTTGGTTTGGTTTGGTTTGGAGGTAATTTGGAGTGAACCAATTGACCCATGGGTCTAGCTTGTATTTTCGTTCCCAAACCTATTTATTGGGATGCCAAGATGGATGAAGGTTAAGCATTGAGAAATTTAGTTTAGACAAGTCAGATTCTCCCTCTGAGGTCTAGGTCGAATTCTCCCTTTGAGGTTCAGGTCGAATCTCCTTCAAGGTTCAATCCATTCCATTCTAATTTCCACCATTACACATTCAAGGAACAAGAATCCTCTTCCAGCATCAACAGGCAATATGGAAGGAAGAGAGGGAAGAAGGGTGACACGACAACATCTTCCCTAACCATTGGTCGTTCTAAGCACCCTAAGTCACTCCCTTCATCGTCATTCAACCTGGAAGCCAGAGGAGATCGCCGGGTGACTCGATCCATGGCAAGGGAACCTAACACGTAGTCCCCTTCCTTGTATGAGACATCCCTCTACCCCTTGTCATAGAAGTCCTTTATACGAACTTGTACCTTGAGGAGGCGATCCAAAATATTATGTAGCACTTGGTCCCATTCAATGAGTGCTTGGTCAATAGAGTCTACTCGGGTGGAGCCCGAAGTATAAGAGAGAAGCCGAGGAGAATCTCTTCCATAGAGAACTCGGAAGGGAGTACACTGCAATGTTGTGTGGAAGGAAGTATTGTAACAATATTCAGCCCACAGTAGCCATTGAACCCAGTTTTTAGGACAATTGCCCACAAGGCACTGGAGATACATCTCCATGAAGTGGTTAACCACCTCGGTTTGGCCGTCTGTTTGAGGATGATAGGATGAGGAAAATTTTAGCTTGGTGCCACACAGACGAAAAACTTTCTACCAAAAAGTGCTTGTAAAAACCGCACCACGATCACTGACAATCGATTCTGGAATAACATGTAAATGGTAAACATGCTTGAGGAAAGTCTAGGCCACTTTGGATGCAGTATATGAGTGTGCTATTGGAATAAAGTGATAATACTTGGAGAACCTATACACCACCACAAATAATACCAATTTGCCTGATGACTGTGGAAGACCTTCTACGAAATCCATAGAGATATCGGCCCAAACTAGTGTAGGGAGTGTGAGCGGTTGCAGAAGACCCACTCAACTTAAGTGTTCGGCCTTGTTGCATTGACATATCGGGCAGGCTGTGACATATGATGCAATGGTGGTCTTCATGGCTTGCCAATAAAAATCTGCTCTAATGTAATGCAAGGTTTTATGTATGCCTTCATGAGTGTTGTCATGGTAGGCAAAGAGGATGCTAGAAACCAACTCGGGCGTGTAGGGTACATATAAGTGCAATTTGTAGCAAATAAGAAAATCCTGAATTGACTATCTCGAGTCCATTGCCCTCACTATAATTTTTGTGTGTAGGACCAGATTGCTAGTATTTTCTTCCTTAACCAAGTCTAAGAGAAAAAAACGAGTTTGGTTGATGGCATAGAGAAGTAGCGGATTCTCCAAACATCGTGTCAAGGCATTTGCTACCTTGTTTAACCACCCGATGTGGTATTCCATTGAAAATTTGAACGCACCCCATCAATTTACTAATCCAGTGTTGTTGAGGAGAAGTCATGGCACTGCTCAAGCAAATATTTAAGACTGTAATGATCATTGCGAATGAGAAATGCACGGCACTATAAGTAAGGTCGCCAATGTTGGACAGCTTTGGCCAACCTAATTAACTCGCATTCATAAGCTGCCAATTTGTGATGTCGTTATGCCAATTGTCTCCTGAAATATGCAATAGGATGAAAGTTCTGTTGTAGAACGGCCCCAATGCCCCCACCGGATGTGTCACACTCGACATCAAATAATTCCTCAAAATTTGGAAGTTGCAGAACTAATGCGGATGCAAGAGCTAATTTGAGATAAGTGAAAGACTGTGTGGTTGTGTCATTCCAAATAAAGGAATTTTTCTTGAGAATGCTTGTCAATGGTACTGCTATGGCCCATATTTTTTTATGAATTTTTTGTAATATCCTGCTAATAAAAAAAACCCTCTCAAAGAAGAGTTATTCGTAGGTTGCGGCCAATTGAAAATGGCTTGAATCTTCTCGGAATCAACTATGACCCATCATGGAAAATAATATGGCCTAGATAGGCCACATGTGACTTCTCAAAAGAGTATTTAGATTTCTTTAAATACTGCTGATGTGCTCATAACAATTGAAATACCAATCTTAAATGCTCTAAATGTTGAGTTCCGGACTTGCTGTAAATGAGTATATAATACAAAAAAATAAGTACAAATTTGTGTAGATAGTTTCGGAATACCTCTTTCATTAATGCCTGGAAAATGGTGGGGGCGTTGGATAAACCAAATGGCATGACAACAAATTCAAAATGGCCGTGATGAGTATGGAAGGTAGTTTTCTTGATGTCTGCTGGATGCATATGAAGCTGATGATATCCGAAACGCAAGTCCAATTTGGTCAAGACCCAGAACCATATAATTCATTCAGGAGCTCCTCCACCATAGGAATAGGGAACTTATCTTTTATAGTTTGTGCATTCAAATCCCTATAATCGACACAAAATGACCATGTACCATCATGTTTCTTAACGTGGAGGACTGGTCAAGAAAATGGAGAATGGCTGCAATGAATAAGGCCCTGTTGCAGCATTGCTTGGCATTGTCTTTCAATTTCATCTTTATGGAGGTGTGGATACCGGTATGGTCGAACCACCACCACATCTAAGCCAGGTTTTAAACAAATCCAATGGTCACAGTGCCTCAAGGGAGGCAGCCCTGAAGGCACTTCAAACAAAGCCAAGAATTCATCCAGGAGATGTTCTACAATGTTGTCCGGATTGTCCTGTGTGTGTAGGGTATGAATGTGATGTGGCTTGTCAACTTGACTGCCCTGCAACAGTACTTGGCATCCGCCCATTGAAAAACTCATAGTTAAAGCAGAAAAATTCCATAAAATAGGGCCCAAGGTTTGTCATTTAATACCCAATACCATATCGAACCTAGCTAAAGGTATGCCATAGCTAGGAACTTTCTCTCCATTGGCAACCGAAATCGTGGCTATTGGGTGTGGAAGGATCTATAGTTGAAGGTGTTGGGCAGTTGTTAAACTAAGAAAATTATGTGTACTTCTTGAATCCACAAGGCTGACAAGTTCCTGGTCCATCACCCAAGTCCTAACTTTCATAGTTGTGGCAGATTTTTGGCCGGTAATGGCATGTAGAGAGATTTATGGTGCATCTTCCTCAGGATTATCATCACTCTATTCTGGTTCTACTAGTTCATCGACTTCGAGCTAGAATAACCATTTACATTGATGGCCTACCCTATACAGTTCATCACAGTTGTAACATAGGTTCTCTGCCCTGTGGTCAGCCATCTCTAAACTTGTTAATTTTCAGATATATTGGGCGGGTAGGTTGCTAGGGCGTGTATTTGTTGCAAGAGTTGTAATTGGATTATTTTTGCCCTGTTGCCCTGCTAGAAAAGTTATCTGAGGGGGGAAGTGTTGCTCCTCCCTTGCCAAGTAGTGTAAGCGTTCCAATCCCCTTGCTAATTTGTCCTCATATTTTGAACTTTTTGACTTGTTTCTAGTGCTCTAGCTAAATTCATTGCTCAGGCCAAGTCAACAGGTGCGTGAAGCTCCACCTCTAACCTTAAAGATTCATTAAGGCCGACTGTAAATAAATTGACCTGTTGGTCTACTCGAACCATCAGGCTGGCTTGGGCCAATTTTTCTTGGAACTATTTTTTATATAGTTCCACTGGCCCAGTTTGTCGTAACAGCACCAAATCTCCCAATGGGTTGCTGTGGGTTGGAGGATCGAACTGTATGGTGCATAATTCTTTGAATTCTTCCTAATCCAGCACATCTCTATCCAACTCTACTTGATAAAACCAAAGTTGTGCTTCATCGAGGATGTGGAAGGCGGACAGTCCCACCTTATCAATTTCTAATGTTCTTTGATGGATAAAAAGAAATTTGCACCTATGTAACCAAATCAAGGGGTCGGCTGACCCATTAAAAGTAGGAAAATGCAATTTTGTATACTTGGGTACGGTGCCTCCTCCTTGGTTTAAATTTCCAGTCTGCGTAGGGAAAGCATTACGCCCTGCAAATTGGTCCCCTCCCCCCTCTGTTGTGCGAGTTGTCCTCTCCTCATTGTTCTATGGTTGAGTTCCTTTCAGTTGTAATATTTCCCATCACACTAGAGAGTTTATCAATCCGGAGATTCATATTTGGAAGTTGTTCCAACTTCTCCATGATTAGAGCAAACCTTCTCTCATTTTTTGCCTGTGTCTGCCTGCGCATTCTGCCCTCTGATAATCAATTATTTTAACTTACCATTGTTGGGCTCCCCCATGTTACCCTGCTTTGATACCACGTTGTTATGGTCATTTTCCATGAATCTAGTAACTCGGCGTAGGAGTGGTGAATCAAGAATGAGCAAGACGAGTTCAGCACTAGTAGGTGTTGTTGCTCTCGATAAGAGATATAAGAACCTCTTATGGAACTCGGAAAAGGGAGATTAATAGCCCCCTTGCTGCTCACAGTTGAGAGGTTGAGAAACCTCATGCTCTTTACGGAAAGAGAGGATTTTTAGCCTCTTTCTGTTCACAGAAAATAAGAAATTGAGCCCCTTCTCTCTCGGTAAGGTTGTAGAGAACAATAGAGATCAAAAAGGGGTAGGAGAGAAATCATATTCAAGATGGAACCTGGACCTAGAGCTCGTCAAGGAGAACTCTTAACCCTATTTAACCTAAAATTCAAACTTTTCTTCTCTTCATTCCTCCACCCTCTAAAAAGTGTTTGACGCAAATAGATTTTAAGGTTTAATAATTACAATTCTGCCCCTGTGGCATCTTACCTTAAACAATTAATGAAAAATATAATTTAAAAGCAATATAAAATATGAAACTAAAAGCAATTAACTCGGTGAGTCAGTGGCGCCTCCTTTGGGTGACTCAGTTATCTATTGAGTCCTCAACACCTCCACAGTTCAATTGCAAAAGTGAGTGCTTCGATCACTTATTAGAGCTCTTGGAATTCCAAACCTGGAGAATATGTTAGACTTGATAAAATCTGTAACAACTTTAGAATCATCAGTCCTAGAAGCCTTAGCTTCCACCCATTTTGAAACATAATCAACAACAAGCAAAATGTAAACATAACCAAAAGATACAGGGAACAGTCCGATGAAATAAATGCGCCATACATCAAAAATTTCACAAATTTTTATGGGGATTTGTGGCATCTCATTCCTTGGGGATATATTACCTGTCTTTTGACAATGTTTACATGACTTACAAAAAGAATATGAATCAAAAAATAAAGATGGCAAATAGAAACCACATTCTAGACTTTTCTCGTCATCCTCTTAGCTCCAAAGTGACCTCCACAAGCATAAGAATGACAAAAGGTGAGAATAGTAATAATTTCATTTTTTTGGAACGCACCTTCTTAATACTTGATTTGCACAATGCTTCCATAAGTATGGGTCATCCCACACATAGTATTTGGCATCACTCTTGACCTCATCTTTTTGACCCCTAGACAAACCAGGAGGTAACATATTAGTAACCAAATAATTTACAATCTTCGCATACCAAGGTAATGTCACACTCGCTGAGTACAATTGCTCATCAGGGAACATTTCATGCAAATGAAGTACATCCTGCACATGAACTAAACAACTCAAATGATCTGTGACATGATTTTTTGTTCCTCTTTTGTCTTTGATCTCCAAATCAAATTCACTCAAGAGAAGTATCCATCTTATTAGTCTTGGTTTTTCCTCTTTCTTCGTCATCAAAAAATGGAGAGCTGCATGATCAGAGTAAACAATGATTTTAGTACCAAGCAAAAAAGATCGAAACTTTTCTAAAGAAAAAACAATAGCAAAAAGTTATTTTTCAGTGGTAGAATAATTTCTCTAGGCATCATTCAAAGTCCTGGAAGCATAATAAATGGCATAGGATGCTTTTCCAATTCTTTGACACAAAACAGTGCCTACTGCATAATCACTTGCATCGCACATTATCTCAAAAGGAACGTTCCAGTCAGGGGGTCGGGTTGGATAACTAGGGCAAAAGTCAACGGTTCTGATAGCTTGTGAAACACCTTTTTGCATGCCTCATCGAACTCAAAAGCCATATCCTTTTGTAACAACTTGCACAGGGGTAATGCTATTTTGGAGAAGTCCTTGATGAATCTACGGTAGAAACCTACATGTCCAAGAAAAGAACGAACTTCCCACACACTAGTGGGACAAGTTAAAGACTGAATAGTATCAATTTTAGCTTTGTCTACCTCAATTCCCTTAGATAAAACAACATGACCCAAAACTATGCCTTGTTCAACCATCAAATGACATTTTTCAGAATTTAACACAAGGTTAGTTTAAATGCATCTTTGAAGAACAAGTGTAAGGTTATGAAAACTAGCATCAAAGGAGTCTCCATAAACTTTAAAATCATCCATAAAGACTTCTATGATATGCTCAATATAATCTAAAAATATGCTAATCATACACCTTCGGAAAGTGGTTGAAGCATTGCAAAGGCCAAAGGGCATGCGACGATATGCAAAAGTCTCGAATGGGCATGTGAAAATCGTCTTTTCTTGATCCTCTAGAGCAATTGAAATCTGAAAATAACCTGAATAAGCATCAAGAAAACAATAGTAAGAATGACTAGCTAACCTTTCAACCATTTGATCAATAAAATGCAAAGGGAAGTGGTCCTTGAGGGTTACAACATTTAATTTTCTATAATCTATACAAACCCACCACCCATTCTGAACACGGGTAGGAACTAACTCATCATTTAGATTTTTCACATCAGTTATTCCAATCTTTTTAGGAACCACTTGAACTAGGCTGACCCATGTGCTATCCGAAATAGGATAAATCACTCCAACTTCAAGAAGTTTGAGGATCTCCTTCTTCACAACATCCCTCATGGGCGGGTTCAATCTTCTTTGCGGTTGATGGGAAGGTTTTTCTCCCTCTTCAAGTAAGATACAATGCATGCATGTAGATGAGCTAATTCCTTTAATATCTGTAATTATCCAACCAATAGCGGTCTTATGCTCCTGAAGGACCTGCACAAGCTTTTCTTCTTGGGGTGCACTAATTTTATTGGAGATGATCACTGGAAACGTTCCTCCATCTCCAAGGAACACGTACTTGAGGTGACTGGGGAGAGGCTTCAATTATGGAGTTGGTGCCTATAAAATAGAGGGTAAACACCTCTTCTTAGAAACTGGTAACGCAATATAAAGAACGTTACCTAACTACTGTAACTGTGGAATATCATTCAAAGCTACAAAAGTTTTCTACAAATCACCTCATTCTCTTTCTCAAGTTTCTTACTAATGGCAACTTCCAATTCATCTTTTCCGTCAAATTCAAAAACTTCCTGTGTGAAAGAATTAATCACATCAATACAGTAAATAGGATTATCATCATCAGGATATTTCATGGCATCTTAAATGTTAAACTTAAAAATTTCACCATAAAATTCCATGGTAAGTGTGCCACTATGAACATCTACCTTAGTCTTGGATGTCTTTAAGAATGGTCTTCCTAACAAAATAGGAGCAGTTTGGTCACCCTTTTCCATATCAAGCACGTAGAAATCAGTAGGAAAATCAAATCATTAACTTGCACAAGAACATCCTCAACTACACCCTTAGGATAGGCATTAGATCTATCAACCAATTGAATCACAACACCATTTTTATTCAAAGGTCCAAGTTTCAAAGAAGCATATATAGAATATGGCAGGACATTAATTGAAGCTCCTAAATCTATCATGGGCTTCTCAAATCTGGTGTTACCTAACGTACAAAGGATAGTAAACATACCTGGATCGTTGCACTTCGTAGGATATTTCATGGCATCTTAAATGTTAAACTTAAAAATTTCACCATAAAATTCCATGGTAAGTGTGCCACTATGAACATCTACCTTAGTCTTGGATGTCTTTAAGAATGGTCTTCCTAACAAAATAGGAGCAGTTTGGTCACCCTTTTCCATATCAAGCACGTAGAAATCAGTAGGAAAATCAAATCATTAACTTGCACAAGAACATCCTCAACTACACCCTTAGGATAGGCATTAGATCTATCAACCAATTGAATCACAACACCATTTTTATTCAAAGGTCCAAGTTTCAAAGAAGCATATATAGAATATGGCAGGACATTAATTGAAGCTCCTAAATCTATCATGGGCTTCTCAAATCTGGTGTTACCTAACGTACAAAGGATAGTAAACATACCTGGATCGTTGCACTTCGTAGGGAATTTTCTTTGAATAACTGCAGAAACATTGTCCCCTACTCTCACCTTCTCACATCCTTTAAGTTTTTGTTTCCTGTTAATTTTGCACAGTTCTTTCAGGAATTTAGCATAACGAGGCACTTGTTTAACAGCATCGAAAAGTGAAATATTTACCTCACATCTACGGAAAGTCTCATATACATCTTTATTTTGTTCATCTTTTCTAGAATTTGCCAAAGCCTAAGGAAAAGCAGGCACTGATTTATAATCAGAAAGAGGTGGAAACTTACGCTTAGGTACGTCATCATCATTGGGAAAGTTCACGTCTGCAACAAAAAAATTCTCCTTTTCTTGATCCAACGATGCAGGGGCTGCCTTTACCAGAATCTCAACTTCTATACCACTTATCAAAATGATTGTACTTGTATTTTCTCTTGGATTTACTACCGTTTGAGAGGTGTTGGAAGATAAGCTCCAGCCCATACGACCCAGGAAGACCAACATATCTAAGAGTATTATAAGATGGGCCATATGACCAAGAAAGGCCCAAACCCATAAGAACTAGGACCCACCATGATTACCATGAGATGGGATCCTTATCACATAAGTTGGAAGATCAAGCAGGACTCACAAATACATCTTTATCTTTATGGTCACGTCCTAGAAGAGTTCTAGTTTGAGTTATGTTTGTATTTTATCTATATTGAATTATTTAATTATGCTAGGACTTATCTTTAAGTGTTTGAGTTTGGGAGTAATGGGGACAAATGTAGTTTTATTGTAATTAGACTCTACTACCTTCCTCTAATATAAATTGAGGTTCATGTACTCTGATTATGATGAGTTAATGAAGTCAATGAAGTATTTATCTTTTCCATAAATTCAACATGGTATCAGAGCTTGTTCATTGAGTTGACTTGGTCAACCCACACAGATAATGAGATCCTTTTCTCTAAACCCTCAACCCTAAGTCTAGGTTCATAGTTTTTTTTTGTCCCTACACCCTTAGATTTCTTTGCGGTTTTCACCTCTATAAATAGATTATAATATTTTAAATTATATACTGACAGAAATATATTTGAGTCTACTTTCCATATAAAATAATTTTTTTTCCAATCTGAGTTATACACCGAGAAATATCAATATTTGAAAGAGCAAAGGTCAGATTGTAAAAAGGTTCAAGCAGCGCAGCAAGCTACAGTTTTAGAGGTATTTTATGCTATCAAGAACTAGAATTTATATGGATAAATATATATGAAAATAAATATATAGATATATATATATATATATATATATATATATATATATATATATAAGTCTAATCTTTTACATATTCAACCAATATTTTATCTGAGTTATCTACAAAGAGAAATTGATATTTGAAGCAGTAAAGGTCAGATTGCAAAAGTTGTTCTAATAGCAGCATAAATCTTCAACTTCCAAGGTATTTTAAGTGATCAATAAAGAGACTTTATATGGAGAATTATATATCAAAATAAATATATGTAAGTCTATTTTCTTACATAATCAACAAATTCTCGATACAATCTTTTTATAAGAAGATATTGATCTTGGAAGTGTCAATGGTCATTCTGAAAAAAAAAAATGTGCTTAGTTCAGCCAGATGACAGAGACCGAAATCAATCAGATTATTTATCTTCTGTTAATTATATTTTATGAAGTACAGTTATACTTGGATGAAAGCTATTTAATCCTATTTTTATAATGAGAAAATTTCATGTCAATCTGATCTATATTTAAATATAAATTATCATTGGAAGAATCAAAGGTCAAGCTGGTATTCTATTGCATTGGAAAATCCGAATTTATGCCCTTTATTTTGCGTCATTTTTTGAGTTTCTATATCAGGAAAATATATCACTTCTCCCTGGTTTGAGGGTTTATTTATACATCTCTGTTATTTGGGTTTATTTCTATATCTATGATATTTGGTTTAAGCTGGGATCATTGCCATTACCTCCTAGCTTGAGGGGGAGAAGTACAAGAAGTACAACAAAGAGGTATTTTATTCCAGATGTTGTGGATAAAGTTTATGTGACCAAAATATTCAAGAGAGGGGATGCACAAATGAAGCTTGTGCATCTCAGAAGAAATTTTTATATCAGATTATTTCATGGGTTCTTTTACAAAGTTTATTATTTCGTTCATGTTATATGTGTTGGAAGATGGTCGTGTTATATTCAGTTACAACTATTATGTCTCTTTGGGGACATTATTATTGAAGCAGAGGTGGTCTCATACCATTATTTATTTTTCCCCATCAAAAATATCAAAAGTGTCAATGGTTGGGATTCCATGACGAAGGAACTTAATACCCCGTCAAAATATCAAGTGTCAATGGTTGGGATTCCATGATGGGGGAACTTAATCCCCGTCAAAAATATCAAGTGTCAACGGTTGGGACACCATGACGGAGGAATTTATTATTACATCTATACTCCCCTAAATTGGCTAGTTGGGTCTCAAGGAAGAGAGCACCAGCGTGAGGGGGAGTGTTGGAAGATTGGAGGACTGCCTTTTTAAACAAAAAGATTTATTACATCATTTTCAGCAAGCTGGGAGTTCTTGATGTTCTCTCACCCCCAACTTGAGGGGGAGTGTTGGAAGATGAAGGCATATTCGAAGATGTGCCATTTTATACAAAAAGATTCTATACATCATTTGCAGCAAGTTGGGAGTTCATGATGTTCTCTCACACCCAGCTTGAGGGGGGTGTTGGAAGATGGGCTCCAGCCCACACGACCAAGAAAGGCCAACATATCTAAGAGTATTATAATATGGGCCACATGACCAAGAAAAGACCACAAGATGGGCCCAAGCCCATAAGAACTAGGACCCACCATGATTACCACGAGATGGCATCCTCATCACATAAGTTGGAAGATCAAGAAGGAATCACAAAGGCATATTTATCTTATGGTCACGTCCTAGAAGAGTTCTAGTTTGATTTATGTTTGTCTTTTATCTATATTGAGTTATTTAATTATGTTAGGACTTATCTTTAAGTATTTGAGTTTGTGTGTAATTGGGACAAAGGTATTTTTATTGTAATTGGACTCTACTACCTTCCTCTATTATAAATAGAGGTTCATGTACTCTTATTATAATAAGTTAATCAATTCAATGAAGTATTTCTCTTTTCCATAAATTCAACAATAGGGTAATTTCCTCAAACTTTACGCCCCTAGCCAACTAATTGCGGTTGCCTCTATCCCATCTAATTGTCCAAACTTTTAATAGTGGCCCTTGCCTCTTGTTGAAATTTTTTCATGTTCTGTTGAAATTGCAAAGTATTAGTGGCAAGAGACTTAACAATATCTTCTAAAGACATACTAGTGTTGAAAGTTTGTCACAGTTGTTGTCTAGGGGGATATGGCTACTTATATTGCTGGTAACATGGGTGATTTTGAGTCGTGGTCTGATTAACTTGTGGATTCCCGTAGCTAAGGTTGGGAAAATCCCTCCATCCCATGGTATACGTGTTCGAATAGGGATCATACTTCTTTTACGGTTGTCCAGGAAAACCACCCGCCACATTCACTTGCTCAATGGGCTCCTCTTGAAGAGTTGGGCACATATAGGTTGGATGCCCTACTAGTGAATAAATCCAACAAGCCTTTGCCGTTTGCGTATTACCTACAACCATTTGATGAACAAGAGAAGTTAGACTCACAATTTGTTGTTCAAGGGAGGAAATATTTACCTCATTAACATTCTTAGATAGAAGGTCAAGCTTAGTGCCAAATTGTTGAGAATTGGTCATCGTATTTGCAATCAAGTTTCTCGCGGCCTTGAGAGTTTTATCCACCTATGCTCCTCCACTAGCAGCATCAATCATGCTCCTATCAGTGGGTAGAAGGCCCTCATAGATTCTTGTGAGGATCTTCAATTGAAAGACCATGGAAAGTGAGCAAGAGATGTATTAGTCCAGATTTTAATTCAAATGTAGTAGTAGCATCTAAAGTAGGGAACGTTATGCATAAGGGTTGTTGATTCAAATTAGGGGCTGCAAGTTCTTTCAAAGTTCGATTTCCAGCCATGACTTCCTCCTCCTCTAAATCAGATTCACTATCAAGTGGGGAATCAAAAGCTAAATTGTTCACTTCAGAATTCCTCTATGTTTCTCACCTTAACCTGTGCAAAGTTCTCTCTATTTCTGGATCGCACTGCAAATCACCTTGATAAGAAGATCGAGATACAATAATAAACAATTAAGGGAACTCTAATAAAACATGAAAAACAAATCAAGAATTTTTTTTTTTTGAAAATTTCAAGAACAAAATAAGGATCACAAGATACACAAAAATCAACTAGAATCACTCCCCCAACAACGGCGCCAAAATTTGGTGTGATGTTGCAGGCAACCAAAAATAAAACCTATACTCCTAAATATATATGTAGCAGTGCGAATAAGGATCATTCCCACGAAGTGTGATTATTCTAATTTTATGCTCCGTGATGGGGGTGGCTTTGAGTCTAACGAAAACACTTTAAGAAAAACAACTAAGAAACATTTCAAGGGTTGAGTATTCACCTATGGAATTATCTTCCTATCTATGTTAATTAGAAAACAAGTGATCCATTTAACTCTAACTACTAAACAACCCAAGACAAGCGCTAAAGGTTTAATCTTACATTTCTTTCTGCCCCTCCTTGTCAACCTCTTATTTTTCTTCTCTTGCTTAGCTCGACAACATCTCGTTCACATACAAGTGATCTTCTATTAGGCATACATTTCAAAAACTTATTAGCACACACACTCAAAATAGACAACACATCATATTGTCTTACTCTACCCCACATTTGGTGTAAGTCGTACCAATAAAACTCTCTAAATCTCTTTCTTATATTCTTCCATTAGCGAACAATTTTCATCCAACTCTTATCCATTTTCTGCATAACATAAAATATATAAAGCCACAAATCAACCATCAACAACCCCCAACTATCCGGAAGAATACTCTATTTCAAGGCACCAAATTCTAGGTGGGAGAAGTCCAAGACTATAGCTCCCAGTTCACATCAAACTTCATTGTTCACTTGAGTTCGTGATTCCACCTCACCCATTTAGGATTGTATGATTATAATTTAAGACACTTGTCAAAATCTATTAAGCTCCTTGGCCATGGACCGAGTCACCCGACGCTCTCCTCGGTCTTACAAATTGAAAGGAGGTGACGATTTGTATTTCGGGTGTTTGGAATGCCCAATGGTGATAGGGTAGTTTGACGGAAGACGAACAGTCATGACGAGCAACCGAACGAAGATGAATCGTCGGTCTGTCGGAATACAACAACGCAGGTCGGACAGGGACTCTGATGGCGATCACCATTCAAACAGGTTCTACTACAATGTTGAAACAGAGTGTTGAGCTAACCAGAGCGTTGGTGGAGAGGGAATAAACTGGCTCAGTGAAAGGTAGTGGTGGAAGAGGAACGGTCGTGAGGGAAGGGGATAATCGAGTTTTGAAGGAAACTCGAACCTGAGCCTCGATGGAGGGAGAACTCAACCTTCATTAACTATTCATCCAATCTGCCATTTCATTTCGATGGCGTTCCTATAAATACTAGGAACGCCCTATACAATAATGCCCAAATCATTAATGTCCCACTAATTATAACATGAGTAAAATTACCTTAATTACCCCTACGTCTACCTGCTACTCTGGATGCTATGGAGTCCATAACATCATCCCCCTCCAGGAGAAAGAGATTGTCCTCAAGCTAAAAGTGGGGGTACTGGGCCCGGAATTCTGCGAGCGGCTCCCAGGACTCAACAAGTGACTCGGCATCAGCCCACTGAACTAACAGCTCCCATGACTCGCGAACGCGCCGAGCCTGCAAAAACCTGAGCTGGAGAAGGCAAAGCACGACCATCATGCAGTGGTGGCAAGGGTGTGTTCAGCATGGGTGAATCGCCATGAAATGGTTTCAGGAGCGAGACATGGAAGACATCATGGATGCGGGCGTCTGGTGGAAGCAGCAGACAATAAGCTACCCTACCAATGCGAGCCAGCACCTGAAAAGGACCATAAAATCTGGGGGACAGCTTGTGCCTCTGAGTGGCTGTCAGAGATCACTACCAGTAGGGCTAAATACGCAACCACATATAATCATCTGGAACAAATAAAAGGTCCCTATGATGCTTGTCATAGTTACGCTTCATCGTGGCCTGGTCCTTCTGCAAGTTGGACTTGACCTGGGCCACCATCGTGTCCCTTTCGTCCAAGGCCTAGTCAATCAACGACAAGCGAGATAGACCAGGCTCATAAGAGAGGAGCCGAGGAGGGGCACGACCATATACCACCTGGAACGGAGTGGTGCTGAGTGTCATATGGTAGGAAGTGTTATAACAATACTCCGCCCATGCCAACCAATGTACCCAGCGACAGGGATGGTCCCCAACAAAACACCACAAATAGATCTCAAGGGTGCGGTTCACCATTTCAGTCTTCTCATCAGATTGAGGATGGTAGGCAGAGAAGAAGGCCAATTTAGTACCCTGCAATTTAAAAAGATCCTTCCAAAAGGTGCAGGTGAAAACTGCATCTCGGTCACATGTGATGGACTCCAGTAAGCCATGCAAACGCACAATCTGGTCCATGAATAGGTAGCCTACCTGCGCTGCTGTATACGGATGTGCCAAGGGTAGAAAGTGCCCGTATTTCGAAAACCGATCCACCACAATCAGAATTACAGATTTCCCAAAGAAGTGGGAAGGCCCTCAATAAAATCCATGGAAATATCAACCCATACGTGAGGCGGAAGTTGAAGAGGTTGCCATAGGCCCACTACGTGTAGGGAGTCGGCCTTCTTCTTCTGACAAATCTGGCATGCCAAAACATAGTCAGCAACCATACGCTTCAACCCTTTCCAATAGAAATCCCGGCTGATCCGAAAATACGTTTTCTGTTGACCCTCATAAGTGCTATCGTGGACTGCAGCTATAATGATCCTGATAAGAGGGGGAGGTATGGTGGAGAAAAAGGCGCTTCTTGTATAATATGAGTCCATCATGAATTTTCCACTGGGGTTCTGCACCTAACCAATACTACCCAAAAGACTGGCCACGAGCATCTTTTGGCGGGAACTTTTTCGTACGCACCATGGCCACTTTTAGTTCATCGTCATGCCGTTCGGGTTATCCAATGCACCCTCCACTTTTCAAGCTTCGATGAATGAGGTATTTAGCCCCTATCTTCGAAAATTTGTTCTTGTGTTTTTCGATGATATTCTTATATATAGCAAGTTGGTTGAGGAGCACTTGGCACACTTGAGGATTATTTTCGACTTGTTACGAGCACATCAGCTCTATTTGAAACATTCCAAGTGTTCTTTTGCGGCTTCACATGTAGGTATCTAGGACACATTATCTCACATGAGGGGGTTATGGTGGATCCCGAGAAGATCCGAGCTATTCACGAGTGGCCGTAGCCACAGTCTTGCTCTACATTACGGTGTTTTTTGGGTCTTGCAGGCTACTACCACAAATTTATTCAGAACTATGGGCCAGTGGTAGCACCATTGACCAGTCTACTCAAGAAAAATTTCTTTATTTGGAATGAGGAGGCCACCAAGTCGTTTGCGGCACTCAAAACTGCCCTCGCATCCGCGCCAGTATTACAACTTTCCAACTTTGACAAATTGTTCGTGGTAGAGTGCGACGCTTCGGGCATGGGCATTGGGGCCATTTTACAGTAGTTGGGCCATCATATTGCGTATTTTAGTAGATAGTTGGCAGTCCATCATCACAAGCTAGCAGCCTATGAGCTCGAATTGATTGGGTTGGCCAAGGCGGTCCAACATTGGAGGCCTTATCTCTGGGGCCGGGCTTTTCTCATACGCATGGATCACTATAGCCTTAAATTCCTACTAGAACAGCGTTTGACGACATCGCCACAGCAGCACTGGATCAGTAAGTTGTTGGGGTTTGACTTCTCGGTGGAATATCATGCGGGGAGATTAAATAAGGCGGCAGATGCCTTGTCACTGTGTTTTGAGGATCAGCAGCCGGTCTATTCGATCAGCCAGCCCAAATTTTTCATTCTGGACTTGGTGAGAGACGCACATGCCACTGACCCTGCACTGCAAGAACTGCATCAGAAGATTTTGGAAGGGACAATGAATTCGAAGTGGTCCATCCAGGATTCACTTATTTATTACAAGCAGTGGCTTTTCCTTCCACCTGAGTCCGAGTTGATTCCAGCTATTCTCTCGGTCTACCATGACAGTACACACGAGGGGATACTGAAGACCTTGCATAAAATCTGAGCATGACAGTACACACGAGGGGATACTGAAGACCTTGCACAAAATCTGAGCTGATTTTTACTGGCAAGCCATGAAACCCTCTATTGCGACTTATGTGGGCGACTGTCAAGTATGCCAGCGCAACAAAGCCGAGCACTTGAGTCCAGCCGGTCTTCTCCAGCCTCTGGCCCTTCCTATGCAGGTTTGGGCTGACATTTCGATGGATTTTGTGGAAGGTCTACCCCTGTCCTCCGGCAAATCCGTATTTTTCTTGGTGGTTGATAGATTCTCCAAGTACAGACATTTTATACCGTTGGCTCATCCTTATACATCAACACAGGTTGCTCAAACTTTCCTGGCAGATAGTCCGCTTAAATGGCATTCCAGAATCCATTGTGAGTGACAAAGATGCAGTTTTCACGAGCACCTTTTGGCGGGAACTTTTTTGCTTGAGCGGGACTAAATTGAAGTTCTCTTTTGCCTATCATCCACAGACAGATGGGTAGACAGAGGTGGTGAACCGCACCATCGAGATGTATCTATGGTGCTTGGTGGGTGATCGTCCATGGCAATGGGTTCAATGGCTTTCGTGGGCCGAATACTATTAACTTCGTTCCACTCTGCCTTGCAATTCACTCCTTTCTGGCTTATATATGGTCAGGATCCACCTTGCCTTCTCTCGTACAACCCAGGGTCCACCCACGTGGACGCGATTGATCAGGCACTCATGGACCGAGATCTGCTGCTACAGAATATCACAGAACGGCTATGACGTGCCCAAGCTCGGATGAAGGATGTCTACGACAAAGGCCACCATGAGGTCTCTTTTGAGGTTGGGGAGTATGTGTGGATACGGCTCCAGCCCTATCGTCAGTAGACTCTTGCAGGACCTCCACGTTATAAGCTCTCTCCCAGATTTTTTGGGCCATTTCCCATTCTTCGACGCGTGGGACTTGTCGCCTATCAGCTCAAATTACCAGACATGGCCAAAATTCATGATGTATTTCATGTCTCTCTTTTGAAGCCACATTCCGGGGCACAGCCTACATCCATTCCACTTCTACCACCGGTTGATAATGGCGAGGTTATTCTTAACCCAGCTGCGGTGTTACACGCGCGGCTGACCAATGACCATTGGGAGATTCTCGTTCAGTGGACGGACACTGACCCTGACGCTGCAACATGGGAACATGTCGACATCTTCAAACAAGTCTACCCAGCTTTTGAGCTTGAGGACAAGCTCTTTCTCCATGGGGAGGCAGATGTTGTGGACTCAATAGCACACCGAGTCACACAACGAAGGAGGCAACAACAACTCACTCAATAGGATTTATTTCTTATATTACTTTGAGTAGGATTTATTTCTTATATTGTTTTAAGTAGGAGTTATTTCTAATTACTTTTATATGTAGGGGCATTATGGGGAATTATTGTAACCCTAACCCTAAAACTCCATGACGTGATCTTTATAAGGGAAAGGAATGAATGAAATAGGTAAGCTTTGAGATTTTTGAATAACCTAGTGTAAACAGGTTAAGATCACCTCTTGATCTCGAGTTTAGGGTTTACTCCAAAAATCCAACCTATCCTTCACCCTCCATCCTCATCCAAATTCGTCCATCTTCATCCTTCATCATCCATACTAAGAAGAGGAGCTTCCTGCCTCTTTTCCAAGCCCAAAGAGAGGGTCTTCCCTCCTTCTCAGCGTCAACAATCAGCAAGGGTTCTAACCCTCTTGACGAGCAGAAAAAGGAAGGATTTTCTGGTTCTCCACGTGAAGAGCCGGTGCATCCCTTCCTAGCTTGGAAGCATCACTGAAACCTAGCCTCAACGTCTACCAAGGTGAGCCAAGGGCTACACATAAGCTAAGGCTTCAATCCTAGCACGAGCAACAACCAAATCAGGGTTGAAACCCTGATTTACTTGAGCAAGAAAAGGTACTTCTTCCATTATCTCTCCACCTGAATTATTTCCATTCTAGCTATAACTTTAGCACTAGAGTGGGTTCATAAAAGGGAGACTGATCACTAGTGGAAGATTAGCCAAAGAAGGGATCTTTGACCCTCCTTACTGAGTCCAGCAACTCAGTACCAGTGTTGGATTCACAAATCCCACGCCGTGTTACTCGATCCATGACCCAGGACAGTAACATTCAATGGGAGTACCTTCCCCAGGATCCTCTACCTCTAACCAGAACAACCGCTTGCAGATGTGGCTTTGAGTGTATTTCTCTTCACAATTAAAACAGAGCCCCTACGCCCGGTGTTTCTCCATGTTGAACTTAGAGAGCCTTTTAATAAACTGAGGGGGAGGTACTGGCCTAGTAGGCTCAAGCTGACTAGGCTATAGGTTGTGCTAGACGAGGGGGGGTGTGCTTGGGCTCCTGTGGCTACTCTGCCTGGCCAAGGGGAGCGACGAACCAAGGACTCACGTAGGATGCGATGTTTAGCATCGAAAGTGCGGGCCAAATTCATGGCCTGATCCAAAGAGAATGGCCCTTCTAATTCCACCTTGAGGCGTAGAGCCTCCACCAACCTGGCAGTGAACAATTGGACATGTTGGCTCGGACAGACAAACATACTAGCTCGGGCAAGGTGTTCTTGAAACTACTTCTGATACTCTTCAATGGAACCTGTCTATTTCAGGTTAACCAAATCCCCAAGGGGATTGCTGCGTGCAGGGGACCCAAACCGCAACAGACAGGACTCCCTAAAACAATCCCATTCATGGACGAGGTGTGCCACATCAAACTGGGAATACCACAGTAAAGCCTCGTCCAGCAGATGGAAAGTAACTAATGAAACTCTCTCCTCCAGGTTGGTGAGCTGGTGCCAAAAGAAGTGCTCACAACGTTGGAGCCACATTAACGGGTCCGTCAACCCGTCATACGTTGGAAACGTGAGCTTTGTATACCTGGGTACGTTGCTGGTACTGTTTCCATGAAAAGTCCTGGGAGGGTCTGAGCAGGGTGCATCGGCGGCAACGACAGGGGTGGCTGGTCGGAGTATTCTGCAGGGCGTGACCCACTACCCGGACAGGAAGGCTCCCGTGAACCCCGAAAATGGAAGAGCTGGACCATGTACTCCCGAAGCCCCTGGATTTGCGACTCGAGCTCTGTTCGAAACTTTGTTCGAAGGTCGTCCATGGTTGAACGTCCATCGGTGGGAGAGGAAGAGTCGCCCATGGTGGTCCTGTCTGATACCACATTGTTAAGCTCTTTGGCCATGGACCGAGTCACCTGACGCTTTCCTCGGTCTTCCAAATTGAAAGGAGGTGACGATCTGTATTGCAGGTGTTTGGAACCCCCAATGGTGACAGGGCAGTTCGGCGGAAGACGAACAGTCACGACGACCAACCGAGCGAAGATGAATCGTCGGTCTGTCGGAATACAACAAGGCAGGTCGGAGAGGGACTCCGATGGTGATCGCCGTTCAGACAGGTTCTGCGACAGTGCCGAAACAGAGTTCTGCGACAGTGTCGAAACAGAGTATTGAGCTAACTGGAGCGGTAGCGGAGTGGGACCGAACTGGCTCAACGAAGGGTAGTGGTGGAAGCGGAACGGTCGTGAGGGAAGGGGATAATCGAGTTTTGAAGGAAACTCGAACCTGAGCCTCGTTGGAGGGAGAGCTCGACCTTCGTTAACTATTCATCCAATCTTCCATTTCATTTTGATGGCGTTCCTATAAATACTAGGAACGCCCCATAAAATAATGCCCAAATCATTAATGTCCCACTAATTTACCAAATTGCCACTACTTACGGCATGAGTAAAATTACCTTAATTACCCCTATGTCTACATGCTACTCTGGATGCTATGGAGTCCATAACAAAATCTTGACAACATCTCCCTACACCCCTCATATTATACCAACATAATTAATTAACATGCATGCGCCACACTCTGTTACAAGAGCACACTACATACTAGTCAACAGAATATACATTATAACACTCGAGGAATTTGTGGGAGATGCATACGAATGCATGGACATCTGTGTTATAGCTATATCCTATCAAACTTATAGACCTAAGACTCTTCCCTCCACTACACAACCTAGTAACACAATGACTCATCCTACAACATATATATATATATATGACTAGTAAAATGCATATGATTGTCCCTTCGTTTTCCTCTTCCTTCATGATGGGCAGTTTTTCCTAGCCTGCATGAAAAATATTTCATAGCATTTCAATTATAAATATATAGGAAAAAAATGATTATCTTTATCATCTCAATATATATAAAAATATTGACAATCGACAATTTCATAAAAAAAATACAACAATTGTCAAGCACAACTGATTCGATACACCAAGACAATTCGCACAACCTGTTCATGAATCATCTCAGCGAGTAATCAGCTATTTGCGGGGATTGTAGTAAGAGAGAGTTGTAAAGACAGTCTGCAAAATGGTGAGAGCTATAATGAGAGTTGCTGCAATCAATAAGAGCACCGTCCAAGGGCTGCTGAAGTATGTGCTCTTGAGGTTCAAGCGCCACACCTGCATACGTCTGTTCCATTGTTTTTTCGCTCTTCCATACACTAAACATCCAGGTCCTTCATCACATAATAAAGATCACTGTTCGATTGGAAGTCTATTCTGTTCCACAATGACCCGAACAGGTCTTTGATCCTGATAGTCACCGAGTGCTCTGATGGTGAGCAACTGGGCCGAGTGGAGAATTTGAACGTCCTCCTTGTCGAGCAGACACGACATGAAAACGATGTAATTGGCTATATCAAGTGCTATGCCGGCATGGAGGCACTCGAAAGCCAAGAGATTCAACCAAATAACCTCTGAGAATCCATTCAACTCAAACTCTGGGAGGTGAAGGACGTTCTTCTCTAGCTTGATGTCACTGAGGAAATTGCATTCACTTTTCTCAAAAACAATTCCAGCCTGTGCGCATTGGGATAGGCTTCTAGTCCGTATCTCAGATATCTCAGAATAACTTAATTTTGGCAAATTCTAGTTACTTCCAATGACTCTGCCCCTGAGAAAGTCTACTATATGCAGCTTGGAGAATTGCCAACAAATGTCATGCCCAACAAACGACAGAAGTCCGTTCAAGTATTCATCCTGTTTGTGAGAGTGACAAAAGGATCACAAACAGATCTCAAGATGAAAAACATGATCTCGTGAATCCTGCTAACACATCATAGTTTGCTATATAAAGAATCACTTTGAGAACTAATTTTCAGAAACCTGTTTATTTTTCCCAAACTCAAAACCTGTTTTTATAAAGAATCACTTGAACTAATATTAAAGTTGCTATATAAAGAATCCCAAACTTATCACGACATAAGAACATGCTAGATTTTCCAGAAAGTCTTACCGAATCAGTGCGCTTCTCATCATCAACAGCTAACAATTTCTCCAGCACCAAGAAGGGAAGCTGGTTTTCCAACATTAAGGTTTCCCGTACCAAAATGATGACGACAGAGGCTAGCCAACGACTACTAAAGATGGGGTCACTTGAGCCGTAATCGATGTTCTCTCCTCCAGAGTAAAATACTCTCAGAATCTCCAGCACAAAGCAGCCATCAAGAATCATTAGCTCCAGGAATTTATCCTCATCCATCCATTCTTCATCTAACTTCTCATATGATTCCATCAGCTGATGCACACAGCCCTTCATCGACACCTTGAAGTCATTTATTGTTTTCTTTGATCGCTTTAGGAACTGGCTAAGTGCACTGTACTTGTGCTCTTCCATGGCGCTCAAGTGTGTCGCACCAAGGTGATATGGGCCAACTGAGACAAGCTGTGGTTTGTAAAACTTCTCTTTTTCCGGGATAAAATAAGAAGGCACTCTGTATATTGAGCATTTGTACCATCTGTTTGCTTCCTCACTGGTGTCCAGCAATCTTTGCAGTCGATCGGCGTCGATGAAGACGGACTTGGAGTTCTGCGTCAGCATCGCTGGAGCAATATGATGGCCATCTTCTGGTGGCATGTTGGCTTCCATGATAGAAGAGATCTCTCAGAATCGGTGATGGTTAAGACCCAAAACACATTTGGCTGTGTTTTAAATTAGCTCTACGCGTCAAGACACAAAACACATTTGATTCAGTCCACACTTTTGGGGATATGAAAATAATGATGAACGAAGATGCCTACACCCTCGTTTTCTTTTTGTTTTAGAATCATCTTCCTGCAGTGGAAATGGCAGAACCAGACATAAATGTCATATTCTAATCGTTGTTTTTTTTATTGTTTTCTTCATCGCTTCATCTTTGAAGCTGCCTACAATGATATGATATATAACTACTCTGTTATAAATAATCAACTTGGCACGATGGTGGGTGTATCTAGTGAGGTTTCAAATCCTTTGAGAATGACTGCATCTGAGATTTATCTACTTTAATCTTTTTATCGAGATCTCTTAACCTGTTCTCTAGATTTTTACCATGATCATGGATTGATTTTTCTAGTGACGACAGTGTATAAACTTACTTTTCAAACAATAGTTGCTTCTCTTTTGCTTTTTCTAGCTCCTCCTCAATCTTTCTAACTAATTATGCCAGCTATAGGACATAAAGGATAAAACTTCAGGTAACTGATAAAAAAAATACAAATATCTGCATAAGAGCCATAAAACACAATAATGAAGGCTAAAACTGAAAATGAAATTTTAGCGGTGGTGAAACACCTTGTGATGTTCATGTTGTTCAACTCTTTTTGAAAGAGTGCAAGATCGTATTCTTTCAATTCCAACTGATATTTAAGATGTGCAAATTGAAAGCTTTATATGAACTTCTAAACATAAATAAAATTCATAAAATTGAAACGAACTTCTAAACTTAAATGAAATTCATAAAACTGAAACGAAAACATATCTCCCGTCATGGCAATCAATTTCCGGTGATTGGAGCGTCTCATCTATTTCAGAGGTTCGTCGATGGTAAACGTCCAAGCACCCTTCTGCTAAACTAGACACATTTCTTAAATTCCTCCTTTCCATCAAAGGAGGAGAAGTTATAACTACTACCAATTACAACCAACGACCACCATCCACCTAGGGAAACCACCTAGTGAATGGGTCAATTATGGAAACTGACTTACACAAATTTCTTCTGAATAGGCAGAATTTGTGTAATCTGCAAAATTAAGACAAATAAGAAACATGTTCTTGCAAGATGATACTGGCAATGAAGTTCTTAAGAACAATAGAATATTTTTTTAAGAACTAAATGTTAAGCTTAAACCTCACTTACAATGGGGTTCAAATTTTTTAACATCCAACAAGAATTTAGATTTAACAATATTATTGGATAAATCAATGTTGAAGAGCAGGCATGAAAGAGTTTTACATGACTCCCACAACAAGAAGTCTCACCAAGGCAAAATTATTATGGAGGAGTCTTATAGGAATTTCACAAAAGAGGTCTCACAAAAGAATCCCAGTTAAAGGTCTTTTAGTTATGTTAGTTTTCTATTTATATTCAGTTATCTAATTGTGTTAGAACTTATCTTTAAGTGTTAGACTTTGGGCATAACTGAGACAATGATAGTTTAATTATTATTGGATACTACTTGTTTCCTCTATTATAAATAGAGGTTCATTATACTAAAATTATAATAAGTTAGTGAAATATTTATCTTTTCCAAAAATTCAATATGGTATCAGAGTGGGAATAACTTCTTCTTTTTTCTCTCTCTCTACACTTCAAGAACCAATCCACATTTGATTCTATCTATTTCTGCAATGAGATAAAAATTGAAACTATTGTCCACATATTTTATTCAATCCAACTCAACCACCTCTTCCACGTCCGCACATATGTCACCAGTATTACATGGTTGGTGGAAGGAGTAACCACACATCTTCACCAACATTATTGCATCATCGTCAGGGCAGTCAAGCTCATGTTGGATGGGAGAAGCAGGACAAACTTGTCGTGGCTCGAGTGGACGTTGATGAAGCTATTGGAAGATGGACCCAAGCCCACACGACCAAGGAAGACCCACATATCCAAGTGTGTTAGAAGATGGGCCCAAGCCCATAAGATATGGACCCACCATGATCACACGAGCAGGTGGGACCCACCATGATCACGTGAGGTGGCATGATGAGTCTTACATAATAAAAAGTCTTACAGAGCTAAAATTATTATGGAAGCAGGTCTCACAGAAGTGTTTCTGTTTAAAGGTGTTTTAATTATGTTAGTCTTCTATTTATATTGAGTTATTTAACTATGCTAGGACTTATCTTTTAAGTGTTAGAGTTTGGGTGTAATTGGGACAAGGGTAGTTTATTTGTAATTGGACTCTACTACTTTCCTCTATTATAAATAGAGATTTATGTACTCCGATTACAAAAAAGTCAATGAAATACTTCTCTTTTCCATAAATTCAACATGGTATCAGAGTAGGTTCTATGAGTTGAGTCGATCAACCCACCGAAATAATGTGATCTTTTCTGGTCTATTATCTCTTGCAGTTTAGGTTCGTATTTTTTGTCTCTTTTCAGTCCTTAAACTCGTTGTTTCCTTTGTGTTTTTCAGCTCTATACTAAGCTTTTCATATTGTATATTATATATTGACGGAAATACATTCGAGTCTACTTTTTGAGTAAAAACTAATTTTTGAAATTGGAGTTATCAACAAAGAGAAATCGATATTTGAAGCAACAAAGGTCAGAATGCAACAGAGGTTCGAGTAGCAACAGAAAGCTTCAACTTTCGAACTATTTAATGCTATAAAGAATGAGACTTTATATGGAGAATTATATATCAAAAGAAAGATCTGTAAGTCTATTTTTTTACCTATTCAAGAAATTTTTTATCTTAATTTTTTATACAAAGATATTGATCTTGGAAGAGTCAATGGTTGTGCAGGAAAAAGGAGAGAGAGTACTTAGTTTGGAGATATTACAGAGGCCGAAATATATCAGATTATATATCTTAAAAAAATTATATTTTATGAAGTGAAGTTATACTTGGATGAAATATATTTAAGTATATTTTCAGAGGGAGAAAATTTCATGTGAATCTAATCTATATTTAAGGATATATTCGCATTAGAAAAATCAAAGGTCATGCTTGTATCCTGTTGCATCGAAAAATTCGAGTTTAAGTCGAATTATTTCATATGTCCTTATTACTTTTAAGGACTTTCATTATTTACCTGTTATCTACTGCTATACTACTTCAAATTTGGTACATGTCTTGTGAATGAAAAACATTACCCACTTATCACCCATTTCTACCTTTGAGAGTCGGTGCTCGGGTTGGGACACTATGATGGAGGAGCTTATTACTACATTTAGGTTATTTGGTTCAAGCTGGGAGCATTGCCATTACCTCCCAGCTTGAGGGAGAGAAGTAGAAGAAGTACAATAAAGAGGTATTTTATTCCATATGTTGTGATAAGTTTTATTTGACCAAAATATTCAAGAAAGGGGGAGCACAAAAGATGAAGTTTTTGCATAAAAGAAGAAATTTTTGCAGCAAAGAAAATTGAAGACCAAGAATCCTAACTCGCAATAATAATTGTGGTAATTATTGGTGATACCTGACTCGACTCGACTCAATCCTATTTCTCCAGCTGGATTATTATTTCGAAGTATCCTCAACATATTCCTTGGTCAACATATTATTTGGTGTAGATACTCACATCAGATTATTTCATGAGTCCTTATACAAGGATTTTTATTATTTTGGTTCATGTTATATGGGCCCAAGTCCATTTCAGCTACAACTATTGTGTCTCTTTGGATGAGACATTATTATTGAAGGACTTCTCAGTTGTTGATTTTTTGGCTATTCTAATGGATGACAAAAGCCAAGGTGGCCCCAGAATATTATCTTTTGAGTGATTATCCGTTACCCCCCTTAATTGGCATTTATTACTCCTACCACTTGTGAGTCGATGTCTAGGGTTTAGACACGGTGATGGAGGAGTTTTATTACACTTTTGAGCATTAAGTATTGACCCACTACTTACAGAAGATAGGAGTATGCCCTACATCCAGCATGGGTTATGATTGGAGTATGGAGTAATGTCATACGACTTAAGTTGATTTTACTCTCACTTATCTTATGCCAGTTGGGCCTCATAGAAGATACCACCAACGTGAGGGGGAGTGTTGGAAGATATGGAGGACTACCATTTTATACGAGAAGATCATATACATCATTTGTAGCAAGCTGAGAGTTCTTGATGTTCTCTCACTCCCAACTTGAGGGGGAGTGTTAGAAGATGGGCCCAAGCCCACATATCCAAGTGTGTTGGAAGATGGGCCCAAGCCTATAAGATATAGACATACCATGATCACACAAGCTGGTGGGAGGTAAAATTATTATGGAAGCAGGTAACATAGAAGAGTTTCAGTTTAAAGGTGTTTTAGTTATGTTAGTCTTCTATTTATATTGAGTTATTTAAATATGCTAAGACTTATCTTTAAGTGTTAGAGTTTGGGTGTAATTGGGACAAGGGGTAGTTTATTTGTAATTGGACTCTACTACTTTCCCCTATTGTAAATAGAGGTTCATGTACTCTAATTACTAAAAAAGTCAATGAAGTATTTTTTTTTTCTATAAATTCAACAGAAACCTATCGTAAAAAAGGAGTCGAACAGAGAATGATGAAACCCTATATTGAAAAGACAAATGAATTGAGCATACGATAAAAAAGAGGAAAAAGAGTCAACCCCTATGGTGAAAGTCGACTCCATCAAGGAAGCAAAAGAAAAAAGGAGTTAACCCCAAGATATAAAAACTTTTGATATTAGAAAATGGTCGACCCCTTATCATGAGGAATCAACCCCTATGTCAAGATGAAATGCAAAAAGGAGTAAACAAAACAAAAAAAATTTAGAAGAAGAAAATTAGGAGTTGACCTCTACAGAAGCAAAAGAAAACAAAAAAGTGAGAGAAGGCGTCGACATCAAGTAGAGGGGTAAATCCCTTGCAATAGGAATTCAAACGTTTTGAATGTTTGACTACATCTAGGAGTGATGAGAATGCAAAATGTCATATTTTTATCCCTTAATGCTTCGGATTTTATAATTATTTGGTGCCTAAATATACTCATCATTCTTATATTTTGATTAGGATGTGAAAGGAAGCGTTAAGTGCAAAACGAAGTTAATTGGGCGATACTGGATAGTTTCAACATTGCCTCATAATCTGGGCATAACTCTCTCATCTGAGTCGCGGCACGTGCACTGTGACCCAGACCAGATACACGAAAAGGAAAACCCTAAACCGGGAGAAAGAAGAGGAATAAAAGGAGAAAAGGAGTTCGGCACCCCAGACCTCATTTTCTCTTCTCCAGATTTTCCTCTCTTTTCTCTAGTTTTTTCCTTCAGATTTCTTGTTGGCCCTTTGTAGCTAAACTTTCAGACTTGGTCAAAGGAAACTGAAGCCTCGGTATCAATACAACTGTGAGATCTTATTTGTTTTCATCCTTCAATTTATGTTTTGAGTATCCAATGTTCTTCTGTAATTTTCTTTCATGATTGTCTCGTTTCAGCACTAGGAGGCCTACTAGTTTACTACTCGTTGCAATCTACTGTTAGGTTAGATGTCAAATCCGTAATTGTTTGATCTCTCTAACCTGTGAAGCAATCGAGATTTGATGATTTGGTGTGTCAGGAATTATTAGATTTTGAGAAGAACGCTGGACTAAATTAAATGTAGCCACTTGTACTTGTGTGGTTTAACTTCATCGACCTCTCTAATTTTTTAGGCTTTTGCGAGATTAAACCTTGAGCTCTTGTCTTGGGTTGTTTAGTAGTTAGGGTTAATTGAATCGCTTGTTTTCTAATTAACTACGAAAGGAGAGATAGGAAGATACTTCCAACGGTGAATATTCAAGTGCGAATTGTTATATGCTTGCATCGATGATTAGTTGTGAAATTTCGATGGTGGATGTTGACTTAGACCAAGGTTTGTTCTTTTGATTGATTTCAATTCTTTTAATTTGAATTGTTTCTAAGTTGTTTTTTTAAAGTGTTTTTGTTATACTCAAACCCCCTCATCCTTGTTCATGGAGCATAAAAGTATACATATCACTCTTCGTGGGATCGATCCTTACTCGCACTACTACATATATATTTAGGAGTATAGGTTTTATTTTTGGTTGCCTATGACAGCACACCAAATTTTGGCGCCGTTGCCGGGGAATGATTCTAGTTGATGTTTTTTGTGCTTCTTGTGATCCTTATTTCGTTCTTGAAAAAAAAATTCCTGATTTGTTTTTCATTTTTTATTAGAGTTCCCTTGATTGTTTATGACTGTATCTTGATCTTCTAATCAAGGTGATTTGTAGTGCCATCCAGAAATAGAGAGAACTTTGTGCAGGTTAAGGAGAGAAACTCTAGAGGAATTTTGAAGAGAACAATCTAGCTCTTTATTCCCCATTTGATAGCATTCTGATTTAGAGGAGGAGGAAGTCATGGCTGGAAATCGAACATTGAAAGAGCTTGCAGCCCCTGATTTGAATCAACAATCCTTATGCATAACATTCCCTACTTTAGATGATACTACTACATTTGAATTAAAATATGGACTAATACATCTCTTACCCACGTTTCATGGTCTTGTAGGTGAAGATCGCCACAAGCATCTAAAGGAGTTTCATGTGGTATGCACGAGTATGAAACCCACAGGGGCGACTGAAGAGCAAATTAAATTACAAGCCTTTCTATTTTCTTTGAAGGATTCGGCTAAGGATTGGCTCTATTATCTACCGTTCGAGAGTATTACCACATGGGATGAGATGAAGAGATTGTTTTTGGAGAAATATTTCCCAGCTTCAAGGGCGGCCAACATTCGGAAAGAAATTTGTGGTGTAAGGCAGCATAACGGAGACTCCCTACATGAATATTGGGAACGTTTCAAGAAATTATGTGCAAGCTGACCCCATCATCAGATTAGTGAGCAGCTTCTTATCCAGTATTTCTATGAGGGCCTTCTACCCACTGATAGGAGTATGATTGATGTTGTTAGTGGAGGACCTTTGGTGGATAAAACTCCTGAGGCCGCGAGAAACTTGATTGCAAATATGGTGGCCAATTCTGAACAATTTGGTACTAGGCTTGACCTTCCATCTAAGAATGTTAATGAGGTAAAAATTTCCTCCCTTGAACAACTAATTGCGAGTCTAACTTCTCTTGTTCGTCAAATGGTTGTAGGTAATACGCAAATGGCGAAGGCTTGTGGGATTTGTTCAGTAGTAGGGCATCCAACAGATATGTGCCCAACTCTTCAAGAGGAGCCCACTGAGCAAGTGAATGCGGCGGGTGGTTTTCCTAGACAACCATAAAGGAAGTATGATCCCTATTCGAACACGTATAACATGGGATGGAGGGATCATCCCAACCTTAGCTATGGGAATCCACCGGTTAATCAGCCCACAACTCAAAATCACCCAAGTTACCAGCAATATAGGTAGTCATATCCCCCTAGACAACAACCGAACCCAACTTCCAATTCTGATATGTCTTTAAAAGATATTGTTAAATCTCTTGCCACTACTAATTTGAAATTTCAATAGGAGACAAGGGCCAATATTAAAAGTTTGGTCAATCAGATGGGTCAGATGGCAACCGCAATTAGTCGGCTAGAGGCGCAAAGTTTGGGGAAATTACCCTCTCAAACCGTAATAAATCCAAGAGAAACTGCAAGTGCAATCATTTTGAGAAGTGGTAAAGAAGTTGAGATTCCAGTAAAGGCAGCCCCTGCATCTTTGGAGCAAGAAAAGGAGAAAAACGTCATTGCTAAGAGGAACATTCCAAATGATGATGATGTACCTATGCGTAATTTTCCACCTCTTTCTGATTATAAACCAGTTCCTCCTTTTCCTCAAGCTTTGGCAGATTCTAGAAAAGATGAGCAAAATAAAGGTTTACATGAGACTTTCCGTAGATGTGAGGTAAATATTCCACTTTTAGATGCTATTAAACAAGTGCCTCGTTATGCTAATTCCTGAAAGAACTGTGCACAATTAAAAGGAAACAAAAACTTAAAGGATGTGAGAAGGTGAGAGTAGGGGAGAATGTTTCTGCAATTATTCAAAGAAAACTTCCTGCGAAGTGAAAAGATCCGGGTATGTTTACTATCCCTTATACATTAGGTAACATCGGATTTGAGAAGGTCATGATAGATTTAGGAGCTTTGATTAATGTCATGCCATATTCTATATATGCTTCTTTGAAACTTGGACCTTTGAATAAAACTAGTGTTGTGATTCAATTGGCTAATAGATCTAATGCCTATCCTAAGGGTGTAGTTGAGGATGTTCTTGTGAAGTTAATGATTTGATTTTTCCTACTGATTTCTATGTGCTTGATATGGAAAAGGATGAACAAATTGTTCCTGTTTTGTTAGGAAGACCATTCTTAAAGACATTCAAGACTAGGATAGATGTTCATAGTGGCACAGTTACCATGGAATTTGATGGTGAAATTGTTAAGTTTAACATTTATGATGCCATGAAATATCCTAGTGATGATAATCATGTTTATTTTGTTGATGTGATTGATTCTTTCACACACGAAGTTTTTGAACTTGATGGAAAAGATGAATTGGAAGTTGCCATTAGTAAGCATCTTGAGAAAGAGAATGAAGAGTTAGCCTTGAGTTCTGATTTGCAAGAAATTGTTGCAGCATTGAATGATATTCCACAGTTACAACATTCAAAAAAGTTCTTTATATTGAGTTACCAGTTTCTAGCGAGAGGCCTTTACCCTTTGTTTTGCAGGCTTCCACTTCAAATTTGAAGCCTCTCCCTAATCACCTCAAGTACATATTCCTTGGAAATGGAGGAATGTTACCAGTGATCATCTTCAGTAAACTTAGTGTACTGCAAGAAGAAAAGCATGTGCAGGATGAACTTTATTTGCAAAAAATGTTCCCTGATGAGCAATTGCTCATCGTGAGTGTGACATTACCTTAGTATGAGAATATTTTAAATTATTTGGTTATTAATATGTTACCTTCTGGTTTGTCTAGGGCTCAAAGAGATAAGGTTAAGAGTGATGCCAAATACTATGTGTGGGATGACCCATAATTACGGAAGCATTGAGTCGAGCCAATGACAATAAACAAAGGCGTTGCTCGGGAGGCAACCCAAGGGGAGTTTGTTCCTTTTTCTCTTTATTTTCGTATTTATATTTTGGTTATTTGTGCCTTCTCTTTATATTTCACCTTACATTGGGAACAATGTAAGTTCAAAGTGTGGGGTAGGGGATTTAGGTTGTGTTTCAATTCTATTTTTTTTAAATAATAATAATAATAATTACAAAAAAATATTCTTTGTTTTTTGTGGTTTTTAATGATTTTTGGTTGTGTATGTCATGAGCAAGATTAAATTAGGCTCTTGAAAGATTCAAAACATTATTGAATAAGTAATCTTCCAACTGAGAATAAATTAGTCTAGTTATTTTCTTTGAGGATGGTTGTGACTAAATTTGGTAGACAAAAACCGATGAGATTTTGAACCTTTAGACTGACACATCCATATCAGTCTCACTATTTTCTTTCATGAGAGATAATCTTCCATGGATTTGTTTCTCTAGAACTTGCCTTGATTCTCTTTTGAGGTCACATTGACACTTGCATGCATGAACATGATTAAGGCCTTCTTTGTTATAAGCTACATAAGCCAAATAGCCTAACTTGTAATTAATTTTTTTTCCTTTTGTTGAACCCCTTTGAGATTTATTGTTTTTTTTTTTTTTGTGAACCCACGTTACTAGCTTTAAACCTGAGAAAAAAAGAAAAAAAAAACCTTTACCCAAGCCGTAAAGCTAGTGGAGTATTGTTCATCATTATGGTTCATATGGGTGTGAGTGTGGGGCTGTCTAGATTTGTGGTAAGGCTATGACTGGTGAAATGGAACATGTTTTCATCCTAAATTCATGAGTTCCATTGTTAGTAAAAAAAAAAAAAGGTGAAGAGAAAAAGAAAAGAAGAAAGGAAGTGATGGAGGGAAAGGTTTTTAAAGTTACAAACTGTCTGTGTTCATAATTCTTCCTAAAATTCCAAGAAAGGGGTCTATTTATACAAGATAGATACAAATTGAAGAAGATGCTGAGTGGAGTGATTGGTTTTACATGTCTAATATATTCGAGCTTGAGTTGATTCATTTTTGCTCCACTAATTTTGATGGCTTTTGAGCTACATTCCCAAATATTTCCCACCTTGATCCTAAACCCCGTTACAACCTTTGAAAAGTCCTTATGATTTGTGTTATGCATGTGATCTGAGTGGTGGAGAATGAGAAAATATGCAAGCCTATGGTAGATCATTTTCATCTCATTTTCATCAAAATGAATTTGAGACAAACACATACCCTTCAAACACATGAGAGTTGAGTGTTTATTTCTGTGAGAATGTCTTTGAATGAAAATGCTTACTAAGTAATTGTAAGTTGTTTAAGAATTTTTGTTCATGATATGTTATGAGTTTTGAAGAGCTTAGTTTTTTTTTTGTTGATGGCGTTACAACCTTGGTATTTTTGGGAAAGTGAATTTGAGTTTTGCCCGAGGACGACCAAAAGCTAAGTGTGGGGGGAATTGATGAGAATGAAAAATGTCATATTTTTATCCCTTAATGCTTAGGATTTTATAATTATTTGGTGCCTAAATATACTCATTATTCTTATATTTTGATTTAGGATGCGAAGGGAAGCGTTAAGTGCAAAACAAAGTTAATTGGATGATTCTAGACAGTTTCGACATTGATTCGTAATTTGGACATAACTCTTTGGATATTTTTGAACTTGATGGAGATGATTCAAGATGCTATGTAATTCCAAGAAAATGTTATAAAACTTTTATGTTTTGAATTTTTTGAAATACGGGCTTCATCAAGATCGAAACTGGGCTTGAAGTCGCGGCACGTGCACTGTGACCAAGACCGGATGCACGAAAAGAAAAGCCCTAAACCAAGAGAAAGAAGGGGAATAAAAGGAGAAAAGGAGTTCGGCACCCCTGACCTCATTTCTCTCCTCCAGCTTTTCCTATCTCTTTTCTCTAGTTTTTTTCCTTCAGATTTCTTCATGGTCCTGCGTGGCTAAACTTTCAGACTTAGTCAAAGGAACTGAAGCCTCGGTATCAATACAACTGTGAGATCTGATTTATTTTCACCGTTCAATTTATGTTTTGAGTATTCGATGTTCTTCTAAAATTTTCTTTTATGATTGTCTCGTTTAATTACTAGGAGACCTACTAGTTTATTACTCGTTGTAATCTACTGCTAGGTTAGATGTCAAATATGTAATTGTTTGATCTCTCTAACCTATGAAGTAATCGAGATTTGATGATTTGCTGCGTCAGGAACTATTAGATCTTCAGAAGAATGTTGGACAAAAGTAAATGCAAGCACTTGTGCATGTGTATTTTAGCTCCATCAATCTCTCTAATTCTTAAGCTATTACTAGATTAAACCTTTATCGATTGTCTTGGGTTGTTTAGTAGTTAGGGTTGATTGGATCGCTTGTTTTCTAATTAACTACGAAAGGAGAGATAGGAAGATAGTTCCAACGGTGAATATTCAAGTGCGAATTGATATGTGCTTGCATCGATGATCAGTTCTGAAATTCCGATTGTGGATGTTGACGTAGACCAAGGTTTGTTCTTTTGATTGATTTCAATTCTTTTGATTTGAATTTTTTCTAAGTTGTTATTTTTTAAAGTGTTTTCGTTATACTCAAACCCCCTCATCCTTGTTCACGGAGCATAAAAGTAGACTAATCACTCTTCGTGGGATCAATCCTTACTCGTACTACTACATATATTTTTAGGAGTATAGGTTTTATTTTTGGTTGCCTGCGACAACACACCAAGGTGCTTTAGGTCTTCAAGTCTTGTCAATGACTTACTAACATGTTTACCAACAAAAATAAGATTGATTAATTATTTTCATAATATTGGACCTAGTTTTCACATTTTCTATTAAATGACTAAACTAACCTTGTCCACTTACAACAAATAGTTTTTTGAATGTTGGAATTTGTGCTATTAAACCCCAAACTCACCCCTAATGAAATAAGCTTCTTACCACTATGAAAACCACGTCTCTCATGCCCTCACATATGATTTGAGAAGTTTTTGCCTCCACCAAAACTTTGAAAGCTAGTCAAATTTTATAGTTTTTTTCAATGAGCTAAGTACTTCAGTGCTTGTTCTTTTAAATCCTCATTGAATAATTAGATCTCAATTTTTTAAACATGTGCCAAGTGATTTTGATATAATATTTGGATTCAACAATTGCACTTTGAGTACTTATGTGATTCATTACCTCTTGAGTTCAGTTTTGTAGCATCTTCTATTTTCAAATCATATCAGTACATGCTTATAAGCTATTTTAATGGGGTATTTCATAGAGTGTTTGCAAATTATTGAAATTTGTGATAAGATTTCAAATTTAAATATTTACATGCATATACTTTTAGATATACAAAAGATACTTGGTCGAATGCAGTGAAATAGTGCTAGTATACTTTGAAATCATTTACTAAAGTTTATACTACCACTCGTAGACTATATTTTGAAATAAGTTCTTACATTGAGCTTGTGTCCATTCCCTTACTTGAAAAGTCAATCCGACATTTAAATTGAACCTATATTTTCAAATCAAGTAATTAAAGATTATCTTGAGCTACCTATATTTTTAAATCAAATCATTAAAGACTATTATGAGTTGTCTTTATTTTAAAATCAAGTCATTAAGGACTATGTTAAATTTCTGGTAACGTTAAGTAGGTACTAAGGATTGGGGTATTTATTCTTTGTGCTTGAATTATTAAAATCTGCCTATTAAGAGGCAATTTATATTGGATTATATTCTAAGCAAGTAATCATTGCAATTTGAGTCAAGCCTTGAGTAGGCAATACTGTGCTCACCCTAAATTGTTTGGGAGAAGTTTTTGTGGTTGAGGAGTATAAGTTGGAAAGTTGTGTTTGTTGTTGAATGAACCATACGTATTTGTGTATGCATGCGGTATTGAAAATCCCTTTGTCGGTCCAGGTTAGTGTGCCTAGTAAGTTGCTAAAAATCCGTGTACATGTTTAGGCTTTCGTAGCCTCATTAGCTATTGAAAAATCACTTTATGTGTCTGGACTATTGAGCGTAGTGAGTTGTTGTAAATCTAAGTGAGGGTGTGCTATTGTAAGTTGATTACTATAGCCAATTTGAGTGACTTAAGTTCTTGTATGGGCAACACTGTAATTGGCCTTAGAGGTGATTTTTTATCTTCCACTAGGGCAACCCAAGCTTAGTGAAACCTCAAGGTGCTAAAATATCTTGGGGGTGGACTAGCAACCCATGAAAGGATTGTGAACCACTTAAAATTTTTGTGTCCTTTATATGTTATTGGTTCTGCTTGTACCTTAATAACTGTGCATAAACCTAAATTATAAAATTATTTTTGCATTTTGAATTAATTGAAAGAACACACACATATGAATTACACAAAAGTACTTAAAATTAAGAGAAAAATTTAACAAGCCTCCCTCTAGGTTTGTTCCTAATCAGACCTAACAAAGTGTTTTATTCCATCTCAAAATGATAAAACTCTCCTTGAAAAGGTCCTATCTTTTCAGCCAAGTGCAGGAGAAGATTGAGGGGGGGTTAGTCAACAAAATGAAAATTTGATCTTCATCTTCATCTTCATCTTCATCTTCATCTTATGCATCTATATGATCTTCATCTTCGAAATGGGTCTTAGTGTGGACAACTTCATCTTCATCTTCATCTTCATCTTAGAAATTTAAAACCATTGATTTTAGTAATTATAAAAATAAGTTAATTAAACCAAGTGTTTGAGTTAACAATATTTTAATTACCACTATTAAATCACTAATACAATAGAGTAAATAAAAAAATTATGATTAATGAATAAAAAGTATTATATTAATAACATAAGAAAGATTTGCATGGTATTAATTAATAATATATTTTGACAAAATTAAAATTAATTAATTAATCAAATGCATACTTTAATTATATTTTATTTACCAGAGACTTAAATATGAAGTTTATTATAGTAATAAAATTGAAAAAAATAATAAATAAATACATATACAACTTTGAAAATAACCTAAAAAAAATTATTCAAATAACGAGTTCGTGCCTTTAATATTAAAATCAACAAGTTACAAGTTTAGTACATATAAATGACGCATGTTTAAAAGTAATAAGAGTAAACCATCGTTTATCGTTCCACATAGAAGTCGATATGGCATCTCGAAATTGTTGATTTCTGCCTCCGAGTGCTTGTTACTTGGCTACCCATGTCCTCAAGATCATCACAATCGTCGTTGTCTATATCATCCATTGCACCTAATTGAACCGCATCACCTCCTCCACCAAGCTCGCCACCCGAATCATCATCTTCATCTTCAAATACATCATCATAATCTTTTGCATGTATATAATTGTGCAATATGCAACAAGCATGTACAATTTTCACCTGGATCTTAAAAGAAAATGGAGGAGTGCCTTTTAACATTTGAAATCGAGCTTTTAAAGCACCAAAAGTTTGCTCAATAATATTCCGTAAAGATGAATGTCTTCGGTTAAATAATTCTTTTTCATTTCTAGGAATATTATCTCCAAATTCTTGTAGATGATATCGGGTTCCTCGATATGGAGCCAAAAATCTTGAAAGATTTGCATAACCAGCATCGACTAGATAATATTTTCCTATAATAGAAATTATATGCCACATAAAATAATTGAAGATAAAATAGATAAAAATTACTGTACAAAAAAATATTACTTACCTTCAGGTACAAAGATTTTATCTCGACGAGTCAATGCGTCCTTCAGTATACGGGAATCGGCTGCTGACCCCTCCCATCCAGCAAGTACATAAGTGAATTGCATATCAAATGAACATGCTGCCATCACATTTTGTGAGAGATAACCTTTTCTATTCCAAAACCTTGGTTGATCTTCAAGTGGAATGTTGGCTTTGATATGAGTTCCATCAATAGCTCCAATACAATCCTAATTATACATTTTCAATTAATATTTACTCACTTTGTATATTAATCTAAAATTATTTAGTTATAGGAAGTGATGTTACCTTGAAGTAGGGATAAAACATTGAATTGGTTACAATCTTCGAATGTGTGCATTCCGAAGGCTATTTGACGTAATCAAAGTGAAGTTTGAGGATTGCATCCAACACCTTGTTGAAATACTTACTTATGGTCAAGTTTGATCTATCAAACATCTCTGCTGTGACACTATACACTTGTCCTTGACCAACAGTTAGGAGGAAATATGCAAGTTGTTCTTCAACTGAGATGGTCTTTGTGGCTGATAAAAACCCTGTACTAGTAAGCATATCTGCCAATTTGTGAAATACCAGTTGGTTCATCCTGTAAACTTTCTGAAATTTAATTGGTGATTTGTCTAGTGCCTTTTGCAAATACAATAGATCATTCATCCCACAAAAACGTGGTACACGTCTGTTGCAATGGTACAGATAGTATCTTTCCATGGCGATCAACAAAGTTGTGAATGCAACCATAGTTGCAACATTTTCATCGTCTGTCATAGTATCCATGGAAATCCACAAATTCAATCGCCTAAAATTCATAAACACAAGTAAACATCAATCTTCAATCATAACCTATTTGCAATCACACCTATAAACAACCATATTCATCCACATTCCCACATCCTACATTCATCCACATTCCCACATCCTACATTCAATCACATCCTACATTCATCCACATTCCCACATCCTACATTCAATCACATCCTACATTCATCCACATTCCCACATCCTACATTCATCCACATTCCCACATCCTACATTCAATCACATCCTACATTCATCCACATTCCACATCCTACATTCAATCACATCCTACATTCATCCACATTCCACATCCATACTCAAAGCACCATATTCATCCATGCAATATATAAACACAACAACATATCAAATTTAAATACAAACCATACTAATAAGTCTTGCAACGTCATAATTCAAATATCATACCTAATACATAACAATATTCCAAAAGAATAGTGTATTTATAACGCATTACAATTAGTTTTCAAAACAAAATTTAAGCCACTTGACCCGCTCTTCCACTGCCATCTTCGTAAACATGACCTTCTTACTTGGCGTATCCAACCATGAAGGAGCGTGAAACTTCAATTTTGTAGGCAAGTCCAGGATTTCCCTGAGGGCTTTGACCCAATCTCTTACAATATCGTCTTTCATCATGAAATTCTCAAATGTCTTAGAAATTCGATCTATTGCATCAAAGATTCTTCTACTAGTGTCATCATCGGGCATTTCGGTTCTCTTTCTACGACAACTTGAAGATGACCGTTTACTTCTTTCAGATTGATTACCTAGAGACTCATCCATGCTTAATAATGGTGATGGAGTATCCCTAACTATATCAACATCCTCTGGCTCATCCATCGAAACATGTTCCGATTCATGGATCACTTCATTGCCCTAATCTACAAAGGTTGCAGCTCCTGACCCTACCGCTATTGTGTTTCCCACCACCACAGCTAATTTGTCGTACAGGGGGCAGCCTTCACGTCTGTACTTCTCAGCATCTTTATGCTCCTACAAGAATAAAACATCATTTAGACGTCTTGGAATAGAGTTATACTAAAGCGGAAAACATAAAAAATATTTTATAGTACATCATGTAGTCAAGCCATACAGATTTACTGACCTTTATGTAATCAAGCCATACAGAATTACATGCAGTAACTCGTTGTGTGGTTGCATCCCAACCAAACCCACTAGTGTTGATACAGCTCGTTACCATTTGGTATGTTTTCTTTCATGCTCTTGTTCGATTCTTCACCTACTCAACAATTTTTTTCATGACTATGTCTTCATTGAACTTATTTACATAGTCCATGTATACCTCATGCTTCCACACCCCATTAGGCAACTTGTTCCCTAGATTGACCTGCTCGACCAAGAGATCGAGCATTTTGCTATCATCATCGAATGTCGAAATATCATATGTTCGACCACTTGGTTGTCTTCATGCAGCCATGTATAATCTAAATCCGAGACAGTCCTCACGGAAAAAACTTTATCAGATAACCTTTACTCGTCACGGAAACACAAACCATGAAAAAAAAAATACCAACACAAACCATAAAAAAAATACCATGTGGTGGATATGTATAATACCCAAATCTCCTCACCACATGGCAAAAACATTCCATAGCACTTCAAAAATTTTCACCAACATTCTCACACATTTCAAAATTAATTAAATTATTTTCACTAATACATATGCACTAAACAATGAAAACACACACACATCAAGTCCAAATTCACCAAAGACCCCTGGTAGAGCCCCATATAACTTCGCAGTCACTATGAACTGTACCTCGTCAATGATGGGGAGCGGGTTTCGTTGGCTAATGGACGCCCGTGTAGGTGACTCAACCTTGTTTGAATTGGACTAAAAACCCCTAAACACTAATTCCAGAACTTAATACCTTAAAAGCCCTAAACCCTAAACCCTACACCCTAATTCCAAACCCTAAACCTAAAAAACCCTAGAGCTTAAAAACACAAAACCCCCAAAACCTTAAAAACCATAAACCCCCTAAACCTTAAAAATCATAATCCCTAAAATACCATAAATCCTTAACCTAAACCCTAAACTTGAAACACAAACCATAAAAAAAAAACCTAAACCATCAAACCTTAAACCCTATCACCTACTAAACTCTAAACCCTAAACACTAATTCCACAACTTAATACATTAAAAGCCCTAAACCCTAAACCGAAAAGACCTTATAGCTTAAAAACACAAAACTCCCAAAACCTTAAAAACCCTAATCCCTAAAATACCCTAAATCCTTAACCATAAACCCTAAACCCTAATTACTGGACCCTTAAATACCGAGTAGCAAACCCTAAAAATAATCCATACACGAATCAAGAATTTAGACTATAAACCGTAACCCTAAATCCCAAAATAATGCACAAATAACCCCCAATTATGCATTGAAAATAAATTTAAATCAAATAAAACACTAATTTAAAGAAAAAATTAGGGTTTAGGCATACCTTCTGAAATTTTGGGACATCCGAAGCCGAAGGGTGAAATCGATGCCTAATCGAAGTAGATATTAAGCAATCGATGCCCAAATGTCCAAAATCGAAGAAAATCAAAATGGAAATGGGAAAATCGAACGAAATTGGAAGGTATTTTCAGGGGAAAGGAGATTAGCCAGAGAGAGAAGGGAGTGGAAGGCTGAAAGGGAGCAGAGAGGGAGAAGACAGAGAAGAAAGGGAGGTCGAGAGGGAATAGAGAGAGAGAAGCGAGAGAGAAAGAGTCCGAGAGAAGAGAGGGAGTCACGGAGACGAGAGAGCGGGTGCGAGAGAGAGGGCGAGGCCGAGAGAAGACCTAGAGATGAGGCCAGAGACGAGAGGGAACTGAGACGGTAGCCGAAGATGAAGGATGAGATCAATTTTATGGCAGCAGCGACCTCGGGGGTGCAGGGAGACGAGAGAGGGAGTGCGAGAGAGATGAAGGAAAAATTGAGAAATGACGATGCGCGAGGGGGGTTGCGAGGAGAGAGAGGGGAAAAAGTGAGCGTCGCCCGTCCTTCAATTCAAATAAGATCAAACAAGGCCTTCTTCCAGATGATCAAAATTAAACCGTGGAGATGAAGGACCCCTTCATCCCCTGCATCGAGATAAAGCTTCATCTGCGCTCCACTAATGACTTCAAGTGTTGAAGGGCGTTATGCGGTTGAAGATCATCTCGTCCTTCAAGTTGACTAACCCCCCCCCCCCCTGAAAGAAGGTGGAAAGGAGTGCCAAAAAAGGGCAAAGGTAAATCTAGAGAAGAAGAAAAGCTAAAAGAAGGGATGAATGAAGGAAATTAAAGAGAGAGAGAGAGAGAGAGAGAGAGATTGTATGGAAAGAGGAGAACAAAGAAGGTAGAGATTGATAAGACGAGTATCATGAGAGAAAAGAGAAGAGAGAAAGAAGGAAAAATGATAATTGCTTAGGATTTAGGCTTCCTTAGCCCCATACAAACTCTTTCTAGTTATATTTTTTTCTAATACATCAAATAAGAAACTCTTACTTTAACTAAGACTGAATCTCTAGAGGTTACATCAAAGAGGAATCTGGAGATTACATCAAATAGAAAATCTAGAACTCCTAATAGGAAACTAAGACTTTGACCTTTTCTTTTCTCCTTAATTGACCAACCATTTGAGCTTTTTTGATAGGCTACCCAAAATACCCGAGGCTGACGCACCCTTCTCATTCCCTATCTTGGCACCCAAGTCTCTTTCAGCTTTCTAATTTTTATTCCCTTAGGTCCCCCTTGCATGACCCACTTGAGTATAATACAAAAAACATTTTTATCATTCCGCTCCCCTTGGATGACAATTCTTATCCACAAGGATGAACACTAGAGAATTGTTGTAATGAGTTGTCTTCTAATGGTTTGAGGTGATGGTTCCTCCTCCTCTTGAAGTAGATACATTTGAAGTCTTTTGCACTGGTGTCTTGGAACAAGCTTCTCAGTACCTTTTGGTGGTGCTTGTGTGTTAGGGTTTGGGTGATGGTATGAGTGAAAGTTTACTTGTTGGGGAGGGCTAGAGTTGGTGGAATAAGTCATGGTTGGGTTGACTTTAGAGATAGGGTCGTAATGTGGGAGGGGATTGACATGGGTGTGCCTGGTTGGAATTGGGAGTGTAGTATGGTGGTGCATGGGCTAGACGGGTGTTTTCATGGTTGTAGGGGTGGGAATTATGAGGATTTGGTTGGGGTGGAGGAGAAGCTGAGATGGATGGAAATATGAGGGAGTTAGATGAAAGGTTGAGAGAGAAGTTTGGCTTGGTGGGAAGGTCAATTGAGGAGGGGGTTGGAAGGCATTGACAACAAGGGTGGTACAGGAGAAGGTGAAGAGGCTATTTCAAGGACAAATCTGAAGGAAGCTTCTTTGTCAAGAGGCTGATGAGAGGGGGAAGAAGGTCTTGATATTTTTTTCTTCCATGTCTAGCTTTTATTTATAGTGAGTCCTACCTTATTACATTATTACATTCTTCTTCTATTTAGAAGAGGAAACCGACATAGACTTAGAACAAAAAAAAAAAAAAAAAGGAAATCCATTATGAACCAAACACATAGAATCATACCTAAAGTAAAACTATCATAGTCCCAGTCACTACCAAGAATGACTTCCTAAATAAAATAACATGTAAGAAATATTTTAAAATAAAAAATTAAATCTAGAATCTCTAACACAATTATTCTCCTTTAGGTGCTTTAAGTAGGAAACAAATTTTCGTTTGAGTAGCTTCCACTTGTGAAACTTGTTCTTCATGATACTGGCCTTAAGACTCCAAGAAACCAACTTCTTTAATATAACCAAGCCGAGAAGTTGTTTTAAAGGCTTTGAAGATCAACATTAAGGTTACTAGGACAACATAGGATTCCAAAGTGAAGTTTGACTTTCGAAGTTACTAAAAGATGCACATATTCAGCAAGTCTTCTAGTATTCTATTCAAATTCTCATAGCCTTATTTTCCACTTGTAATTTCCTCCTATAAGAAAATGCACATTTAATATAACCAAGCCGAGAAGGATCTTTGATACTTCCACGCCCTTTGATAAAAACGTTGGAGGTAGAGGCGGCAAAAGGGATAGGAACAAGAATAATTTGATGCTTCTATAACCCTTCAACACCATCAACTCCATTGTCTATTCCTCCTGTCTATCATTTCTTCATCGAAAAAACTTTGGAAGCATAGTCCAACCAGTTAAAATTTCGAACATTTAAAGGTCAGACCAGTAGATTGATCTCCATGTTAATGCTTAGTACTCGTATCTCTGATTGAAATGCTGATGCCCAGTAACTGATATCAGCTCCACCATTTGAAAACAATCCTCCAGAAGTCAGAGGGTTTAGGGGTTTCTGTAATCGATAAGAATAGTTTCTCTGAATCCCAAGATACGGTCTATAGTGGAAAAGATGAACTGAAGCAAAAACCAGGGTGAGAGTCAAAGGAAAGAACAAAATAATCAAATATAAGACCTGATTCTCTTGAGCAGTTGATAAGTTTAAATCAATTTAAGTCACTCGAGCACTTGATAATTTAAGTCAACGTCGTTCACATAAGTCACTTGATGAGAGAGAGAGAGAGAGAGAGAGAGAGCAATTCTAAACATCTCAAATAACAAGAAAGACAAAAATTTGAAAACGTGGACCTGAAATTCATCATATTCCTTCTCCAAGGGAAGAAAATAAACTTTTTGAGCAGGAGAAAAGGAGAAAAACACTCACAAGATAGAAGGTAATAGAAAGAAAGGATGAAAGAGAGGAGTTCGAAAAGAAATTTGATCAGAAAGAGAAACTTCTTTACCAGTGGCAGTCTGAAGGAGAGTACTGGTTTGAAGTTGAAACTCAACCCGAAAGATTTGAGCAAGCAAATGGAAACCTAATATAACTTTTATTATTCATTCTACTTGTTTCGATCTTGAGAGATAAGATCGAAGTTACGAATTTGGAAAATACTTCTGTTAGTTATCTTATAATACCTTCCTGAAATACTTCTACCCAATGGTCATATATGATCCCTCAATCTCTCTCATTAATTTGTAATTTAATGAGCAATTACTGATTACCCTTTGAAAAGTATCCAGTATCCTCTTGCTTTGGTGGAGGTGTCTTTCTGTTCATCCACTTTGGGAGATAAAAACTTCATTAAAAACTTGACGTGTTTTCCTCAAAAACCATTTTAAAACTCTTAGGTCCGTGGAGACTTTTGTTATTAAATGGTGACCAACATGGCGACGTAACCCACAGAGAGCTTTTATAGAGAGAGCGCTTTCAGAGAGAGAGAGAGAGAGAGAGATGGAGATAGCTTTCAGTTTCGTATTGTCATTAACCTTTCTGGCTTTTGTAACCATTCTTCTGTATCTTTACACCCAGTTATGGTGGAAGCCGGAGAGAATGCGGGAGAAGCTCCGGCGCCAAGGGATCCGAGGTCCCCTACTTCCTTGCTGTTGGGAAACATGCAGGAGATGAAACAGATGGCCGCAACCACTCCCACGGACGATAAAGAAGACTGCGGGGGAGAGGTGGATCACCAGTATATTTCGAGGCTCTTCCCTTACTTTCAGCGGTGGAAAGAGCTTTATGGTACGTTACTCCATCACCCTCGTCTTCTTTTCATTTCTGAATCATCTTCCAGCTGTGGAAATGGCAGAACCAGCCATGGATGTCGTATTCTGATCTTTGTTTTTTTACTGTTTTCTTCATTCTTTCGTCTTTGAAGTTGCGTACACCTTCGTCTTCTTTTTTATTGTTTCGTCCACCACTTGGTCTTTGAAGTTGCCTACAATAAGATAGTATATAATAACTACGCTGTTATAAATAATCAACTTGTCATAGGGCTGGGTGTATCTGGTGATGTTTCGAATGCTTTTATTTCTTCATGTTTGAACTGAGCTATTCGAATAGTGTGCTAAAACCACTCAAATGTTAATGCCTTCCAGCATCTCTTTCTTTCTATTGTTTCTTTCTGTTGTTCAATGTTATGCCCTCCAGCTTCTCTTTCTATTGAATATACGTGTAGGCTTGCAGGACATAACTATAAAAAGGAAGAAGAAAGATGGAAGTGTTAGAAAACCGTAATCTTAAATCCATAATCTAGAATATATATCGTGTCAGAATATTAGGATTCTGGATAAATACCTGGATCCATTCCAAACGATCGCCTGTTGCGGAATTCTCCAGAAATCAACAAAGGAATTCTTCCTCAACTAAATCTCCTCATTCCTCAATGGGACCTTCTTCTCTCTTCCAAATGGGGAGAAGGGAAACTATGTGTGATTTAATATATTTGGGGACCATAACCATAATGTGTCTCCTTATATAGGGTTCCCATAATTTTATGGTATCTACTCAATTGGCCCGTATTCATGGCCCGTATTCATGGCCCATATTCCTTAATGGGCTTAACAAATTTAGATTACTTAATTTCACCCCATTCCATTAAAAATAGAAAATATAATTGAATAATAAATATGTTGCCCAAATTAGAATAGGAAACGTGAATTTCCTAACAATCTCCCACTTGGGTTACATATTATTCCTGAAACAATTATATCACAAATTCTTTAGGCGCGCATTTATATACTATTAATAATGGAACCATCTTATATATTAATAATGGAACCACCGCGACTTTCAACACATTACAGTCGTGACTAAACCACGATGATCACCATACTAATACACTCAATGACATAGATCAAATATGGATGAGTAGCATGGAAATTACATGCAATGTCATCTCAGACATGACTATTTCCAACTGGTCATTCTTTAGTCTTTAGTGAGATCTTTACAAAGTCCTTAATGCAATGTGAACATTGCACATAGAAAAACACAAGCAAGTTCATAAATAGAATAATAAGCAATCAATTTTATTACGTAAAAAATCGAATAACTCAATGTCTAAAGCAAACTTATAGTAAAAAAATGACTCCCACTAAACCAATGTATCCAAAAAAATAACGCCCATATGAGCAGTGTGCTCATGAAAGACCTTAGGCGTTAAACCCTTGGTTAATGGATCTGCTAGCATAGAATTTGTCCCTATATGTTCTATAGAAATCTGCTTAGTTTGAACTCTCTCCTTAACAACTAGAAACTTGATGTCGATAAACTTTGACTTCGTTGAGCTCCTGTTATTGTTGGAATAAATTACCGTCGAGTTATTGTCGCAGTAAATCTTTAATGGCCTGTCAATGCTATCTACCACTCGCATCCCAGTGACAAAGTTTCGCAACCATATTCCGTAGTTGGACGCCTCAAAAAAAGCAATGAACTCCGCAGTCATGGTTGAAGAAGCTATGAGAGTCTACTTAGCAAACTTCCATGAGATAGCTCCTTTACCCAACATAAAGATGGAGCTTGATGTGGAGTGTCTGCTATCTTGGCATCCGGCAAAATCAGAGTAAGAGAACCCAAAGATCTCTAAACTGTCTGATCTCCGATAAGTGAGCATGTAGTCTTTTATTCTCCTCAAATAACGCATCACACATTTGGTTGCCTTCCAATGTTGCATACCCAGATTACTCAAATACCTGCCCAGAATTCCTACTATAAATGTTATGTCGGGACGAGTACAAACTTGAGCGTACATTAGACTCCCTACTATTGATGCATAGGGAATTTTCTGCATCTCTTATCTTTCAAGATCATTATTAGGGCACTGTTTGAGACTAAACTTGTCTCCTTTAGCGACGGGTGTGTCTCCTGGTTTACTATTTTTCATGCCAAATCTGCTCAAAAGTTTATCGATATGGCTCTTTTGTGACAACCTCAGGATACCTTGAGAACGATCTCTAAGTATCTGTATACCTAATACAAAATATGCATCACCAAGATCTTTCATCTCGAATTTCTTCGTCAAAAATTTCTTGGTTTCTTGCAGTAAGCCTATATCGCTACTAGCGAGTAGAATATCATCAACATATAATATCAAAAAAATGTATTTACTCCCACTGAACTTATGATATACACAGTCATCAACAACATTCACCTCAAAACCGTACGAGGTGATGACTTGATGGAACTTGTGATACCATCGACAGGAAGTTTGTTTGAGACCATAGATGGATTTCCTCAATACAAAGTTTTCTGGTTGTTCCATATAAATCGTCTCATCAATATCTACATTGAGAAACGCAGTTTTGACATCCATCTGATGTAGCTCTAGATCTAAATGAGCCACTAGTGTCATTATTGTTCTAAAAGAGTCTTTCAAAGATACCGGAGAGAAAGTCTCTATATATGTCTATGCCTTCCCTTTGAGTAAAGCCTTTAGCGACTAGACGAGACTTATATCTCTCGACATTGCCCTTTGAATCCCTCTTCATTTGAAATATCCATTTATAACCAATAGGCTTTGCACCTTTAGGCAACTCGATGAGATCCCAAACGTCATTGTCATTCATAGACTTCATCTAATCCTTTATGGTATCAATCCACTTTAGAGAATTAGAACTGTGCAAGGCTTGACAGAAGTTAATCGGGTCATCTTCTGTCAATCTGATGACATCCTCATGTTCTTAGAGAAATATGATATAATCATCTGGAATCGTATTTCTCCTCTCCCTAGTGGATCTCCTTAATGGCACTTCTTGAGGTTGTTGAGTTTGTTCTAAAGGTGGTGGGAGAGGAATAATCTCATTGTTGTCTTGATCTAGAACAATGTCAGGAATAGGAGCCTAAACATTGTCCTCTAATGCTTGAATTATGTCTTGAACAACAATAGGTATGGAGACTTGATCACTGAAAATAACAGATTCTTCTTCAAAGACAACATTTTTTATGTTTTCTTCCCCTCCAAACTCAATATCCTCAAGGAATCTTGAATTTCCCGTTTCAAAGAAGGATCTTGATGTGGGATCGTAAAACTTATAGCCTCGAGAGCATTCAGCGTAACCAACAAAATAACAGCTAACCGTCCTTGAGTCCAGTTTTCTTTCATGTGGCCTATAAGGTCACGCCTCAGCTGGACAACCCCAAATGTGCAAGTGCCTAATGCTAGGCTTCTTGCCTGTCCAAAGCTCATAAGGGGTTTTGGCAACTGCTTTGCTCAATACCCTGTTAGGGATGTACACTATGGCCTTTAAAGCTTCTCCCTAAAGTGGATCTGGCAAAGAGGAATGACTGATCATACTCCTTACCATATCCTTAAGAGTTCGGTTTCATCGCTCTGCAATACCATTCATGTTGGGTTTGCCCAGCATGGTGTATGGCAGAACAATTCCACACTCTTTGAGGAAAATCGTGAAGGGTCATGGACTTTGTTCTCTTGATCCATCATACCTTCCGTAGTATTCACCACCACAGTCGTATTTGACAACTTTTATTCTTATCCTGAGAATAACCTTCCGTAGCATCCTTACCTCTCTTCTTTTTCTTGTTTTGAGAGGTCGAGGCCAAGTGAGTATTTTCAGTCTTATCCCACTGCTGCCTCTCTTCCTCTTGCACACAGTGAGATATAATCTCATTTAGGGACCATTTGTCCTTCTGAGAGTTATAACTCACTTTGAATTGCCCAAAGTGTGCAGGAAGAGATATCAAAACCAAGTGCACAAGCAAGTCCTCAAACAACTCCATCTTAAATGACTTGAGTTTTGATGCGAGATGAGACATCTCTATGATGTACTCCCTTATGTTTCTTTTGCCCTTATACTTCATTGAAAGGATTTTAGCCAAAAGGCTACTCGCCTCCGATTTTTCGTTCTTGAAAAAATATTGTTTAAATTTCGCTAGGAACTTCTTGGCGCTCTTGCTCTCAATCATAGAGCCCCGAAACGCCTCCAAAATGGAGCGTTTCATGATCATCAAGCACATTTAGTTAGAGCGCTCTCACTTGTCAATTTTAACCTCATTAAGGTTTTCCGGAGTAGAAGTGGGTTGCTCTGCCCAAAGTGCAAGATCCAAATCCATACCACCGAGGATAATTTCCACGGTATCTTTCCATTCCTTAAATTTTGTCCCGCTCAGCATTGGAATACTGCTTATTTGAGTAGTAACATTTGTAGCAGTAGCAACAGAAATTGTATATAGAACAAAATAAACAAGCATACTCATATTAACTAGCATGTCATATAAAGAAAAATAAGACATGTACAACAATCAAAATTAGGGACCCATCTCAAGATACCTAGTACAACATTAATTTCTTAATTTCTCGTCTTTGGACAGAGAAATTAACTGTAAGCGGTACTCTCAGTGCAATGATCAAATACTGACAATCAATTCTGTCAAACAACAACCTTTCTTTGGACCGACTATTGTTCACATGAAAAATTTTTATAATTGTCACACATTTATAATCACAGGCACGTTGTTGATTTGGCCAAACTGTGTCTTCCTTTGGGCCGAGCACAATTTACATAAATAACTCCGCACAAACATCTATGTATTTCTAATCAAATTATTCTAGACTACAGAGGTTACTTTGGCAACATGTAGCTTCAAACAATTTGATTGAAAATACTAGACCAATTGAACCAAATGATTTTTTTTATTCAATTGCCCAACGTTGCAGCACTGCCCCACTGGCGCTGCGACATTGGTCTTTCTTTCCTTGGCGCTGCAATGAATGTTCTATAATTTAATATATATATATATATATATATATATATAAAAATTTTATCCAAAGGTAACACACAAGTGCGAGCTGCCATATTGGTCGTATGTGCCAAACGCAAAAGCTTGCGCGCGGGCAAAAAAATTCGATATTTTAGAACCGAGTCAGCTCGGTCCTCTCTCAGGCGAGCAAGCTTAGCCCGTCTAAGTCGACCCGAATCGCCCAATTTCACCCTTAACATTCGAGTAACGCCAAGCCGACTGACTCATCTCAACCAGTTCGATCTTTAGCAACCGGTCCGAGTCAACTCATAATTTAAATAAAATGTAACTTAATATTATTTTTATATTGACGTTGTAGTTTGTCCAACAGACGTTGCAGCGCGCCCTGTTGCAGTGGGCACTGCAGCAGCACACTCAACGGGCATGGCAGCACGCCCGCTGAACTGAACGGGCACTACAGTGTGTCTAATGGGTGGAACGGGCACTGCAGTGAACCCAACGGCACTGTTGTGGCCCAACGGGCACTGTAGCGCACCCAACAGGCGCTGTAGCGCGCCTAGTTGGCATGACCCTATCCCGGTGCCATTTTTTTTACGGGCGCTGCTGCTGTCGCCCAACGGGCTCTGGCCTGCCGATCGGATCCCTTCCGATGATAGAAAACGACGGCGATGTCGAAAAACCGATGCCCAATAGACATCGTTTTGCCCAACGGGCACTGCAGCGTGCCCAAGATTCCTCAGTCGCCTCCCCCTTTCTCGTCGGACATCGATGCAGACGCTACAGCGTGCATCCTTTTTTTTTTTTCTTTTTTTTTTCTTTTTGCTTCTTCCTTCATGTGCGCACTGGAGGTCATCTTCAACCTCCAGCCACGCTATCGAACGTCACTACAACATTTCCCAGCGGATGTTGCAGCACGATCCTCCATCGTCGAATGTCGGCCTCCGTCTTTCGACGGCGACGCCGGCCGACGCACTGCCCAGGCAAATTCCGTGGAGAAAGTCAACTTTTATGGAGAGCGCCAGTGCCGATTTTGGACAGAGACGGGGCTCAATGTCGATCTCCACATAATTAATCTAGAAATCCTAATAATCTAACAGTACTGCTCTGATACCACTTGTTAGAAAACCGTAATCTTAAATCCATAATCTAGAATTTATATCATGTTAGAATATTAGGATTTTGGATAAATACCTGGATCCATTCCAAACGATCGCCTGTTGCGAAATTTTGCAGCAATCAATGAAGGAATTCTTGGTTTTGTGATCTTCCTCAACTAAATCTCCTTATTCCTCAATGGGACCTTCGTCTCTCTTCAAGATGGGGAGAAGGGAAAGTGTGTGTGGTTTAGTATATTTGGGGACCATAACCATAATGTGTCTCCTTATATAGGGTTCCCATAATTCCCTATGGTATCTAGTCAATTGGCCCATAGTCATGGCTCATATCTATGACCCATATTCCTTAATGGGCTTAACAAAATTAGATCACTTAATTTCAGCCGATTCCATTAAAAATAGAAAATATAATTGAATGATAAATATATTGCCCAAATTAGAATAGGAAACATGAATTTCCTAACAGGAAGAAGATTGAAGACAGACAACCACAGGGAGAGATATATGAAAGACATAAAAAGACGTCCCATTCTCATTTGGTTTCAATGATATTTTTTAGTTTTTTGCTTTTATTTCTATTATATGATGTCATTGTAAAGAGATTTTTTTGCTTTTGCTTTCAATTTTGTTGATCTTTTGACTTGGCAAAGCCTTGTCTTAATTTCTAGAGATAGGATAATAATCACTAGTATGTATTAGTAAATGACATAAAGGTATGTCAGAATCCTTTTTCACTTATAATTGACTGAAATAAAAATAAAATCAAATAAACAGGTAAAATTGACACAATCCTAACGAATGTTGCACACTCAAAAACTCTTTTTTCTCCTGTACTAGAATAGTTCTAGGCTGAGGTTAGTCGAGTAGAGGATTAAGCCTACCACTCTTGTTCATTAAATGCTTGGTTTATCTAATTTTATGAAGTCGGTATACATGAAGGTTCAACATTTATATACACATTGGGAAGTATGCCCGTAATGTATGTGAGCCAACCGGGAGTCATGAAGGAGATGAACCTTTGCAAATCCCTTGATTTGGGAAGGCCATCGTATCATCAAAAAGATAGAAGGGCCATGTTCGGGCAAGGGATCATTTCTTCCAATGGTTTGGCATGGACGCACCAGAGGAAATTTAGTTTTTTTCTTACATTTTTTCTTTTCTCTTTCTTGATGATCCTACTAACTGATAAAATTATTGTGTTTAGCTTCACTTAGTGTTATTAAATCCAAACTGACCTAACCACTTGAATCATGCTCAAATGGATCTTGTGCCTTCATCGAGTTAGAAACCATGAAAACTCAAAAACGAGTCCAAACCAAATTAGTCACTTGGGTTTTGATGGCTACTTGGCTAACCCATCCATCTATGCAGAGCTTACTGATCTTCTTGAAACAAAAATACTTTCATAGGGCAAGAAAGAGCTTGATAAAGGCCATGAAAAGAAGAAGAAAAAATTGCAAAATGAAACTCCTAAAATGTCAATATGACAACAACATTTGATCCGTCTAAATAATGTTAGGGCATGGTGAATCTAATGGTGGAGTCAACCATCCCACTCTTGAAATCATGGGAGAGCAAGATTGAAATGGAGGAAAAGGGGATTACAGACATGAGAATTGATGAGGACATGAGAAACCTTTCAGCTGATGTTATTGCCAAGGCTTGCTTTGGGAGCTTCTATCTCAAAGGACAATTCATATTCCAGAAGATCAGAAAATTGCAGACCACCATGTCAACACATAGAGGGGTCCCTGGCCTGAGGTATGTGAAACTTCTCTTAGATACTGAAAGTGAGTTTTCTTATATCTTTAAATGTAACAAGTGATGCTTGTATGTGTTGAAGGTATCTTCCCACAAAGACTAACAGAAACACATGGAGGTTAGAGAAGGAGATCAACTCTTTGATACTAAAAATGGTGAAGGAAAGGAGAGAAGAAGTTGTTACCAGATCAGAACGAGACTTGTTACAATCCATCCTTGAAGAGGCCAAGTCTAACAACATGGTAGCTCACATGGCCGACAGGTTCATCGTCGACAATTGCAAGAACATCTACTTTGCCGGCCATGAGACAACCGCCATTGCTGCTACATGGACTTTGCTTCTACTTGCTTTGAATCCAGAGTGGCAAGCTCGTGCAAGACTTTGTTGATGTCTGTGGAGCTCAACATCCAGATGCCAGCATGATCAAGAGGATGAAGACTGTGAGCTGCCTTTTCCTTCACATCACTTTTTGTTCTACAGAAGCCAAAGACTCAATTTTTTTTTAAGTAAAAAAAGCTGCAGTAATATTAATTATGATCTTACGTTGCTGTCTTGCCTTGCAGCTCACAATGGTGATTCAAGAAAGTATGCGACTGTATCCTCCTGCACCGTTTGTAGCAAGAGAGGCCTTTCAAGATATGGTGTTTGGAGGCATCTGTGTTCCCAAAGGCTTCACCATTGGGATCTCCATTGCTGAGTTGCACCGAGACCCAGAAATCTGGGGGCTGGATTCGAACGAGTTCCGACCAGAGAGGTTCAAGGATGGGATTTCGAATGCTTGCGAGCACCCATATGTATACATGCCTTTCGGTTTGGGGATTCGGACATGCTTGGGGTTGAACTTTGCCATGGTAGAGCTGAAGGTAGTCTTGTCTCTTCTGCTTTCTAAGTTTGCATTCTCCCTCTCTCCCAGATATGTCCATGCACCCACTTTCAAGATGTTTTTAGAGCCTGGGAATGGAGTTAATTTCCTTGTGAGGAGACTGTGAGCTGCTAAGTTGAATTAGAAGGCTATTTCCATTTCCTTTAATTATATTTCTTGGAGATAATACATGAACCTTAAAATGTATCTGATGAGTTGCTTATTCTAAGATGTTGAACATGCAAACTAGGAAGAACTGTTTGTTATGTGCAAATTTGGATATTTCCCATGTAGCCTTACTCAAAATATTTTTTACACCGATTTGGGTAGTGGGTGTCATTTCGACATTGTGTCCTACAACTCTTATACTTTTATATGTTAGATGACCGGATGTTAATTAAAAAAATTATTTTACTATTTTAAGTTTACAATTTACTGTTTAAAATATGTAAAAAATCAATTTTGACTTTATTTTCTTAATATTGCTTATTCTTCATTTTCATTTATTCATTTTTTTTAATTTTCCTTATAATGTTTTTTAAAATTTTGTTATTACTTATTAAAATTATGGTTTTAACTTAAATTTATTCTTTAGTTATTATTTCACCTTCTTTATTTCTACTACTTATTTTAATTAATATTTATCTAAGTGAAAATTTTGTTATTTTTAATTTATACTCTAATAATGAAGTAAATCTATTTACACTCTTTCGTTTTAGTTTTCTGTTTTAACCATTTCCTTGCTCTTTTTTTAATTACTTAGGGTATGTTTGGAATCCCATGAAAAAGAAAAACAATAAACGAAAATATGAATTTGACAATTATTATTCCCAAAAATAGTTAGCGAAAAAGAGAATTTCATAATTATCTCATTTTCACTAACTGTTTTTGGAAAAATGGTCAAATTCTTATTTTTTTTCTAGGAGTTCCAAAGAGGCCCTTAACATCTTTTTAATTACCGACTGTTTACCTTAATATGATTATATTAAAATAATTAATAATATTTATTTTTAATGTTCATTTAATTATTTAATTTACAATTTTACATTAAGATTTATATTTTAAAAAAGTTAACAATATTTTTATATTTTTTATTTATTGGTTATATATTTAATTTTAATAATTACTTATTTTTAAAATAATGTAGTAAATCTATTTAAGTTCTTTCTTTTTACTCTTCTGTTTTAACCATTTATTTGCTTTTATTTTTTAATTAATTAGGGTCCATTTGGAATCCAATGAAAAAGAAAAGAAAATAAAAGAAAATGAAAATTTGATAATTATTATTCCCACAAATAGATAGTGAAAAGGAGAATTTGATCATTATCTTATTTGTACTAACTATTTTTGGAAAAAGGTCAAATTTTTCTTTTTTTTCTTTTTTTTCTATGAGTTCAAACAGACCCTTAACATCTTTTTAATTACCGATTGTTTACCTTAATATGATTATATTAATTACAATAATTAATAATATTTATTACTTAATGTTCATTCAATTATTTAAGTTACAACTTTACATTTAGATTTAGAGTTTAAAAAGTTACATAATATTTTATTTTATTTCTTTATTGGTTATAATTTGAAATTTATTAATTACTGATTTTTACCCTTTTTATTACATATTTTAACTAATATTATATGTGTTTAAAAATCCAACTAAAATTTACACTTGAATAATATTGTAATTAGATTTTATTTAATAATATAACTACTTATTATTACTTGTATGGTTTTTATTTATGTATATATTATTTATCAGTTCATTTACGTAATTTATAATAAAAACATATTATATTAAAATTTTAATTACTTATTATTTTACCTTTAATTTACTATTTTAGTTTTATTTACTGTTTAATATAGAAAAATTATTTTATGATTTTATTTAGTTATTACTTATTATTTTTCATTTCATTTTTTTTGTTTCTTCTATTTATTGATTCTTGATGTTGTTTATTCATGTCCTTTGATCCCTTTATTCATTTTTTATTATTTTTTCTGATTTTCCATTTTTATCTTCTTTTGAAAGTATTATTTTTATTTTATTTAATATGCAATGGTTTCAAAAAATTTTAATGCATCATTTATTAAAAAAAATTGTTTTTACTAGCGGCCTCAAATTTATCAAAAGGTAACAAATAGACGTCTATGAAAAAGGCAAAAAAGTCATCTAGAAGACTCAAGCCAAAAGATTCAAATGACTGTGAAAAAGAAAAATTGATAGATACTATTAAGACATACGGGTAATGCATTGTATTGCTTATTCAAGAGTTATGTAATTCATTTTTTATTTTTTTTCCATTTTTTAGTTTTTTTTTTTTTGCTATTATTCTTTTAAGACACAATAGTCTTTTCATTTAATTTAATTTTTTACTATTATTTGTTCTTCGTTTCTCCTCGTGCATAGTATGGGTTTTTCGTTATTTATTTATTATTAAGATAGGTTCCATGAGCTTCTATATCATTTAATCATTTCTATCAAGAAGCCATTATTTTTTGTGAATTTTTAAATGAAACAACTAGTGAGCCCATTGGTCTAAGTAAGCAAAAATCACTTAAGGATGAGATAAGTTAACTATTGGCTTGATTAAAAAACAAAAGAAAAGAAAATAATCAATTACAAAAACCATTTGAATATTTTTTTTATGTAATGCGTACCAAATAGAAAAAAAATTGTTTATGAAGGACCCCACCCAAAGATTATTTTGTAGAGCACTAAGTAGAAGTCCACATCCCTGTAACTTGTTTATTCTCCACTTTATTTCAGTATGAAATATGAACGAAATGATCAAGTGATTGTCTACTAAATTATCATTACCCCAAAAGGATGAGGCTTGCTCCAAAATTTCAAACACTTAAAATGACAAATTGTCATATCTCCTCATAGTCCTTATAAGAAAAGGATTGCCTCTCATTAGACCTACAAAAAGGTACCACCTGTCGGAGTGGTTCCGTCCACTCTTGTTAGAGTTTGACTTTCCGCTCCCTAACAGGTCGGCCTTTTCGGAAGTATTGGCTAGGCGTTTGACATGGTATCAGAGTTAGGCACCACGTTCCGCGTTCGAAACCCGGAGGAAGCGGTAATGAACCCGGGAACGATGGGTGTCAGAGTGGTTCCATCCACTCTTGTTAGAGTTGTGCTTTCCGCACCTAACAGATCGGTCTTTTGGGTTATATTGGCTAGGCGTTTGACATGGTATCAGAATTGGGCCGCGTTCGAATCCCGAAGGAAGCGGTAGAGAACGGGAACGGTGGGTGCCAGAGTGGTTTCGTCCACTCTTGTTAGAGTTTGGTTTTCCGCTCCCTAACAGGTCGGCCTTTTTGGGAGTATTGGCTAGGCGTTTGACATGGTATCAGAATTGGACTGCGTTCGAATCCCGAAGGAAGCAGTAGGGAACGAGAACGGTGAGTGCCAGAGTGGTTTCGTCCACTCTTGTTAGAGTTTGGCTTTCCGCTCCCTAACAGGTCGGCCTTTTCGGGAGTATTGGCTAGGCGTTTGACACCACCTCCTTTCAAAGGTGAAGTATCATAATAAAAGTTGAAAGACCTCATCTGACTCAATACTCCACTTGAGAAATTCTCTTGAACCTCATAGCGGTATTGGAAATTCTCTCTCCTCGTAGTCATTATACCTACCAAAGGTACCACCTCCTTTAGTGGTAAAGTATCATAATCAAAGTTGAAAGACCTCATCTGACTTGATACCCCACTTGAGAAATTCTATTGAACCCCATAGTGGAAAAGCAAGATGTCTAAGGGTCTGTTAGGCCCATGGAAAATAAAAGAAAGGAAAATAAAATGAGAATTTGACCATTTTATTCTAAAAACTAGTTAGTAAAAAGAAAATTTTGATCATTATCTCGTTTTTACTAATTATTTTTGGAGTAATAATGATCAAATTCTCATTTCATTTTATTTTCTTTTATTTTTCTTTTACTAAGGGTTCCAAACAGACCCTAAAGGATTGAGACTTGCTCTAAATCTACAATGCTCTAATTCATTCATGCAGTATCTGAATGTAATATTGCTTTTAGTATTATATAGTTTATGTTTGTACATACTACATGGGTTAATGCATGCCTAAAGAAAGGAAGATTTCTTCAACTAAATAATTTATATTAAATATGACTTGTTGCTCAAAAAGCCATAAAAAAATCTCAAGCAACATATTTTATTCGACCAACCATAGTCCATCGTTTGTACAAAAATAAAAATGATAAAAAAAAAACCATTTATACTAGAAGAAGTCAACCACATCAATAGGAGAAACGAAGAATAGAAGAAAAGAGATTTCTTCAACTAAAAGGGGTTGACTCCTTTTAACCTTTTATACTTCATCTTCTCTACTAAAGTACTCGATTCCTATGCAAATAATCGTCTCCTTTACCTAATTTTTTATTAAAGATGAAAATAAGAGTTGTAGGAGCATCTAGTGATAATTTTTATTGATCATGAAAAGAGTGATAATTTTTATTGATGATGAAAAGAAAAGTTGTAGGACCATCAAGTGAATGTGTTATATATTTTATTTATGTTTTTTGAAACTATGAATTTATTAAAGGTTTTTAAATATACTTATTGTTCTCTTATAAATAGTTATATTTAAAATATCTTTAATTACATTTACATCAGTCAATTCAATAACTTTTTTTTAATCAAAGAAATTTATTTGAACTAATAAAATATTTTATATCAAATTTTTATACATTTATATCATATATATTCTTCTTCAATCTCTTTTATTATTTAAAAATATTTTAAAATTAAAATTTAAAATTTATTTATTTATTATAATTAAGATGAAAAAATAATATATAAAAAATCATTCACATAAATTTCAAAATGATCTAAACCAAAGAAAATTAATAAAAATTATTAATTAATCCTATTCGATCATATATGCAATCTCTGATAGGGTGAGGTCAATTTTTGTAAGGGGGTGTTAGTGCACTTCTAAAGTAAATTACCTAGTGAAAATAAAAGTGAAAGTAAAATACCTGGTGAAATGAAAGTGAAATTGAAAGTGAAAGTTAATTATTTTTTTGTGTTAGTGTGCACAATAGAAAGTATAGTGGAAAGTAATTTTTTTTGTGTTAGTGTATAGTGAAAAGTAGAGTGGAAAGTACATAAATTTTTTAGTAATAAAATACTCTAATAGATTTAACTTTCATAAGATAAATTTTAACTTGTCTAAATTAATAAATAATTAATAAATTAATTAAATTTATTTTTTAGTTAAATGTATAAAAATAAAATTCTTAAATTTTTTTCTACTTTTATAATATCCAAATGCTTAATCAAACTATTACTTTTTAATATCTAAATTCTCACTCTTAAAATATTAATTAAATATAATGTAAAATTAAAAAATTATGTAAATAAAAAAAGGGTATTTTATTATACAAAATTAATTTTATATATTTAATTTTATAGGAATGTTTTATTTAACTAAATCAAAATATATTTTAACTTGTTTTAAATAATTAAATAATTTTAAAATAAAGTAAGTTTATTTATTTAATCAAATATATAAAAATAAAATAAATAAACGAATCCTTAATCTAATAATATCCAAATGTTAATCTAAATTGTTATAAAAAGGATTTGCATCCTTAATCATGAGTGAACGTTGTGCTCCTTCCATAAAAGTGGTCTGTTGGAGTGAGCAGAGTAGAGAGTGTGGAGAGGAGAAAGAAGATGGAATTTGATCCGAAAATGTGGCTTTCGTTTCTGTTGATGGGTCTCTGCACCCTGTTCTTGTTTCTCTATGATAAATTCTGGTTGAAGCCTTAGAGAATCCGGCGAAAGCTTGAGAAGCAGGGGGGATCTACAGTTCTTAACCTACGTTCTTCCTAGGAAACATCCCAGAGACCAAGAAAATCCAAGCCAAGATTGTTCAACCTCGGCTGGAGCCTGGTGGTCAGTTGTCCCATGACTACAGTAAATACATGTGTTCCTCTGTTAGCCTGTCATGAATTTCTAAACAACAATATGAAATTCATTCAATAAGAATTAAACGGAAGCCCAAAAATCTTACCTCTATCTATTCGATCAAATTTCATAAACTTCATCGGAGTTTTCTATGTCTGGCTCTTCCTCTCTTTGATCACTCTCTATAATGGTGTAAACTGAAGGTTTGTACGAGTGAATGAAATTGAGGACCAAACCTCTATTTATAAGTCAAGTTCCCATCAAGCTTATCGGCTTCTGTAACTGCCAATGGGAGGACGTGGGTATTAAACCTCTATGGACATGGGAACGTGGTCTTCCGAAATGGCACCACGTTCTCCATGAAATATGTTGGCCCATTGCCTCTGAAACTGAAAGGAAGTTGGACCAACCTCTGTAGTCAACATTCTCCCACTTGGTCCACACTTCTAGAGTAATCTGAATCCCATCGATAATCTGAATTTAAGTCATAAATACATGAATCATGGTGATAGGTCCTCTGATAACGAGTTGTATTACAAAGTATTTATTTCTTATACTTTTAGAATAAACCCTATGTTTATTCTTGGTCCAACACAGATGATTTTCTCAAAATTAAAGTGCACATAAATATGATAAAAACATCACAATAATTAAGAATTTCACTAAAATAACATTGTTCATGCAATGAAAATTACATAATGGAACCAAGTCCCATATTCACAACATGATCCTTGAATTTAAACGGAGGCATGTCATTAGTCAAAGGATCAGCTACCATTAATTCAGTGCTTATGTGCTCAATGACCACTTTCTTTTCTTGAATACGTTCTCTTATGGCCAAATACTTTATGTCAATGTGTTTACTTCGACTTCTACTATTGTTATTCTTGGCCATAAAAATAGCAACTGAATTGTCATAATACATTCTCAATGGCCTAGAGATAGAATCCATAATTCTAAGCCCATAAATGAAACTCTTAAGCCATACACCATGTGAAGTAGCCTCAAAATAGGAAAGTAACTCGACTTCCATAGTCTATGTGGTAGTCAAAGTCTGTTTGGCACTCCTCCATGATAATGCTCCACTGGCCATCAAGAAAATGTATCCTCATGTTGATTTGCGGGAATCAATACAACCAACAAAGTCAGAATCTAAGTAACCAATGACTTCTAGATTCTCTGTCCATCTATACATCAACATGTAGTATGTGGTTCCTTGAAGATACCTCATTACTTTCTTTGCAGCTCTCCAGTGGACTAACCCAGGATTACTGTGATATTGCCCCAACATTCCAACAACAAATGCAATATCAGGTCTTGTATAGACTTGAACATACATCAGACTTCTGACAGTAGAAGCATATGGAATGTCTTTCATTTGTTCCCTTTCAAAGTCGTTTTTCGGGCATTGGTTCAAATTGAACCTATCACCCTTCACAATGGGAGCAACACTTGGTGAACAATCCTTCATCCAAAATCTCTCTAACACTTTATTAATACAGGTTTCTTGAGACAGACCTAAGATACCTCGAAATTTATCTCTATGAATCTTAATGCCAATGACATAAGATGCATCATCCCTATCCTTCATATCAAAATTGTTTCACCTCATGAAGAAAATATTTATCATTGGTTGCTAACAAAATGTCATCCACATATAAAACAAGAAAACAAATTTTACACCCACTGACCTTCTGGTATATACATTGATCCATAATATTTTCTACAAAACCGAATGAAAAAATTACATTATGGAATTTCAAATACCATTGGCGGGATGCGTGTTTTAATCCATATATTGATTTTTTTTAGCTTGCAAACCAATTGTTCACTATCACTAAAGGGGAATCCTTTAGGTTGTTTCTTGTAAACTTCCTCCTCTAGTTCTCCATTGAGAAATATCATTTTCATATCCATTTGTTGCAACTCTAAGTTAAAATGGGCTACTAATGCCAAAAGAATGTGCAAGGAATCTTTCTTAGATACAGGAGAAAAATTTTCCATGTAATCGATTCCTTATTTCTGGGTGAATCTCTTAGCAACGAGTGTTGCCTTGCTCAATGTTGCCTAATGAGTTTTTCTTTGTTTTAAAGACTCATTTACCTCCAATGGTTTTAAATCCACTAGGCAACTCAACAAGATCCCAGACTCCATTACTCTTCATAGAATTAATCTCTTCCTTCATGGCATTGTACCATAATTCTGATTCTTTGTAACTCATGTCTTCTGAAAAATACTTGGGATCATTTACGATTCCAATGTCAGATTCATGCAGATACACAATATAATCATCAGGAATTGTTGATCTCATTAGTCTAGTAGATCTTCTTAATGTTGAACCATCATATTCCTCAGAAGGATGTGGTTCAACTAGTTGTTCAAAAGTGTTTGGAAACTCTTAAACTACCTAATCCACTAGAATGCCATCAGCATTTTGTGGAACTTCAATGAGTGGTTGTTCAATAGTAGTTTGAACAGGAGGGGTGTTGTAAACTATAACCAATATGTTACTTGAGGTAGAAGGCTGAAATTCTGAATGATCCTTCTCAGAAACAATGGTCCAAGTTGGATTGCTCCCACTAATCAAGTCATTTTCAAGAAACTTTGCATTTCTTGATTCCACAATCCTAGTGTTGTGAGATGGACAATAAAATTTGTAACCTTTGGACCTTTCAGTATATCCAATGAAATACCCACTAATGGTCCTTGGGTCCAGCTTCTTCTCTCGTGGATTATAAATTCTCACTTCAGATGGACATCCCCAAACATGCATATGTCGCGAACACGGTTTCCAACCTTTCCATAATTCAAATGGTGTTTTAGGAACAACCTTGGTTAGAACTCGGTTTAATATATACACTACCGTCTTAAGTGCTTCAGCCCAAAAGGATCTAGGAAGATTGGAGCTACTAAGCATACTCCGCACCGTGTTTAATAATGTTCGGTTTCTTTTTTCTACTACACCATTTTAGTCTGGAGAATCAGGCATGGTATATTGGGCAACAATCCCATGTTCTTGAAGAAACTTTGCAAATGGCCCAGGTGCTTGTCTATTCTTTGTGAATCTACCATAGTATTCTCCACCTCTATCTGCTCTCATGATCTTAATTTTCTTACCACATTGTGTCTCTACTTCGGCCTTAAAGATCTTAAAAATATTAATTTAGAAGAAATAAATTCAGTGTTTGTGCACGGGTTTGAATCCCGCCGACGCAAAAAAATCAGTTTTGAGAACCGAGTCGATGCGGTCCTCTTCGAGCGATTCTCCTCAGCGATTTGGAACGAGTCAACCCAAATCCTTTTTTTTAATTTATTTATTGACACCGAGTCTCCCCGGCTTGCAACTCAGTTGCCGGTTTGGAATGGCGAGTTCACTCAACACATATTTACAAATAAACCATATAACTTTAATTTTTATTTTTCTGCGTGGGAGGTCGTCTTCAACCTCCAGCCGTGCGCAGAAAAATCATTCATCGGCGTTCCAAAATGTCGTCAACGTCGACAAACCTGGCGAAAAGGTCGCCGGCACCAGCGACGCCAGAGAGCCACGAACTGTCACCGTGGGAAGGTCACAGAGAGCTTAGAGTGAGCAGTCAGTGGTGCTATGCTATACGTTGTTGATGCCGAAAAACCGTGCGGAATAGGCGCCGACGTCGTGCTCTGACGCTGGTCATCGCCGATGCGAGAGCCCACGCTCCCCCATGGAGAGAGCACATAATTTGTTTTAAAAAAATAGAGAGCTCACATAATTGGAACAGAGAGCTTAAACTCAAAGCTCCAATGGAACCAATACGAAGGATCAGAGGTCTGCTCTGATACCAACTGTTAGCCTATCATGAATTTCTAAACAACAGTATGAAATTCATTCAATAAGAATTAAACGGAAGGCCCAAAATCTTACTCTATCCATTCGATCAAATTCCGTAAACTTCACCGAAGTTCTCTGCGTCTGTCTCTTCCGCTCTCTGATCACTCTCTGTGATGGTGTAAACTGAAGATTTGTACGAGTGAACAAGATTGGGGACCAAACCTCTATTTATAAGCCAAGCTCCCATCAAGCTTATCAGCTTCTGTAACTACCGATGGGAGGACGTGGGTCTTAAACCTCCATGGACGTGGGAACGTGGTCTTCCAAAACGGCACCACATTCTCCATGAAAAACGTTGGCCCATTGCTTCCGAAACTGAAAAGAAGTTGGACCAACCTCTGTAGTTAACATCCTCACCTAGAAGAGTGGAAGAAGATTATGGTGAACATCTCAGAAAACATAATTACTACACCCAGTTCTGCAACTTCAACTAATGTGACTATCCTGCTTTCAGGTCATGTGTTTACCTTCTCAATCGGCGTGGTCCCTATACTACACATTGTGGATAGTGAACTAGCAAAGGATTTGATCCTCATGAAGACGATCGATCTGGGGAAGAGTTTTTACCTAAGGAAGAACAGAGAAGTCATGTTAGGCAATGGCGTCATGGCATCAAGTGGTGATATCTAGGTGAAGCAGCGAAAAATTATTGCTCCGGAGTTCTTCATGGATAAGGTCAAGGTAGCTCCATCGGCTGCTACCCATTTGTTCATGTTTCCAGATCTTTTACAACTTTGTTCCTTTAGAACACTAATTCTATCATCTTTAACAAGGAATGACAAACATGATGTTGGAGAGTCTGGAGACCTTGACAGACAATTGGGAGAAGAGACTGGATTCGACTAGTGGAGTAGTAGACATGAACGTCGATCCATATTTGAGAGCCTACACTGCAGATGTAATCTCAAAAGCCTGTTTTGAGAGCTCCTTCAATGAAGGGAGGGAGATTTTCTCACAGCTGAAGACTCTCCAAATTGCCCTAAACAAGCAGACTGGAGATTTTGGTATCCCCGGATTGAGGTGAGTTCTTAAAATCTTTGTTGTTGATACTCAATCGGTTTCTTTCCAGTGAAATCACAAACTAAGTGTGCATTGAGGGTCGCACAGATACATCCCCAAAAAGAGCAACCGGGAGGCATGGAGGATGGACAAGGAAATCAGGTTATCGATCGTTAAGGTGATCAAGGAGAGGGAAATTTCAAACAGAGTACATCAATCGTGTTTTGGAGAGGTTCCGGTGGTAGCTGCAAGAGGTATGCCACGGGCCCAATTTTGTCCAATATCTGAAATGGACCATAATATTTTGGAGACAGCTTATGGCGCTTTGATGCAGTCAGGGACAGCTGGCGGTAGTGTTGAAGCTTTAACCACACATAGTCTCTACGGAAATAAGATGTCTCCCGGTGCTTCTGATCATAAAAGCGTTTCATAGAGTGTTGGGCCTCCTGTAGATGTGTACGTACCTCAGTGAGCATAGCGTCTCTTTCAGCTAATGCTTGGTCCAAAGTGACGACTTTGGATGCCCCAGGTTCATATGGTAACAGACGAGGTGGATCTCTGCCATAAACTACCCTGAAAGGAGTAGTGCCCAGTGTTGTGTGGTAAGATGTGTTATAGCAAAATTCTGCCCATGAAAGCCATTTCACCCATCTTCTAGGTGTGTCCCCCACAAAACAACGAAGATACATTTCAATCGTGCGATTGACAACCTCTGTTTGGCAGTCCATTTGTGGATGATCGGCAAACGAAACTGCCAATTGGGTGCCCTGTAATTTGAATAATTCCTTCCAAAAGATACTGGTAAAAATGGCATCCCTGTCACTGATAATGGATGAGGGAATTCCATGTAATCGGACAATGTTGTCCATAAATAATTGAGCGACCTGAGCAGCAGTATATGGATGTGCCAAAGCAATGAAGTGCCCATATTTTGAAAACCGGTCAACAACGACGAATATCACCGATTTACCTGATGAAATGGGAAGTCCAGCAATGAAGTCCATGGAAATATCAGACCAGATTTGAGATGGTAGTTGCAGAGGTTGCAGTAGGCCCGCCGGACTCAAAGATTCGGCCTTGTTTCTTTGACAAATCTGACAAGCAGCTACATAATCAGCAATTGTGCTCTTCATGCCCTTCCAGTAAAAGTCCCGACTGATTCGGAAATATGTTTTCTGTCGACCCTCATGTGTGCTATCATGGATAGAGGACAGAATGGTGTGAAGAAGGGGGGATGTATTATGCAAAAAGATCCTGTTTTTGTAGAGAATGAGGCGATCCTGAATCGTCCAATGAGGAGCAGTTGTCCCCTGTTGAATATCCTGATATAATAACATGAGATCCGGATATTGATGTACTTCCTCACGAATAGAATCTAATACCAGTGCACGTGGGTGACTGATAGCATAAATTTGTGTGGCGTTAATATCCCGACGTGATAAGGCAACAACCCCCAAATTCGAACTACCTGGCTTATAATGAACCGTAAAATCGAAGCCCATGAGTTTAGTTAACCAATGCTGCTATGGGGATGTGGTGAGGCACTGTTCAAGAAGATACTTGAGGCTGTAATGATCTGTACGAATGAGAAACGGTCGTCCCCAAAGATAAGGTCGCCAATCAATTCCCTCTCATATGCAGCTAACTTATGGTGGTGTTGTCCCAACTGACGGCTGAAATAAGCAATGGGGTGTCCCAATTGTTGTAACATTGCCCCTATACCTCCCTCGGAGGCATCACATTCCACCACAAAGTCTCCCTCAAAATCTGGTAATTGTAGGACTGGCGCTGAGGCTAAGGCCTCCTTTAACAGGTTAAAGGCTTGTTCTGCTGAAGAAGACCAGTGGAAGGCATTTTTTTAGCAGGTTGTTGAGTGGTGCTGCTATCTGGCCATAAGATTGGATAAATTTTCTATAATATCCCGCTAAGCCCAAAAATCCTTTTAATGCTGTGATGGAGGTGGGAATCGGCCAATCTTTAACTGCTTGTATCTTGCTCTGGTCAACTTTCACGCCCACAGCTGATATGATGTGGCCCAAATATGCCACCTCAGATGTACCCATAGAACATTTTGATTTATTCAAAACCAAATGATGAGAGCGTAGAATGGTAAATACCTGATGGAGGTGGAGGAGATGTTCTTCCCAATTTTTGTTGTAGACTAGAATGTCATAAAAAAAAACTAACACATAGTTGCGCAGAAGTGATGAAAAGACCTCATTCATGAGGGCCTGAAAGGTGGAGGGTGCATTGGAGAGACCGAAGGGCATGACGAGGAACTCGAAATGACTGTGATGTGTGTGGAAGGCAGTCTTCTCCACATCCGCTGGGTGAACTCGTATTTGATGATAGCCCGATTTCAAATCTAATTTGGTAAAAATTGTAGCTCATCCAGCAACTCGTCCACGACTGGAATGGGGAACTTGTCCTTAACTGTGTGCAAGTTGAGTTGCCTATAGTCGACACAAAATCTCCAAGATTTATCTTTTTTACGTACAAGTAACACTGGTGAGGAGAAAGGAGATCGACTGGGCTGGATCACACCCTGAGCGAGCATATGCATGCACTGTCATTCTATTTCATCTTTCTGGATATGCGGGTAACGATAAGGCCGCACCACTACTGGATCAGTTCCCAACTTTAAACGAATGCGGTGATCGCAATGACGCACTGATGGTAGACCCGTAGGCTCATTAAATAAATCCGCAAATGCTGTAAGTAAAGGAGCTAACTGATCATTACCAGTGTGTTGAAGCTGCAAAGTGAGAAGTGCGTTAGGTACCTGTGCCACAATGCCTTGTAATGTAAGCTGGCCTTGTGGTGCTGAAAATGTCATAGTCCGAGCCTGAAAGTCCCATAATATCGGTCCTAATAACTGGAGCCATTTGACCCCGAGCACCAAATCAAATCCAGCCAATGGAATGACTAGTAAATCCGCCTTAAATGAATGCCCTTCAATGGTGAAAGGGGTGTTAGCACATAACCCCACACTAGCAATTTTGGCCCCATTGGCCACAGAAACTGAGAGTCCCCTTTGTTGTTGAATGGCTAATCCCAATTGTTGCGCGGCTGGTTCACTGATAAAATTATGTGTGCTGCCCGAATCAACTAAAGCAAGTAGCATGAGATGATGTAACCTGACTTTTACCTGCATGGTATTAGAAGTATGCAGGCCATGCATGGGATGGAAGGATAGCTCTGGTTCTTGCTGTACCTCTTCAACAATTTCATTTTCAATAAGCTCGTCTGAATCTTCTTCCAACAGTTCAATACTGAATAAGCGTTTACAAGTATGGCCTGGCAGGAATTGTTCGTCACAATTAAAACATAGGCCCTTTGCCTTTCGAGCGTCCATTTCCTGTTTAGTCAAAAATTTACGTGGCATAGTCTGTGGAGGCACATTGGTAGCCTGATCTGCTCGGTTAGGGGTAGAGGACCCAAAACGTGACCCAAATGCAGTACCCTGTATTCTGTTGTTCCAAAATAATTTTCGCTGTAAAGACTCTTTTAGAACTCTCTGTTTGTGTTCCACAACTCTGACATAATTCATTGCTGAGTCCAAATCTGTCGAACCAAGTAATTCCACTTTCAATCTAATTGCCTCTGTCAATCCAGCATTAAAAATCTGAACATGTAGGTGAGGAGGAACAAATTCACTAGCTCGGGCCAACCTTTCTTGGAACGTTTTTTGGTAAACTTCTAAGGTGCTGGTCTGTTTATAGTTGATCAATTCCCCCACTGGGTTGCTGCTAGCTGGAGGTCCAAACCTCAACTGGCAAGCATGTTTAAAGTGTAGCCAATCTTGAATGGAATGGACATTTCGGTAGTGATGAAACCACATGAGCGCTTCATCGAGCATGTGGTAGGCAACCAAAGTAACCTTGTCCATTTCCACCGTTGATTGATGATAGAAGACTTGTTCACATTTCGTGAACCACAGTAAAGGATCTTTAGAGCCATCATATATAGGAAAGTTAAGTTTAAAGTACCTGGGAACCGTTGATGGTCCTTGTGCTTGAGTGGCCATTGAACCCATTGGTTGGCGCAGGGGTGGATTTGGTGGTGGCGTGAATTGTTGGTGGGGAACTGGTTGTGGTTGAAAATTGGTTGCTGGTGTTGGCGTTGGTGCTTGAAGTGCAGCAAGTTGTCGGAAGATGGTTTGTAGAGATGATTCCAGTGTTTGTAAGGTATTATTGATGTGAGAAATTTCAGTACCTTGAAGAGTGGATCGTTGTTGAAGTTTTGAAAGTACTTGACGTATGTCCTCTGGAGAAGAGGAATCACCGAGGGTGGACCTGTCTGATACCACGTTGTTAGGATCCTCACGAGCCATGGATCTTGTCACCCTCCTCTCTTCTCTTCCTTCCATTACCTTGCTTGACGTTGAGATGGAATGAGGGATTGATGGGAATTGAATTTCGGAAAGGAGAATAGGGGGAAAACGGAAGAGAGCTTGAAGGAGCTCTTGACCTGTTTATCTAAATTACACTAGCTAAAGTAGACTCAATTCATAATCTCATTACCCTAGTCGTCCCCTTAAATAAGGTTGAGGACATCCAAAACCCTAAAGACCTCTTGGGTCAATGGTTCAAACCAATAAATGCTAAACCAACCCAAACCAAATACAAAACCAAACCAAGAAACAATTACATGGAAATTGAAAAACACATTCATTAATTCCTACGCTTGTTGGTAACTCGTGATGCTATAGTGTCCATAACATGACTAGGTTGAAATAAAAAAGTGGGCGCTATTGAAGCTCCTCCATCTTCTATTGATGTAAGAGGAAACCGCTTATAAAGTAGGTTAATCGTACACAAGCACGATTTGATGACTTGGATCAACTACAGAAGCACCCAAGCAATAACCTGCGTCATCTCGTTCAGTTATCATCTTCTTCACTTCCCTCATCCTTCACAGACAACCTCGGCTTCTTCAAAGCACCAATATTTCTCGACTTGAGACCTATTGGTTCACCCAGTTCGGAGCTCATCTCGCTCTTCTCCTCCTCTTCCTCCTCGTATGCCTTTCTTTTGCTCTCTCGGCTCATCTTCTTCTCAGGTGAACTATCGGTCTGGCTTTGATCCGTCTGAGTCAGTTCCCGTGCCTTTGTCATCATCAGCAGTAACGTCGTCTTCTTTTCCTAGAAACTACTACAAATAGGTAAAGGAGACCCTCAAACACCACATCAGATTACTCATGGGCCTTTTTTCTACGTTTTTTTTAAACCATTGATGGAAATAAAATGTTACGGTCCCGGGTCATGGAACGAGTAACACGGTGTGGGATTTGTGAATCCAGCACTGGTACTGAGTTGGGGGACTCGATAAGGAGGGTTAAAGATCCCTTCTTTGGGGTAATCTTCCACCAGTGATCAATCTCTTTTTTTATGAACTCATTATAGTGCTAAAGTTATAACTAGAATGGAATTAATTCAGGTGGAGAGATAATGGAGGAATACCTGTTCTTGTCACGAAAATCAGGGTTCAACCCTGATTTGATGCAGCTCATTCTAGGACTTGAAGGCCTAGCTTAGGGGGCAGCCATGGCTCACGTTGATGGCTATCCTTGCTCTGTTTCCGTGATGATTTTCCAGCAAGAAGAGTTGTTCTAATCCTTCACGTGAAAGAACCAGAAATCTTCCTTTTTTGCTGCTCGTCAAGAGGGAATTGAACCCTACTTGTTGTTGACGCTGATGAGGAGGGAAGACCTTCTCTTTGGGCTCGGAAAAGGGGCAGGGAGTTCCTCTTCTTAGTATGGATGATGAGGGATAAATTTGGGTGAAGATGGATAGCAATAGAGGGTGAAGGATAGGTTGAATTTTTGGAGTAAACCCTAAACTCGAGATCAAGAGGTGATCTCAACCTGTTTAGACTAGGTTATTTTAAAATCTCAAAGCTTACCTATTTCATTCATTCATTTCCCTTAAATAGATCACGTCATGGAGTTTTAGGGTTAGGGTTACAATAATTCCCCATAATATCCCTACATATAAAGTAATTATAAATAACTCCTACTTAAAATAATATAAGAAATAAATCCTACTCAAAGTAATATAAGAAATAAATCCTATTGAGTGAGTTGTTGTTGCCTCCTTCGTTGTGTGACTTGGTGTGCTATTGAGTCTACAACATAAAAAATCTCTGTAAGGCTCTGTTGCGCTCTGTTTTCACGTATTTGTTGCATGGTATTTCAGAAACAGAAACTGAAGAAGAAGAATAATAAAAATGTTCTCTGTATTAAACTAACTCCTTATCATTTAACATACCTTACTTAAAAAGTATTTATAGACTTTATGACAACTTTTGAGCCAACAGGAAAATCTTTGGGTGAGTGCCAGGAGATGCTCGTTGGCAGCGCTTAGTCTCTTACTCGATTGGTTTCACAATCTTTTGTGCTGATTTTATTGTTTGGATTGGATTGTATCATGGATTGACCGCACGACGCATCTATTACACTGTAACGGTGTGTGAAGTTCTGGTTTTTTTAGTGATTGAAACAAGAAACTGAACATATTTGAGGATACATGCAAACATATCATTATTATTTCATTTCTTGAATCGATTTTCTTTCCATTTATTATATGTGAAGATTGAATTTTCTTCAAGCATACCGCCTATTAATTACAAAAAAATTACTTATCAAGCATACAGAGAAATCAACAACATTCACAGTTGATTTCTATTACAATAATATGCTTCGTTGCGGATGTACAAAGGCAAGTTATGTACAGTAAAAGGATCCATTTAGTTCTGTGAGAAAAAAGATCCTCAGTGAAGAAACTCTTTCATTGGGTCATCGTGATGGACTCTCTTCATTCTGTAGGCCTCCACATCCTCAGCAGTGACCTACACAGACAAACATTATGAGAAACCAACCAGTCATCAAATTTCAGACAAGCGGATCAGGCAGTGAAACTACTACTTTAGCAACTTTTCATGAAAAAACCGTACCTTGTCATTCCATTTGACGTTGTACTTCCGCTTTCTTTCATCTTTCTCTTCCCTCTTTCTCTCATCCTCCTGTACATTCATACGGAATTCACATGTCAAGTCAATCCAACCCAGAAAACAACCACCACTAAAAAGATCAATATCATAGGACTGATAAGTTTGAGCTTTTTACTTAAGTATCAGGTACAACTGCTGCCCACTCATTGGTTGGGCATTGGCAACCATGCTTTGCCAGGATTGAGAGCATCTTCTTGAGGGAATTACAGAGAAGAAATTGTTTACCTTCTTGAGGGCCTCTGCAAGTAAACTCTTGTCCAGAACCAAGTCTTCAGGCACATCCGTTCCCCAAGTAACAGGCCTTTTCTCTTCCAAGGGAGCAGGAGTTTCTGAATGGAATTGTGTTAAAGAACATAAATAAATAAAAACAGGATCTTTCTTAAAATAGTTTGAATTACACTTAGCCCATTTAAATGAAATATTTTAACAAAAATATTAAACAGCACCATTGAATACTAGTCATGTAAGAGCATGTGGCATAGAAATTACTCAAAATGAGTTCCAAATAAAAAATCTAGCAGTTTTTTTTCCTGAGCAAATAATCCAATAAACTGACAAATAACATTGCATTACCTTCAATGGCTTCTTTGCGAGCTAAATTCGATTTCATCAAATTTGTGGCAGCCTCAGCAGCCTCAACACCAGCAGAGCCAGTACAGTAGCTGTTATGGATCATTTGCCTGCAGCATTTGTATCCCCATTGGTGATCCTTCCACCATGACCCCCAAACACTTGTGTGATTGTTTATATAAACATCTTCTTCGTACTTGCTCCTTGGAAGAGACATCTCCTGCAAATGTAACATAAGTTTAAACCTAAATAATAGAGCTTCAGTATACAAATGACCCAAGATATTTTAGGACGTCTGTACAGCTACAAAGCTTAATTTATACAAGTCTAATAATCTGTTTTGCTTTTAGAGAAGTGAGTTTTCCATATTCTTTAATAACAATGAGAAAAAAGAGACCTTATTAAAGAGAAGCTCCCAAAGGAGGCAGAGTACATAAAAAATTATAGACAATAATGTTAACAAAAAACTACAAAAACTACATATCAACACAAAGAAAAAACGATTAGGTGAGCTTGGTGGTCACTCCATGTCCTAGCCAAACAATGTCTCTTACTGCATTGAGAGGAATAGAGGAAAGTAAAGTGAGAAGGTGGGTATACACCCCCTCGCCCTCCTCTCCATTCCAAAGAGAGAGGGAGTTTTGGGATCCACCTGACTCCTGAATGAGCCAAACAATTTCTCTTCCTTTTTTTCCTAAACAGTGAAAAATAAGTCCACTAAAAAGAATAAATAATATAAAACTCTCCAAGTGGAGCATATACATCAGGGAGGAAAAAGCAAAAATTCCACAGGCTATCAAAACACAAGACCTAAGAAATTTTGCTTAAACTTCAAAAGAGAATACAATTTACACTTCTGAGAAGTCAAGCAAGGACACTGGAAGAGATGTAGACAAGACATCTCACTGACTGACTGTGTTCAGTGATGCTAAAGTAAATAAAGAATTTTGATAAATTTATTATAAAGAACATTATAATCTGTAGGAAGATGTGAGCAATGGGAATACAAAACCTCCCATTCTTAGCGCAGATAGGGTAGTGCGGGTGTTTTACCTACTTTTCATCCTAGAAAGTAAAATGTGCTTTCCAATAGGCTTTTATCAACTTCTTTATCTACATTAGGGCACAGTCTTCCATTTAAATCTTACATGCCCTTTTGCAGTGTCATTCACCATGCACAATCTTGACCCTATTTCCTCTCAATACAAAAATTATTAGTGAGAGGTATCTGTAGAGACATATCCACATATTCATATTCATGTTATTCTTGTGAGTTGTACCACATATGCAAAAATAGCCAACCATCTCAACAACAAAAAATAAAATAATAATAATAATAATATCATTATTATTATTGTTATTATTTTTATTATTATTGTTATTAATAATATTATTATTGTTATTACTATTATTATTATTATTGTTATTACTATTATTATTATTATTGTTATTACTATTATTATTATTATTATTGTTATTACTATTTTTTTATTTTTTTATTACTATTATTCTTATTATTATTATTGTTATTATTATTATTATTCCATATAAAGCAGTAAAGGCAGTGAAAGCAAAGAAAAAACAATCAGTGATTGTAGACAGTACCTGACCCTTAATGATTCTACCAGCACGATCATATTCAACTTCTTTCTCAGTTTGTCCCAGGAGCAGTTCTCTCGGAAGTTGTTCATCAGAAGCTGCATTTCCATACTTCTCCATAATTGTATCTTTCATTTTGGACTTCAATTTTTCCTTGATAACCGTATAATTCTTGTACAGTAATTCAGCTTGAGAAGGAGCTGCTTGCATGTGAATGTCTTGCCCCTTCTCAAATGCTTCCCAAGCATGATTATTGAGATGTTTAAATTCCAGTGCTTGCCCACTAACTCTATACTGGTTATCACCCTGAAGAAAAAGTAGTAATGAATCAATATAAAAAAAAAAATCAACACATCTAATGGACAAAAATATTGAAGATAAAAGTTCTGACTGACATGGAGGCAATAAACAGTTAAAACTGATTTTAAATAGATAAAATAAATAATAAAGAAGGAAAATGAAACAGGAGCAAAATCATTAAATGAATAACAAAAGTCCATCTATCAAAAGAAAAAATTTGAAAGTTCTGCAAGGAACTTACTTCATAGAATTTCTCATTTGGATCCATATCTGGAAGAGGATCTTCACGCATTGACCGGGTCTTTAGATCATAATGCGCAGAATTGACATCAAGATTCATCAAATATTTTGCTGTGTCTTCTCGAATACGCAAGTTTCTGGGGGAAAATACAACATGTTTCAATCAATCACAGTACGACAACTAATTTGAGAAGCAAATATTACTTTTTAAAGCAAGTCAATTTTACACAAGATGAAAGGAATTTAGAAGAAGAAAAGATTCATGAAAGTGAAATACTTGAAATTTACCTGACAGTTCCAGTGCTTCCACCACCAGTGGTGCGCACACGTTTCTCCACTTTTGCAAAGTCCATTTGTTTACTCTCATCAACCTTAGCTTCATCTACCTTCAATGAATCCTCATCATCCACTTCATCCTCTTCATCACTAACTTCACCTTCCCCGTTTTGATTATTGTTTTTCTCTTCCAATTTTTCCAGTTGTTGTTCTTTCAGGTATTTCCTTCTGGCCTCATCTCTTGCTTCATATCGCTCAATTACACGAGCATATGTAGTTGCATCATAACCATTCCAGCGATCATGTTTCCCATCGTAATCCAATTCAAAGATCTCTATCTTTTCATCAGGTGCAATGTGCTTACTGGTCCACTTGGCTCCTAGCTTACGTGGCCTCTCGATGCATGACTTAGCATCATGTGTCATTGCCCCACAGCTGTTCATGGCAAATGACACATGTTAACAAAAAGAAGATTACAATATAAAACTAAGGATAATAAATGTATTCCATAAGATACAAGAACAGGAAAGAACAAAACAAGAAGTGATGCATTCAAGAAGACTTTTCCAATGAAATTAGCAGAAACCACAATGAAGATAATGTTGGAACAGATAAAAATTTGGCTTGTATAGGAATATTGAGCTACCTAAGAAAAAAAAATGGAACAAGAAAGTTGATACAGATACTCAAAGAGAGCATTCTCTTTCTTTTTATTGCCCTGAACCATCAGCCTCATGCTCTGTAAAAGTTTCTGTATATCTCAGATTTTTCGTGGGCATTGAACTATGTGCACACACACACATCCCCAAATGAGACTGACCCAAGACCTACACTTGAAACTCCCCCATGTAGCTATTTAGGCAAAAGCACCAAATAACATGAATATCCCAGTTATCTATAAACCATTATGGTGCGAAATGAAGATCACAGAAAGTGCATCTATTAGAGTTCATCAATAACTGAAGGGATGCTACAACTTATAAAACTTTCCAGCCTTGAAAGACACAAGTATGTGCATGGAAGTGTCTTATATAAGTCTAGGCAAGGCAATAAATAAAACCTACGTAGGCAAGGCAATAAATAAAATCTAAGAAATGAAATCTACGTCATTGGATCTAAATGCTATTCTAAATCTCAAAAAAGATACAGCTAACTTTCTCAAACTTGAGTCCATAATCCATATTTCTACAAAATAATCTCATATTTGCAGTAAATACTTACTTTTCGCAAGCCCCCTCCCTGTATTTATCAGCTTGATAAATTTTTGCACCACGATCGTACCATGCCTTTGTATAATTTGGATCTGATTTCCATTTCCTTTGATGTTTCAAACTCTTTCAGAGAAAAAACAACACCATTATCAGCATATGAACCCTTCAAGTTTGCAAGCAAATGCATTAAGACATAAGAAGCAACATGACTTACTGGCCTCTCTGCATTGAGATACCAAGGTGCAGATGACATATACTGAGGGATATGAGGATTAATCTCTTTTCCATCTTCGTCAACTTCAGCTGGTGCAAGACCAGCTTTACGTGCTTCTTCCAATTCCAGTTGTTTGCGATGGTCCTCTCGTGATTTAAATGCCACTGCAATACCCATAGTTAGTGAACCAAAGGAAATATGCACAACAAGGAATACAGAACAACTAACATAATAGAAGAAAAAACAGTCAAATTTATATCTGTTCATTTTGCAATTTCTAGCATAATTTCCAAATCAAATTTGTTTTTTTAGCAGCTACTGCCTGTTTTCATGTCAAAAGTAAATTACGGTCACACAAAAAATTTGGAAAAAAAGGAAAGTAAACCGATAAGTAGGAACTGTCCATCATTTCAGCACAAGAGAGCGGACAAAACAATTGCTTATAAAACCATTGCCAAGAAAATTAGATTAATTGAAAAGAAGCAAAAAATAGAACTTACAGAAACATTAAAAATAAAAAAATAAAGAGACAAATAGTGAACACAAACAGAAACATATCCATCCAGATATTTCTACATATCACCACTAGGCTCATTAATATGAGCATCATCACGTTTGTCATAACATATACATTGAAAATCATTAACTAATTTGACTAAAGTTTCCGAATGAAAAAATTTAAGAACCTATGTCATGGAAAGAAGCAGTATAAACCAGAAAAGGTAAAGTAAACACCAATGCTAAATGACTTACTCGAAGCTGTCGCCATTTCTAGATGCCTGTCGTATACCTCGATCCAAAGATACAAGTCAACAAGTGAGAGATTTGCCTGTTAAGAAAACAAGTCCAAGTTAAATAGATTTGATGGACTGATACAAATTACATGCGGTACATGTAAAAGGGATACCTCTCCCCTATCAAAGGTTCTGTTTTTGGAAAATATCTAATGCAGAAAACCACCAGCAACAAGTAAAAAGCAAAGAGAGAGAGAGAGAGAGAGAGAGAGAGAGAGGTTTTAAAGAAAAAACTAACACTGGCTGACTATAATATTAAGCTGTTACTTTAACGAAATTAACTTCTAGCTGCTAATAAGATGATAAAAAAATTAATCTGAAGTCAATCAGAAATCAATGAGCACCTTACAAATAAAAAATAGGCCGGATTTCATAGTAAGGAATGGAGCTTGTAGTGGAGAAAACAAAATCAGTTGATTGAAACGTAAAAAATATTGATTAGGATGAAGAAATTGAATACTAAAGTTCATGCAAAAATAGGTACTTATCCTAAAAACTTTATGACTTATTGCTAATTAAAGTTTGGAAAACCTTGTACAACATTGCACGTCACAATGAAGTGATGACTCATAATGACAAAGACTGAACATCTCTGGGCTAAACTCAAAATTTCTGGAATAAACCTCCGAGCAAAGGCTATCCATGGGCACAGTTATTGCACATAATGGCCAGTTCCAGTATACAGTGATAGCATCATTATTCTAATAGATTTCTGGTCTTTTATCTTTCCTAATAAAGGAAATAGGAGCTTGCTTGGGGTAGCATTAAAAGAAGATCTAAGGCAGTGAATAAGACCAGCACTACCAAGAAGACATAAGTACCATTAACAACACAAAAGAAGACTTCATTGACAGTCAAGAGACTTTAGAATTAAGGTGGATGGCCATCCTATTGGAAACATTCTGTTACATCCAAAGAGAATGAAAAGAAACATTCTCAACAACCTTTCCAGACATTGGAAAAATTGGATCATCCCGTCTCTCGTTTCTAGTGTAATGAAGATATAAAGGAGTGCTACTGAGCCTACTACTACAGATAGTGGTATGAAGACTTCTACACCAGAAAATACTTTGAATGGCTATATTATGAATAGCCTTCTCTCCAAAAGGTTTGACATATCAGTGCAAAATTAAATGTAACATGTGGTATATGTTAGATTTTAAAATCTTCCTTATGGAACTAACCGCATGCAATCATGAACTATAACAAGTATACATTTCACCGAGAGACATATCAGGAATGTTTTCAAACACCTAAAATGAGGACATTTTCCACTTGGAATTTGCTGGTTCTCTTATCAACCACAATGATCAAACATCAAAAAGGGTTTCACCACCAACTCTTGAGAAGTCAAATAGTTTTAGTTGGAACCAGTGTCTGTTCATAGAAGTAAAGCTAAACCAAAACCAGTAGAAACATAAATTCAGATACCTACAAATGCTACTAATAATCCTATATTTTTGCTTATAAAGTAAAAATAAACTAAATGGGAAAACAGATCAAAATCAGCTTACACAAATTCAGAAGACCATGTCTACAGTACAGTAGACTCGAATGATTCCTATTTAGAAGTTCTCTTTCCCTAAAGCTAAACACACATATCAACCGGACTGTTAATAGCGTCAAAGGATCAAAAGAGCATCTCTTGCTATTCATAAATAAAAGCACAACCAAACAAACAAAACTACCTGAAACAATAACTGAATCAAAGTAAGCATCAACTTAAATTGTAAAGCATTGAACATATAAAGGGGATAACAGAATCATGGCCACGGAAATTCATACAGTATACCAGTATCTGCTCCGAGCATGTAATAAGCATCGACTGCAGCAATTTGGGCTCCAGGGATAAGGGAACGTGTTCGTACAAGAGAGAGAGAGGAGATACCTGCAACTGATGAAGATAAGAACGATCGTCCGGCAACTTTGGCCGCTCGGTAACGGCGAGAGAGAAGATCGGAATCGAGGGAGACTCGACGACACAGAGAGAATTTCAGACAACAGGAGAGACCTTCGATCGGAATCGAGGAAGAGAGTCCTTTGCTAGGGTTTTCCGAGGAGGGAGAAGTTGGATCTTTTTTAGGAATTATATTAGAATTGAGAGAGCGTCCTACTTCCTTTCCCAGTAAGAAGAAGATTCCGTTTAAACGCGGACATCCGGAGGGGATTAATTGCAACACACTAATATCGATTAAACTAAAAATTATAAGCAATGGATCGCACAAGTCGGTTGTACTTGGTTCAATTAGAATCGGTTCCTTAAAAGAGGAAATTCTGGCCAAGTTAGCTCGATTAAACGGGCGAAGCGAGTGACCCAGTCAGCTGGGCAACCGGGTCACTTTGGTCGCCGCACCTCCCCCCTTCCATCCGTCCGTGACGGAGGATCTATCACATCACAAGAAAATGTAACGGGAGAGAGGGGAGCATAGCTCTGCTCTAGCCGCCGTTAGATTTTATAACAACGATCATATCTTAAAAATCATGAAATTACTCTAACTAGTAATTACTAAATACATTGAACTCACCTAAATACTCAGTACTATGGACCATAGGTTGACTCCCACATTACTTTTGGTAATAACAAAACTTAATTGAATTAATACCTTACAAATCTAAAATATTTCAAATATTTCACCTTCAAAAGCATCTCAAGATCTAAAACATCAAAGCCAAAATGAATACTTAATTATAATTGAAGAACATCTCTTGAAGAAACACTTACAAGGAAGAAGACTTGAGTTCAAACATCATGGACAATATCTAAACTCAGTCAATTTTTTTAAGAGAGTATTCTGAACTCCTATTTCTTAAGTACTTGTGAAATCGGAGCTTTAAATTATAAATTCCATATAGACATGTTTAGAATCATCATACACATCACTTAAAAACATGTGAAAGCACTTAAAGATAAATTCTCATGTTTTATAAATTTTACACTTTTAATCTGGCATTGGAATAATCGATCAGTTACTAATAATGATCGATCATCCAGAACTATGCAGACCATAAATATAAAACATGATTGATTAACCATAATCGATTGATCCATCATTCAGGACATGGATAACGCATTATCGATCAATCTAAGTGGGGTGATCGATCATAGTTGTCCAAGCAAAATTTTCATGGAATGATCGATCATCCTTCCAGATTGATCGATCAGTTAGAACCTTGCCAGTAAGGGACATCACAACATGATACAAAGGAGGAGGCAACTTGAATATTTTAAGGAGAAACATATCTCCAAGTAAGGGTGTAATTTTTCTTTTTCTTTTTAATGAAATTGTGAAAGTTTCATATAGAACCTGTTAATGTAGATAGAAAGACTTAGCTAGAGCTAGAATCTAACTACAATCCATTGGGGAAATTGGCTTGAGTAAAATCATGTATTGAACTACATGTGGCCAAAGTGAGTTGGAATCTCTTTCGTAATTTTTCAACTATTAGAGTATAATAATGAAATTTTCCCTACCACGAGTTATTGAGGCAGTGACTAGCACTAGGGGAACATCGATATCAAAAACTCTATTTGTCCTTGAGATGTGTGCACGTTATTGCTTGCTTTAAATTACTTTTATAATATCTATTTAATCACACACACAAGTAGTTCTTAATTTGAATATCTTAATTCACAACCCCCCTCCTCCTTGAGAAGCCCCTTGGGCCAACAAGTACACTCTTGATCACACCCCAAAAATTACGAAATTACATATTTTCTTTTAAAAATTACAATCAAAATAAACTTACATGATCTCACCCTTAAAAAATAATGAAATTACATATGTTTCTTTCATAATCCACAATATCTTAATGTTGTTTTTTTTTTATATATACATTTTAGACTTGAAGTTATTGGATATAGACCGCTTTTGCTTTTTATCAACCATAATGTATACTTATTATCTAAATCAATTTTATATTTATATACTTTATTATCAACCATAATGTATACTTATTATCTAAATCAATTTTATATTTATATACTTTAAGGTAAAATTTTACTTGAATAGAATCGTTATACACAATCACACACCCCTACTGGCAAAGGGATGTTGTTCAACAACACTGGCCAATATAGGGACAAACGGTCAATAATAATTAGGTACACTTATCTAAATTGACATAGGGATTTTCAGCAATAGCAAACAAGACTTACAAGATTAACTCTCACAAAATTCAACAGTCGACAAATAAAGATTTTAAAGTAATAACTTAAAACATACTTAACTCATTGGAAAATGGTTTCTCAATTCTTCAAATGTGGGTTCCAGAACAATGTCAAAGTGTAAATGTGTGTAAGAGTGGTGGTTGGAGCATTGGCAATCAAGAATTGAGTCCTTGAGTTTGGAAAAGGAACATTTTATCTTTTTGTGAAACTTGGTAAAATATGGACTAAAAATACTTAAAAGACTTTTCTTTTCATGTTACTATTTATATAGATAGATCATTTACAAAGTTTTGGAGAGTTATCTTATCTAAGGGTGTAAACAACATGTAAACGGATTAGCTATTGCATATATTGTTCAATTTATAAATGGTATATCGGTATACATTATTTATCAATATAAAGAATAAACTATTCCATATAGTATTTGTTTAGCTAATTATCAAATAATGCAATGAGAAACCGGGTAATTAAATACATAATAAAAATGACTTCAAATTTATAAAATCATAAAAAGTATAAAAATAAAATTGTCTTATACACAATAGCCTAAGAAAAATATAATTTTAATGTACAATACAGTTTTAAAAGAATATTACACTATCATTAAAAAAAAGTCATTTGAGTCATGTTAATCTCAAACATACATTCACAATTTCTTTATTGAATTACTCTTATATATAATCGGACAATTGGTTAATCATATGGAATATCTCATACCATTTATGTTCCATTTAATAATGTAAATGAAAGATTGACCAGGATCACAAGTCATTCGCCTTTCTATTGATAGGGGTCACTTCTCTCTCAAAATTTTGAAGTTTTTTAGTAAAATTACATCATGTTAACATTATTTTGAGTTAGTCATCAATCAAACTAATTGACCTAATTGACCCGGATTTAATTTTACCAAATCTAAGAAAATTGTCCATTAATATTTCCTCTGCCAGATCATTTTATTTGTCAAATGTTCGATATATTTTGGGATTATGGAGGCATGTCCCATGCAACACTGAACTGTCGTTAAAGGTCACGGGACACGAACCACGAACCACGACGAGGCGGCCGTTCATTTATGGGAGAGGCACACTCGACGAAAAATGATGGATTTATCTATTTTCAGTTGATTTTTTTTTTCTGGTGGATGTCGAAGTATCAACGCATAACATGTGTATTGGGTAATACGCACTTCGGCGTAACTTAGAATTTCACCAGGAAAGAGTTCTCGGCGCTCTTTATATGCCCTTCGTTTACATCGGCTTGTCGTCTGTTTCATCCACCTTGGTTTTCCTCTGTGAGTCGACGATTGTCTTTCGCTGTCCCTTTTTTTCAAACAATGGCAAAAGATCCTGTTAGAGTCCTCGTCACCGGAGCTGCAGGTCTGTGAGGATGCTCCTTTTACTGGTCTTACTTGTCTTTGATCCGATTAACAGAATGGTTTCTCAGATGGATAGTAGAGAAAAAGAGATCTTTATTATTTTCGGTTGGCTAATTTTGTTATGTATGACTGCTTTTGTATATTCGAGATCTGATTTTGGTGCGTTTGAGTGGAGCTTTTGTAATGAGGTAGTTTTGATTGTTATTTGCGACGACTGGTGAAGGATTTGGTGGTTTTTTGCTGACGGATGCAGTTACAGTTTTTGCTCTTTACTACCTGGGAAAATAGAAGCTGTTAATGTTGTTACTTTTTGTGGAGCTATGTCGTGATCCATTACTATAGCTTACAGTCTGTCCTTCAATGTGATTGAGTGGTTTGCTAACATGATTTTACTTTATGATGACTTGTGAATGTCTGAACTGTTGTTATCCAGATCTAAATCATATTGACCTTTGGAGTTGGGCTGATCTGCTAAGTTTACTACTCGATATGTTTACAGTAGATACTTTTCAGTTTTTGTCTCTCTTTGGATCACTTAAACTTTTAATCCGAACGCCGATGTAGTATCCAATATAACTATGTAGACTGACGTACTTGCACTGGTTTTAATGGTATTTGGTCTGGAAGTTTTCTGTCATTTTTTCTTGAAGGAATTTGCCCCAGTAGTTAAATTCTTCAACAATGAATAAAGCATGAGGGGATATTAAATAGATCTGCTGTTTCTCATAAGTACAAGAAGGAGTTGATGGCTCTCTCTATCTATACAGTTAGCTTAGATCCATCGTCCGATGTTGCACACTTGATACAGGGTTGAGATTTCAATCTGACCCAGAATGTTAGAAGATTTAATATTGCTCTAGTCATACCGGTTAATTAATTAATTAATTAAGTTATTTTCGTACTACTGCATTACATCTGTTTTATGCTTGATTGGGTTGCGAATTTTAGTTCATTTTCCATGGGTGTTGCTTTCGTTTTTTCTCTTTTTCTGTTTTAAGTAAATGTGCAAGGAATTGCCACTATAAAGTTCCTGGTTTATTGGCGTTATTTTGTTTTTTTCTACTTTTAGTTTTCTTTTTTTTCGTTGGATGCCACAGATAAAATTATCAAGTGTCTTTTTCTTCTGAGGTGTTAGATTTCAAGTGCCTCAAGGCATTATTAATTTAGTATCCATCTTTCAAATCTGCTTACCTGCACATTGTGTGCTGTCTGTTGCGTTTGTCCCTTGTCTATTTTTATTTTTTATTTATTACTATTTTTCTGATGCTAAATTTTTTATCAGAAAAGAAGGTTTTTCTTTCTTTAAAAGTAGAGTCAGATTGCTGGTCATCTTCTTTCACACCAGCTTCATTCTGGTCTCATGTGTACAGTCCATCATGTATGTTTTCGTGTCATTCCGTTAGCTACAGCTGCATATGATAGAGTGATAATTCAAATTCCAGATCATCCATTTTGCTTGTATGGCAAGGAGCTAAAGGCAAACTGTTTGATTAATAGTATGTATAGAACAGACAGACCTGAACTGTTAGATTGTTTCTAGTGATGAAGCTTGACTATGTGATTAGATTTATGTAAAGTATTATTGTAATTATTATTATTATTTTTTTGTCTTGTACTTTGGGTTGTCACATTCATTTGTTCCATTATTCTCTCATTTGCTGTCCAGAGAATTAAAACAGTCTTTAGGGTTTCACTCTGTTTTCTTTTTGTATGTAGCTTTGGTTTTATCACATTTGTTTGTTCCATTGTTCTCACAAGAGGATTAAAACAGTCTTTAAGAGTTTGATTCTGTTTTCTTTTTGTATGGATCTAATGTACTGGAGCTAAAGGTCTTTTGAGTGATATGAATGTGTTGGATCATGTCGAAGAGGAGTTTTCTTCTCTATTGTTTAGTTTTACACAATCTACATGACATCAATTTTATTGTTGAGATTTATAAGGTCACCAGTGAGTGGAAATATTGAGGTATTTTTCTCTCTAATTTCTTCTCTATTGTTCAACATGAAAACTTTTCTATTTGCAGGCCAAATTGGTTATGCTCTTGTTCCAATGATTGCTAGGGGAGTAATGTTGGGACCTGACCAGCCAGTAATTCTGCACATGCTTGACATTCCGCCAGCTGCTGAGGCTCTAAATGGGGTGAAGATGGAATTGGTTGATGCTGCATTTCCGCTTTTGAAGGGTACTTACTTCCATTTCTTTAGATATGGTAACACAAATGTCGAAAATTTCCAGCTTAATGGCTACATGAAACTCTTCTTACATCATTCAGCTGGCAATATCGTCAATTACCTATTCAACTAAGCTTTCTCTTTGTTGGACCTTGCCAATATGTTTTGCGTTCGTGTTGGTTGGGGAGCTCCCTGATACCCTGCACAACTCAATAAAAGTTGTTCTATTTGTTTAATAAAGAGCAGTAGAGTGCACCCTACTTTCAATGTGCTAAAGGTACCTTTTATAATCTTTAAATAAATAATGGACCTGTTGTGGGAACTCAAATTTCAGGTGTTGTTGCCACAACTGATGTTGTTGAGGCTTGCACTGGTGTTGGTGTAGCTGTTATGGTTGGTGGATTCCCCAGAAAAGAGGGAATGGAGAGGAAAGACGTTATGTCAAAAAATGTCTCAATCTACAAGTCTCAGGCTTCTGCATTAGAAAAGCATGCAGCTCCAAACTGCAAGGTACTACGAGATTTATCTTCCATTCATTTTAGTGATGTCAATTTGGTTACCTAGATTCAAATATTACTACTGAAATGCATGCCATGTAGTTCTTCAATTTTGGGATGCAATTTTCAGTTGCTGTGCTGCGTAAAACTAAGCCTGTTGTTCATTTTGTCATTTCTTCAGGTACTGGTTGTTGCTAACCCCGCAAACACCAATGCCTTGATCCTGAAGGAGTTTGCTCCATCCATCCCTGAGAAGAACATTTCTTGCTTGACAAGGCTGGATCACAATAGGGCATTAGGTCAGATTTCAGAGAAATTGAATGTCCAAGTTAGTGATGTTAAGAATGTTATCATATGGGGAAACCATTCTTCCACTCAATACCCTGATGTCAACCATGCTACTGTTAAAACATCAGCTGGAGAGAAGCCTGTTAGGGAGCTTGTTGCTGATGATGCCTGGTAAGAGCAAAAGTTAGGTCTGCTTATTTTATTTCTCTATCTATTTATCTATATTTATATATATGCATGGATTTATGCATACATATTTGTGATTTTACTGAAATATCATGTCTGACTTAAATTAAAAAATTTGATTAAACAGGTTGACTAGTGAATTCATCACCATTGTTCAACAACGTGGTGCAGCAATCATCAAAGCCCGAAAGCTGTCAAGTGCATTATCTGCTGCTAGTGCTGCATGTGATCACATACGAGACTGGGTGCTTGGAACTCCAGAGGTTACTGTTATTATATGGTTTCGTGTGAATCTGCTCTTGCATTTCCCTGAGCGATTTAAAATGCACCATTGTATTAAAGTTCTCTAGTTCTCTCTGTAGGACAATTGGGTTTCCTTGGGTATTTACTGAAAGATCATACATTTGTAATCTGCTCTTGCATTAACATTCTCTAGTTTTCTCTGTAGGGCACTTGGGTTTCCATGGGTGTTTACTCTGATGGATCATACAATATACCTGCTGGGCTTGTCTACTCTTACCCAGTTACTTGCGCAAATGGAGAATGGAAAATTGTGCAAGGTATTGTTCTCTTGGTGCTTCTTAGTTTACATCTATCAATTTAATGTGGTTGTACATTCCTTGAAAAAAAGAAAAGAAAAGAAAAATCTGGTAGGCTAATTAAGGCATTATATCCTTTCTGTGGATGTTGAATTATATCTACATCCTAAAATAAAATCTGATGGATGTTATCTTGTAAAAAAGATTCACTCTATTCTGATTTTCCAGTTGAATTGTGAATATATACTTTAAGAAATTGGAAAGAAAAATCAGCGTTGTGGGCCCTGTTTAACCATCCAATTGAACCATATTGAATCACATTTTGGAAACTTCATAGGGAATGTTTCATAACCCCAAGAAAACCTGGCGAGTCAGTTGCTCCTGAAAGCTAATATCCTGTCATCTTGATTAATTGCTTTCAATCTTGGACTAGAAAAGAATAATGTTCAATATGTATATTTAGTTTTTCCCAGTAGTTTCTGTTGATACAGTAGTTTAACTTCATTGAACGAATTTAAAATAAACTGACTATTGGGCCAATATATTGGTCAGGTTTTAAGATGTTGAGCAATCTTTTATCGCACTGTAAAAATAAGAATATCTATTCATTTAGAAGGAGAAAAAGAATAGTACAAGTTGAGACTTCCTGAATGATATGGGTGGAAGTGGTGAGAAAAATCTTGGAAATGGTTAACTTAGTGGCTGAATTAGGTATGGCTGCATCTTTACGGCTGGTGCACGTGCACCAGCCACTGGCCTCCTCACCAGCAGTTAAAAGAAAACAAATTCTTTTCTATTTATGATGGTCACTGAGCTCCAAGCAATGTGGCAGATGGGCTCCTCTTAACTGGTGTACTGAGGTTTTAACTTTAGATGTGGTCATAAAATATGTTTTAATTACAAGTTGAATATATTTTGCAGTTAAGAGCTTGCACAAAAAAAAATAAAAAATCAAATCAAATTTAGGTTTATTACTGACTTATGTAATTGGTGGGGACTGGATTGGGTCCACCAAACTCAAAAGAAGGTCATTTGCTGAATAGTGCTCTCTAGTTTTCATGCAATCCTGATCAGAACCTGAGGAAGTTCTCTGGCTATCTGGAACTTTAGGCAGCAATTGAATTATATCTAATGACTTATTTTCTCTGGACAGTGTGCTTTATATGCATTATTTGCATAACCACAGAAAAAAAAAGTATGTTGTGCATAATTTGCTTTATCTGGATCTAACCATCGGTTCATTAACAATATTAAAACCAACAAATGTTTTTCTTGGCTGTTTCAATGGAGCAGGGCTCTCAATAGATGAATTCTCGAGGAAGAAACTAGATGCAACTGCTGCTGAACTTAGTGAGGAGAAGACTTTGGCACACTCGTGCCTCTCATCTTGAATGCTTGCTTCCTTGTATGTCTAAGGGTTTCTCCGTGTTCATTATGAGATGGAGAGAGTTATCAATAATGAACCGATTTGCCTTTGAAGCAGAAAACTGAGAGTTGACCTTTCTTGTGTCATTTTCTATGAATTAGAGTATTTGAGTTCTGAAACTAGACACATTATATATGCACAGGCTCAAGTTATATTATCTAACAGAAGTTTTGATTTTGGTGTATTTTATTTGCCTGATTCTAATTTGTGGTGATCTGGAATATTGTGGGAAGCAAAGCTCAGAATATAGGATCTGAGAAGCAAACTTAATCTGAACTGAGAAATATAGGATCTGAGCCTTGGGAAGCAGTGTGAACTTCTGAGTTAAGTCTTTGCCTGAGATGTCTTGTTAGATATGTTAACCTCGTAAAATCTTTCTTCACCTTCTTATCTTATTTTATACACATACATCTCTATTTATATACATAGTATTACAGTTATTCTTAAAGAGGACTTTTTCCTCTGTTTTTATGGATTTGGAAGACCGTTCTAGAGGAAGAAGTCCTCCTTTGGAGGAACTCACACCAACAAACCCCCTCAAGTTGTTGTGTATATATCTTGAATGCCCAACTTGTTGAGTGAGTTGTAGAAGTTCTTATTGCATACTATTTTTGTAAGTATGTCTACCAACTGGTTTTCAGATTTAACAAATGGAAATGGAATTATCTTTGCCTCAAGGTTTTGCTTGATGAAGTGCTAATCTACTTCTACATGTTTAGTCTGAACATGTTGAATCGGGTTATGTGAAATATTAATAGCCGCCTTATTATTGCAAACTAAGTTCATCTCACAGTTTGGGCCAAAGTTAATTTCGATTAATAATCTTCGAAGCCAGAGAAGTTCACAAAGACCCTTAGCCATCCCACGAAACTCAGCTTCAGCACTTGATAATGCTATTACCTTCTGTTTCTTACTTCTCCAGGTAACTAGGTTTCCTCCAACAAACGTAAAATAGCCTAAGGTGGATCTTCTATATGAAATATTTCTTACCCAGTCAGTATTTGTATAACCTTCAACCCTTAGGTGATGGTTTCTTGAGAATATAAGTCATTTATCAGGGGAGGACTTTAGGTATCGAAGAATTTGATTCATTGCATTTATATGATCTTCATGAGGACAATGCATGAATTGGCTTACTACACTTACTGCATAGGCGATATCAGGTCGTGTATGGGAGAGATAAATAAGTTTCCCAACCAACATCTGGTCGTCCTTTGTCTGTTGGCACTTGGTCTGAGTATTTTCCAAGCTTGTGATTTGGAATTATTGGGATATCTACAGGTTTATACTCCAATCCAACTTCTGATAATATATCTAGGATATATTTTCGTTGGGAAAAGAATATGTCTTGTTTGGACCTAACAACTTCGATTTCTAGAAAATATTTGAGTCCTCCCAAAATTATATCTTAAATTCTGTTGCCAATTGCTCTTGAAGTTTTGCTATTTCTTCTAGATCATCTCCTGTAATGATCATATCGTCTACATACACTATTAAAGTAGTTACTTTACCTCGTTGATGCTTTAAGAATAACGTATGATCTGAGTTACTTTGTTTAAAACCATATTTTCTTAGTGCCAAACTCATTCTCCCAAACCACTATCTAGGAGATTGCTTCAAGCCATATAGAGTTCGTTGAAGTTTGCACAGTCTTTGCTTCAGAATTTACTATATATCCTGGAGGAACATCCATGTAGATTTATTCTTCAAGATCTCCATGGAGAAAAATATTTTTAACGTCAAATTGGTGCAGTGGCCAATCAAGATTAGCTACAAGAGAACAAAACTCTAATGGTATTCAATTTGGCCACCGGTGAGAATGTCTCTTGATAATCCACGCCATATGTTTGTGTATATCCTTTTGCTATTAGCCTTGCCTTGTACCGTTCAATTGCTCCATCGGATCTGTATTTGATGGAGAATACCTATTTATACCCCACAATTCTTTTACCTTCAGGTAAAGGAACAAGACTCCATGTCTCATTTTTCACTAATGCCTTCATTTCTTCTTTCATGGCTTGAACCCACCGAGGGTCTTTCAGAGCTTCATCAACACTTGTGGGGATATGTTGTGAGAAGAATTCATTTACAAACTTCTTGAGGGGTTCAAACAATTCTTTTGTAGACACATAATCGGTGATAGGGTATTTTGATTTGTTTCCCTTCACTTCGGGGGAATATTTGTTTGGTGGTTTGCCCCGATTGCGTCTAAAAGGTAATTCATAGCCAACAGGAATAACCATATCGTTAGAATTTTGAGGTGTGATAGGATTACTTACCTCATTGATATTCTCAAGAGATGGGTCATTGGATACTGAGGAGAAGAGGGGTATTGCTTCATCATCAAATTTTGAGGATATCTTCTCTCGATCTTGTTCCATTGCGGTCGCTATATCAGTGTCCTTGAACTAGTCAAATGTCATCCAATTTAGCTCTTCTTCTCGTGTCTCCCCTTGAAGAGAGGAATTGGATGTAGCGGACGAGTAGAAAGATTCAGATTGAAGAAATGTGACATCCATAGTAACATATGTGCGCTGAGTAGTTGGATCGTAGCAACGATATCCTTTTTGATGGACTGCATATCCCAAAAATAGATACCGAATGACATACGGATCAAGCTACGAGCGCTGGTTTTTGTAGAGATTAACGAAGACAACGCAGCCAAAAATTTGAGGGAAGAGCATGAGCACCGAGGGTAATGAAACATAGTTTGATAGGACTTGTAGGGGAGTCTGAAACTCAAAATTTTTTGAAGGCATACGGTTAATGAGGTGGACGGCCGTAGTAACAGCATCAGGCCAATGATGGCTAGGCACTTGGACCCCAAGTAAAAGAGCCCGAGCTGTTTCAAGAATGTGGCGATTTTTTCTCTCTACAACACTATTCTGTTGAGAAGTTTGGGGGCATGAAGTTTCATGAATCAATCCATGATGTTGAAAATAATCACGGAACTAATGATTCACATATTCTCTACCATTATCAGATCAAAGAATTTGAATGTTAGCGGAGAACTGAGTTTGGATCATCTTATGAAAGGATTGAAAGGTATGAAAAACCTCATCCTTGTGTCTTAACAAGTAAAGCCAAGTCATTCGTGTGCAATCATAAACAAATATGACAAACCAACGGACACCAGACCTAACATCTTTTGGGGAAGGTCCCCACACATCAGAGTGAATTAAAACGAAAGGATCATCGCTCTTATTCATACTTAACGGATAATTGACTTAATGACTTTTAACGAGAATGCAAGTCTCACATTTAAAATCCAGAATTGACAAATTCAAAAATAGACCGGGAAACATATGTTTCAAATACCCAAACGAAGGATGGCTTAATCGACGATGCCACAAAAAAATCTGTTACACTTTGAGGTCGCTCGGGTGCCGCATGTGATAAGCACGACCTATGCTGAAATCTTCCATGTAATAGAGTCCCCTCTTCTTAGTACCACCCCCCAATGATCTCCTTGGTGAGAATATCCTGAATAAGACAAAATGTGGGGTAAATCAGAACAACACAATTCAACTTGTTGGTAAGGCATGAGTAGTGTATTAGATAATGGTAGGGCTGGTGATAACATCATTGTTCCAGCCCCTGTTACTGGAGAGATAATTCCATTAGCATTGGCAATGCTAGTCCGTTGGGGAGGAGAGGTTTGAGAAAAATCCTTTGCATCAAATGTCATATGGTTTGTTGCTCTCGAATCCAATATCCAAGTACTGCTGTCATCTTCTCTAATAGATCCAAGGAGAACATTACCTGGAGTAGAATTTGAACTGTTGGTTGGAATAAGTGAAAGACGTGGCTCTGTTGCAGCCATTGCAGCCTTCCCACTTGAATCCCGGTACTTTCTAGCCTGTAATTCATGACACCAATCAGGATACCCGTGTAGCTTGAAACAGTTCTCACGGATATGTTTTGCATTTCCACAATAAGAGCATCTGGTTCCATTGTGATTTGGAGGGAGAACCAGATTTTCTATCATGCAGAGAGTAGACCGAGAGTGTGTCGGAGGGTGCGAATCATATTTGATGCTTTCAGATGACAAAACTGCTCCTGGAGAATCATCGGAACAACCAGTCGTCATCGCGAATAGCCTCTTTGTGACGTGGGCAAAAGCTTGATCTACCGTTGGAAAAGGTTGTATATGGAGAACGTCACTCTAGATATGATCTAGGCGATCATCGAGACCATCCAAGAATATATATACTCTCTCTTCTAGATGACAAAACAAGATCAAGGGACTGACGGAACAGTCCAAACATCCACAAGAGAGAGCGTAGCTCTCTGGTTTCACGGCGAAACAAAACACACGAAGATCAATCCAAAATTATTTCCGTTGGGGATTTCCCCCCTTTCATTAAGTTTTTATCCTTTAGGTTTTCCTGTTACAAAATGACCCATGGGCCCAAGACAATACCCCCGCATCCCATTAAGCCTAATCAAATAACCCTATATACATATCCCAAATTATACAACAATTATGAATATAAATTACATTTAATATACATTTTAACATATCGTAACATCCCCCCTCAAATTGATGATGGTGAGTCAACCAGCAATAATTTGCGAACAAAAAAATTATGTCGGGATTGAGACAATGCTTTGGTGAAGACATCGGCCACTTGAAGATCTGAAGAAATGTACGGTAGAGATATTACCCGGCGCTCCAAAGTGTCGCGAATGGAGTGATAGTCAACCTCAATATGCTTGGTACGCTCATGAAAAACCGGATTGGCTGCAATCTGTATAGCACTTGTATTATCTACATGAAGCGGTGTAGAGGAGGGCTGAGGAAACTGGAGCTCAGCAAGAAGACCACAGAGCCAAATAACTTCCGAACACGCAGTAGACATAGCACGATACTCGGCCTCGGTAGATGACTTGGACACTCGATCTTGTTTCTTACATTTCCAAGAAATCAGTGCATCGCCTAAAAACATACACCAGCCTGTAGTAGATCGACGGGTATCGGGGCACCCTGCCCAATCAGCATCACTATAGGCAACCAGATGTAGCGCGGAGCCAGTAGGAAAGAATAAACCACGAGCAGGGGAGCCGCGCAGATAGCGGATGATGCGTTGAACGGCCGCAAGATGAAGGTGTCGAGGAGATGCCATAAACTGACTGACCTTATGAACAACATAGGAAATGTCCAGGCGAGTAGTAGTCAAGTAGATGAGACTCCCGACTAGTCGTCGATAGATAGTCGAATCATCAAGGAGAATCCCTTCATCTTTCCGATATTTGACATTGACCTCCATAGGGGTAGCCACCGAAGATGTGTCCTCCAACCTAGCGAGTGTGATAAGATCTTGAATATACTTATGTTGGTTTAAGAAAATACCTTTGAGTGTGTGATGGACCTCCAACCCTAAGAAGTAGGTGAGGCGTCCAAGATCCTTCATATGAAAAGTGGCATGCAACACCGTATGAAGCGTGGTAATCAGTCCAGAGTCAATGCCAGTAATGATGATGTCATCCACATAAACCAAGAGAATGACCATGCCTGCAACATACTTATGATAAAAGAGGGAGGAATCATACTGACTCTGGGTAAACCGGTGGAGGATAAGGGTGCTACGAAATTTCTCAAACCAAACCCGGGGGGCTTGTTTAAGCCCATACAAAGGACGTCGTAGCTTGTAGACGTGATCAGGAGAGGATGTAGACATACTCGAGGGAAGCTTCATATAGACATCTTCCTGCAGATCACCGTGGAGAAAGGCATTCTTCACATCCATCTGATGCAATGGCTAAGATTGAGAGGCTGCAATGGCTAAGATAGTACGGATTGTGGTCATCTTGGCAACTGGGGCAAAAGTTTCTTCATAATCAATCCCATATTCCTGCCTGTTCCCCAAGGCTACAAGGCGGGCTTTGTACCGATCCAACGATCCATCAGAACGCAGTTTGACAGAGAAGACCCATTTACTTCCAAGAGGCCGAATAGTGGGAGGGCAAGCCACAATGTCCCAGGTGTGATTCTCCTCTAGCGTTTGTAGTTCAGTTTGGATGGCCTTTTGCCAACACGCATGGGCTATAGCCTGTTTATATCCAGAAGGAATGGAAATAGAAGACAAAGTAGCTACCAGAGATACATGGGAGGGAAAACCATACTAGTCAGGAGGGTGAGAACTACGTGTGGATCTGCGAAGATGGAGGGGAGCAGGAGCAGAGGGAGGATCAGGAGCAAGCACTAGGTCAGAAGGAGAAGAGGGCAACAAAGCAGTGGGTTGAGGCTCATCAAAGCTCGACAAACTAGACAAAGAGGTAGATTGAAGTGTAACTTGAGATGGAAAGAAATATTGGTTTTCAAAGAAGACCACATTCCGAGAAACACGGACTCGACGCGCCTGAGGATCATAGCAAACATAGCCCTTTTGAGAACCGGCATACCCAAGAAATGCACACATAACAGATTGAGCTGTAAGTTTATGTCGTTCATGATCAGGTAAATGCACAAAACAAACACAACCGAACGTCCGAAGATTTGTGTAGGACGGAGAATAATCGAATAATTTAACAAAGGGAGAGACATGATGCAAGACAGGCGAGGGCAAGCAGTTAATTAAATGGACGGAGGTAGAAAGAGCTTCACACCAAAACCTAGGAGGAACGGATGATTCAATGAGAAGGGTGCGGACCATATCAAGAAGGTGACGATTTTTACGCTCAACAACACCATTTTGTTGGGGTGTCGAGGGACAAGAACGTTGAGAGATAATGCATTTGTTTTGAAGAAATTCTTGGAATTCTGTTGACATGTACTCGCCTCCAGAGTCAGAGCGGAGTACTTTAAGGTGAGCGGAGAACTGGGTTTCAATGAGTGCAAGAAACTTCTTAAAAACGACAAAAACGTCAGACTTAGCTTGTAGGAAGTAGACCCAGGTAAATCGACTAAAGTCATCAATAAAGGTGACAAAGTACTTAATGTGTGCATGCGAGATAACGGGAGCAATTCCCCAAACATCACTATGAATAAGGTCAAAGCAGTGGGAGGCATGCGAGGCATGATGCGGAAATGATAGAGTTTTACTTTTGCCAAGTTTACATGATGAACAGTCAAAAGACGTGTCACGAGAAGTACAATCTTGATTGCCTAATAAACCCGATTTAAATAATGTATGAAGTACAACCGAGTTTGGGTGGCCTAGACGTCTATGCCACAACTTAGGGCTAGATCCAACAACATTACAAGCAAAAAGGGCTAGATCCAACAACATTACAAGCAAAAGAAAGTACAGGAGAACGTGGAATAACAGTGGATAGAAAGACTTTAAGTGGAAATAGCCTGCCCACTTTCGGCCCCTTCGCGATCACCTTCCCCGAGGCTTGATCCTGCACAACACAGCCAAAGCGAGAAAACTGAACATTACAGTTTTTATCAACCAATTGACCAACAGACAAAAGGTTTGTCGACAGGTCAGGAGACACAAAGACATCAGCTAAAGATGGAGAGATATCACCAACAACACTGATAGGCAGAGTGCTGCCATCAGTAGTGTTGATGTGCAGATTGCCATCATACTTTCGGACATTCGAAAGAGATACCACATTATTGGTCATGTAGTTAGAGGCACCTGAATCAAAATACCATCGTTGAGTAGAAAGGTTCTGTTTACCTGAGATACCAAAAGTAGAAAAGGCAGAAATGATCATCTGTTGTACTATTTCAGGAGTGAGAGTGGTGGAACTGGCAAGTGCTGGTGGAACAGGAATGATAGGGACCGAAACGGCAGGCGGCAATGTGGCATAACTAGATGTACCGGTGGATGCATGATAAGCTGTAGGCTTCATCCGTGGAGGTCGTGTAGGGCAAACGGTGATGTGATGACCCGACTTCTTACAGTAGCTACAGAATAGAACCGACTTCTTGGGGCAGTCCCAAACAAAGTGACCATAAGCCTTGCAATGGAAGCACTGAACAGAACTGGTGTCCCGACCCTGAGGCTTTCGTTGTGCTACATAAGCTATAGGAGCCTAGAGATCAGCCTGAACGAGGTTCCATGCCAGCCTGAGTAGTAAGGCGCTGCTCCTCCCGGAGAAGTTCACTCAAACAGGCATCTAGGGACGGCACCAGATGACAATTCATCAGATGTGATCGAACAATCTCAAACTCGGGACGAAGCTTCATCAAGAATTGATCCCGTTTATTGGTGTCATGGACAGCTTGCACAACAGAGAGAGCAGCAGCAGGGACATACTCGTAAACAATGTCAGTGTAGTCAACCCATAGATTTTGGAAGCCCGAGAAATATTCTTCAATCGAACGACTGCCTTGGGTGAAATTTGCAAGTTCATATTCAACTTGAAATCGACGGGCCGTGCTGGTTTGACGATAAATCTTGTGGAGGTAATTCCACATATCGGTGGCAGTTTTGTAGGGCCTCAGATTTGGGACTAGGTGAGGCTCAAGAGATCCAAGTATCCAAGTCATGACTTTAGCATCCATGATGATCCATTTTGACAATGCGTCAGCATCGCCAAGTGCCGGATCACTCCCATCAATATGACCCCATAAACCTCTTCCCTGAACAAATAACCAGAACTGAAATTCCCAAGTACCGTAGTTCTTGCCCGTGAACCGAATAGGAACGAAATCGGACTTATCTGCTGACATGATAAAATTGAGTCTAGCAAAATTCCTAATGCACCCCCACAAGATAAGAAATTCCAAATATACCCCCACTTTTCGGAAATTGCAAATAGACCCCTACACTTGCAGAAATTCGAATTAGACCCCCAAACTGTTAGAGATTCGAAAAACACCCTCTCACCTTCAGAAATTCCAGAATGGCCCCCCAAACTTTCAAAAATTGCAAAGCGGCCCCTAAAGATTCTCAAATTGCAAAATGACCATATGCTAAATAATCACCCGAAACGAACGCGCGGGAGAAAAAAAATCTTACCTTCGTTCCCCCTTCCGGCGAGTGTCCCGGCGAGAACCCCCGTCCCGTTTAGCTTCTCCGGCAACGAAACCACCGATGGAGCTTTTCCGACGATGGAACCACAACGTTTCCGAGCTCGGAGAATACTTTTCGACAACCCCTTTCGTTTTCCCTTTCGGCGAGAACCCTTTGCCGTTCGTTTCCCCTTCCGGCGAGAACTCCCTTCCTGGCAACGGAACCTCCGTAACTCGTTCGGCAATGGAACCACCCGGCAAGTATTTCCAACAGTGCCCGAAATCAATGCTGAAAGCGAAGAGAAAAAAAAATGGTCGGACAAAGCAGGTCGTTGGACAAAAAATACGTCGGACGGTTACTCTTCAGAGCTTTGATACCATGACAAAACAAGATCAAGGGACTAATGGAACAGTCCAAACATCCACAAGAGAGAGCGTAGCTCTCTGGTTTCACGGCGAAACGAAACACACGAAGATCAATCCAAAATTATTTCCGTTGGGGATTTTCCCCCTTTCATTAAGTATTTATCCTTTAGGTTTTCCTGTTGCAAAATTGTCCATGGGCCCAAGATAATACCCCCGCACCCCATTAAGCCTAATCAAATAACCCTATATACATATCCCAAATTATACAACAATTATGAATATAAATTATATTTAATATACATTTTAACATATCGTAACACTGGAATCGTGGTATTATACTGTTGTATATCGGTTGGGCACTCCATTGGATTTGGTCGGCGGAAGTCTATTTCACGTCAGAGGCCCTGGAGATTATTGTAGAATGTTTCAAGAGACCCACTTTGAGGTGTGTCACACGTCTTCGGAGATCATACACCTAAGAAGTGTCACTGCCATCAAAGTATGTTGTAGCAATGGCATCCTAGACCATCTTAGTTGTTTGAAATCGAATGAAGTTGTTGATGAGGGAATAATCCATGGAGTTAATTAACTATCCTTTGACAATAGCATTGTCTATGCGCCATCGTCGAAACGTAGAATCCGTTTGAGGAGGTTGAGGGAAATCGCTATTCAAATACTCCAGTTTGTCTTTTCTTGAGATATACATCTCAACAACCTAGGACCAGAGTTCATAGTTGGTGCCATCCAACTTGATTCCAATCGGTGCAGCAATATCAGTGGTTTGGGTCAGGGTTGAAGCTTTGCTCCAAGCTTCAGTCATTCTATTGGTCCACTCGTCAAGGGCAGAAGAAGACGAATATTTAGTAAACTAGAAGTCTTTATCGGCCATGGATGAAGACACGAGTCTAGTTTGAGTCGAGTATTGGTCCGAGTCCAATTTGAGTCATCAGAGTTGACTCAGTTTGGGTCGGTCTGGTTCGATCAGGTCGGGTCGGGTCGTTGGAAATTAATTCCGCCCAAAGTTAGGCAACGGAATTAATTTGAACCACCGTCGTCCCCACGACACTTGTTCTTGAACAATGTGAGACAGGAGGTCTCAGAGATGGGACGAGGCTTCGGCGAGGCCTCAGAGAGCGACCCGACTATGGCGAGCCTACCGGATTGTGGTTTCTCGCCCGGTCTGTTGTTTGCCGGAGAAAATTTTGAGGTGTGATATGCCTGTGAGGTATCTTAGATTTGGAACCTTGGAAGTTCTCTCCTGTGGCGGACTCTTGGGATCCACCTTATCTCAATGTTTAATGCGTCCCTTGTTGTCTCAATGTTTACCCCATTGTTTGTGGAATCGGACCAGAGGCGAGGTCAGTAGATTGCCCTCTTGTGGTGGGTCATGTGTACATGGAGCTACACTCATTGGTTATTTGGCTTGGTTCTACACAAATTGTAACAACGTCCCTTGTTATCTCAATGTTTACCCCATTGTTTGTGGAATCGGAACAGAGGCGAGGTCAGTAGATTGCCCTCCTGTAATGGGTCATGTGTACATGGAGCTACGCTCATTGGTTATTCGGCTTGGTTCTACACAAAATGTAAAAGACAGAAATATTGAACTGTATAGCTATATAGCGTGATCGGAGGAAACTGTATAGCGTGATTTTTTCCTCCGATCCCGTGATTGTATTCTTGATTTTATCTCTTGATTTTAGGATCTAAATTGATCCTAAAATCGACTTGTAATGTATTATAAACAGCCTCCTAGACGGAGAAGTATAGATCATCGAAAAATCATTCTTTGAAGGTTATGTTTAACATGGTATTAGAGCAGGAGAATTTTTTTCTGCCGTTGCCGTGAACGAAGAAGCTGCCTCGTCGCCGAAGATGTTGTACCTGAAGAACATAGTAGAAGCTCTGCCCCGTAGCCGAAGCGCACAAAGAACTGGTTTAAAACCGGCTTCCGAACGTCACCGACGATGACACTGACGACTCCGACAACCGCATCATCAGCCCGAACATTCCGCCAACGACCGCATTACCAAAGATGCTCTGTCGTCGCCGTATCCTCGTCCTCGTGTCCACCACCCACTCCGGCGGAACTTCCGTCGCCGATGATCGCACCGTTAGCCAGCGAATAAGGAGACACACGACTGTCTCCTCTGCTGTCGCAAAAAAATTTCAGGCAGTAGCAGAAGACGAGGGCAATGCCGAAATACCGTCACCGACGACCACACCACCGGCCCCGCTGCCGAACACCACAACCCGAAAACCGGCGGGACTCCCGAAATCCGACGAACCGCCACCGAATCATCCCCCCGAATTTGCCGCCGAACCACCAACATTGACGGAGAAGACGAAGGTGCTCGTTTAATTTTTTTTTTAACTTAGGAAGATTGTTCCTTTATTCATCTGTGGGTCAACCCAACCGATAATGGGTTAACCCAGTGGATCTCGAATCGGACCCGAACCGGACCGGACCGAACATGTTGAAGTGCACCCGAACCGGACCTGAAACACACCCGAGCTGGACCAAACTCGGACCAAACCGAACCAAACCGGATTATTTCCCGGACCGGATTCAGCATTTGAATAAACCCAGAGACAGACAATGGGGAGCTATCGTCTAATTTCTAGCAAAGCTAACAGTCGGGTATGTACTCACTGCGGGGAAAAAGGCCATTCGCAACAGCGTTGTTACGAGATTATTGGTTATCCAGAGTGGTGGAACTTCTCAAAAAGACCTCAAGAAAAGATTGTCGGGGACAAACTGTTGCCTACGGCGAATATTGCCCATCCAGGTATTATCGGTAAAGCTTATGTATTCTCTGCATATTCTAAGAATAGAACTTGGATTATTAATATAGGTGCATCTGATCATATGACGATGGATTCCAGTCAGTTAAAATCTGTCCTACCTTCTACTCAATCTGTTATTTCCACCGCCAATGGTAGTACCTCTCTTATTACTGGGGAAAGATCAATTATCTTGTCGAATAATCTTACATTAGATACTATCCTTGTTGTTCCATCTCTTGAATATAATCTATTGTCTGTTAGCCAAATTACTTCAAGTCTTGCTTGTAATATAACTTTTTGGCCCTCCAATTGTGTCTTTCAGTATATTCTAACCTGGAAGATTCTTGGTTATGGTGTTAGACGGGGTAAACTCTACTATTTGGAGTTAACAGAGAATGGGGGATCAAAAATCAGTCAGGCAAATCAAGCTAGTAGTGAAGACAGTGCTCGAACAACTATATGGTTATAGCATCGATGACTCGGTCTTCTTTCCTTTGGTTATCTTATGAAATTGCGACCACAACTCTTTTCAGGTTTGAATAATTTGGATTTTCATTGTGACACTTGTGAGCTGGCTAAGAGCCACCGTATCTCTTATTTACCGAGTTTGAATAAGAGTTCTGACCCTTTTGCGGTTATTCATTCTGATGTTTGGGGTCCTGCAAAGGTTCCCTCTATTTCTCGAGCTTGGTATTTTGTGACCTTTATTGATGAATACACTAGAATGACTTGGGTATCCCTGCTTATAAAAAAGAGTGATGTGTGTCTAGCTTTTCAGAAATTTCACCAAATGGTACACATGCAGTACCAGAAGTAGGTTCGTGTTTTGCAATCTGACAATGGTACTGAGTTTGTCGATGCTTCTCTTAGTAATTTTCTGAATATTCATGGAATTTGTCATCAAACCTCATGCACCTATACTCCCCAACAAAATGGATTGGCAAAGAGGAAGAATAGACAACTTTTGGAAGTAGTGCGTGTCTCTCTCTTTGGTATGAACATGCCTCGATTTTATTGGGGCGAAACTGTCAAATCTGCTGGCTACCTTATCAATCGAACACCTTCTTGAGTTATCGACTTTCAAACTCCTCAACAAAAATTACACTCCCTAATTTTCATTCCCCATCTTCCGAATCTTGAACCCCGGGTTTTTGGGTGTACTGTATATGTTCATATCCCAATAGTCTTGCGAAATAAACTTGATCCGTGTGCCAAACGATGTGTTTTTGTTGGCTATTCTGATTTTCAAAAAGGATATCGGTGCTATGATCCACACATCCGAAAGCTCCATGTCACTCTAGATGCCTCTTTCCATGAATTAAAACCTTATTACTCAGGGGGAGTCTCTCAGAATTCTCTTCAGGGGGAGAATTCAAGTGAAGAGAATAGCGGAGGGGTTGAGTTTATTGAGTTAGAAGTGGTGAATGAATTTTTTAACCAACCAGGTTGTCATGATGTGCAACAAGACTGCTCCCAACTATGAATCCGAAAGTGAATCATTAATTGCTCCTGAAGAATCCTTAGAGTTACCTTCGTCTGCACCATCAACTAAAGAATCAACCAAGAATATTCCTCCTCAGGTAAATACGACTCATGTGTTTGATGAACCTATTGAAACATGTGTTCCTACAGAAAATATAACTTTTAGATATCCACAAAGATTGAATAGGGGAGTTCCAAAAAAACAATATGAACCTGATCTTGAAGCCAAAACCAAATACTCAATCAACAATTATGTGTCCTCCCATAGGTTGACTAAATCATATGCATTTACTGTTGATCAATTGTCCAGGGTTTCTATTCCAAATAATGTGCAGGATGCATTAGCTGATCCAAAATGGAAAAAGGCAATGAATGAAGAAATGGAGGCTCTACAAAAGAATGCCACTTGGGGAACTTGTTCCCCAACCTAATGGAGTAAAGACAATTGGATGTCGATGGGTGTTCACATTGAAACTCAAACCGGATGGAAGTATTGACAGATATATAGCTCGGCTAGTTGCAAAGGGATATACGCAAATGTATGGGATAGACTATCAAGATACTTTTGCACCAGTAGCTAAGATCAACACAATTCGTATTCTTATATCTATAGCGGCAAATCGAGGCTGGCCTCTGAAACAGTTTGACGTGAAAAATGCCTTCCTCAATGGAGATTTAGAAGAAGAAGTCTACATGGAGATACCACCCGGAGTTAAAAGTGGTTCTTTGTGTAAAGGTGAAGTTTGTAAATTGAAGAAGTCGTTATATGGGCTTAAACAGTCACATAGAGGATGGTTTGGGAGATTCTCGGCTACAATGAAGGAGTTTGGCTATAAGCAAAGTAACTCAGATCATATTTTGTTTATCAAACATAAAGAAGGAAAAGTAACAACTTTAATTGTATATGTTGATGATATGGTCGTGACAGGAGATGACCAATGTGAAATGCAAGGTTTACAGGAGTATTTAGCGACTAAATTCGAAATGAAGGATCTCAGACAACTTAAATATTTTTTGGGAATTGAAGTTGCAAGATCGAAACATGGAGTCTTCCTTTCACAGCGAAAGTATGTTTTGGATCTTCTAGCTGAAACCGGAATGCTTGATTGTAAACCGATAGAGATGCCCATGGAAATGAATCATAAGCCCGAAAATCTCCCAGATCAAACACCAGCAGACAAAGGGCGTTATCAGCGATTAGTTGGAAGATTAATCTACCTATCACACACAAGGCCCGATGTAGCATATGCAGTGAGCGTTGTGATTCAATTCATGCATTCACCAAGTGAAGAACATATGGAAGCCATCTATCGGATCTTGAGATATTTAAAGAGTGCTCCAGGAAAAGGGTTGTTATTTTCAAAACATGATATGTCTACTATTGAAGGATACACAAATTCTAATTGGGAAGGTGATCAGACAACCAGAAGATCCACGTCGGGTTACTTTACTTTTGTGGAAGGAAATCTTGTCACTTGGAAAAGCAAAAAACAGAAGGTAGTATCAAGATCAAGTGCTGAAGCTAAATTTCGAGGTATGGCTCACGGTGTATGCGAGTTGTTATGGATACGGAATATACTGAGGGACTTAGGGATTGAATACGACAAGCCTATGAATCTTCACTGTGATAACAAGGCAGCTATCGCAATTGCACAAAATCCGGTTCAACATGATCGCACCAAACATGTTGAAGTTGATCATCATTTCATCGAAGAGAACCTCGATGCAAAGATTATACAATTCCCCTTTATTCAATCTGTGAGTCAGATGGTTGATATGCTCACGAAGGCAGTATCAGGGAAAATATTTTATGGTATAATTGACAAGTTGGGCTTGATTGATATCTATGCACCAACTTGAGGGGGAGTGTTGAACTGTATAGCTGTATAGTGTGATCGGAGGAAACTGTATAGCGTGATTGTTTCCTCCCGTGATTATATTCTTGATTTTATCCCTTGATTTTAGGATCTAAATTGATCCTAAAATCGACTTGTAATGTATTATAAAAAACCTCCTAGACGGAGAAGTATAGATCATCGAAAAATCATTCTTTGAAGGTTATGTTTAACAAGAAAGTACAAGCCAATTGAAATGGTTGCAATCATCTTGTTAATGATGTCCAAAAACTCAAGGATCAAAAGATGTTTGAAACCAATCGGTTGAAATATCATTTAAGCTGTTCTCCTGGTAGGCTTCTTCAATTCATGAATTCTTAACGGGTGACAAGCTAGAGAAACTGGAGCTGTAGAAATCGAAGACCAAGGGGTAGAGGGTGACAAAAGACTAAAAGAAAAAGATGCTGGCAAACTCGAGAAGACGAAGAGGAAAGAGGAAAGAGGAAAGGAGGGATTTTTGGGTTTTAAAGAATAGGTTGATGTGGTGTCACTGTGGTCAGGTTGCCCAAGGTTGAAATCCGGTATTTTGACGAATAAGTTTGAAAGGGCACAACATCATTTCGTTTCATTACCACGTAGGTAAAGTTGCAAAGCAAATATCTCCAAACCAATTTTATACTCTTATTTCCTTTCTTAGTTTATACACAAAAGAAAGGCTAAAGCTTGTGCAATATCATTTTTATTACATAGGCTAAGCTCTTAATGGGGCGTGTTGTATTAGATCCATAGGACTGAACACACTATGATGTCGTACATGTGTGACGGATTGTTTCATCATTAACTGGTCATAATATATGACCCTTTGTCTGTAGTTTCTGTTTAGTGTTTTTTTTGTCCATCATAATTGACATGATGGAGACTTCCTCAACCCTATATAAATTTAATGACATGTAAGAATCAAGAATTGGGTGAAGAAAAAGGAAAAAATTGAGAGAAAGGAGAAGGGAGAAGAAATTTATGAAGAGCCTGAAAAGCCTCATTGGGAATTGTAAAGACACACGATGTCTAATGAATACTTCCCTATTCTTGACATAAGACTTGGAATTTATCACTCATGAACTTGAGGGCATTATCGGTGTGTAAGTTATGAAATGAAGTAGCAAATTGATTTTTTATTTCATTGAAAAAAAAGTGTATATACATCAAGCCTTGGGTTTCTCCTTAAGAAGGTCAATCTAAGTACACTTACTAAAATCATCGATAAAGAAAATAAAATACTTATGACCAAACTGACTAGTCACAGGACAGACCCCAGATATCTGAGTGTACAATCTCAAATAGATGGTTGGTTTCAAGAGACAAGACTCGAAACAAACTTCTGTAATGCTTACCTAGTTGATACAACCTGCACTGGAAAGAAAAGCTACATGGAAAGTCTGGAAAGACTTGAGTCAGTTTATTGTAGATGGGTGACCTAGCCACAAGTGATACAGTCGAGGAGAATCTGTGGTATGTAATGCCTGAATACTATTTCGCCGATGGATCTCCAGGTAGTATAGCCCATCTCTCTCACAATCGGAGCCAATTTTCTTCCTCATCGCGAGATCCTGAAAAACACAATGAGTAGGATAAAATGTGAGGGAACAACTCATTGATTCGGCTAGTTGACTAACTGACAACAAATTTAGAGGAAACTTGGAAACAAAAAACGCTAACTGAGGAGACAAAAAAGAAGTAGGAGTAACATTGCCTACTCCTTGAAGAGGAGAGGTAGAACAATATGCAGGATTAAAATGTTTGCGACATAAAGATCCTTTTAAATCGGAAAACAGTGACAACATACCTGATGTGTGTCTGGAGGCTCTAGAGTCAAGAACTCAAGATGGTGACGAGTGAACATGATAAGTTACCATTCCTGAGTCAACACTAGTAGAACTAGGAACTGGGATGGAAACATGAACTGCAGATGCTGAGGTCGAAGCAACAAAGATCTGAACCATGCACTGAACAATCTGCTGCTACCGCTGTATCAATTGCTGCATCTCATCTAGAGCACCCAGTGTAACTGACATAGAAGAATCTGTACTCCCACTTCCACTATCAGGAGTTGTAGAATTAGTCCACGCATGCTTCCCAAATTTAACTCATCATTGTCAGAATAATGATTATTTCTACTACAATGAACACATTTCCTTTCTGACTTCCCATCACCATGTCCTCTACCTTTGCTTGGGCCCTCTCTACCTCTGCCTCTAAAGGAATCTGTAGGGGTTGATGTAGTGCTGGAAGTATTAAGAACAATGACTTCCATTAACTTACCTCTACTTGTTCTAGGTACAAAAATCTTCTCATCCCTCATAATCAGGTTAAAAGTGGTTGAGAGAGTAGGGATTTCATCTGAAGCTAACACCTGGGCTTTAATAACATTAAATTCAGCATCTAAACTATCCAATTTTTTTGCAACAAACAGTTGATTTTGCTATTTTCTCAACTCATTTTCATCCGTAGTAAATAGATGGTATACATTGATCTCCTGCCATATGCCAAAGAATGCACTATAATACTCTATGCCAGTTCGATTTCATCTTTTCAACCCCAAAAAAGTGTGTATACAGCTCATAAACTTGAGAGAGATTACTCTCATGTGCATAAGAACCTCAATACCAAGAAAATACTTAAGGAGTCTCGAGTCTTTTGTCTTGAATTCATTGCATATCTTTTGTTTGATGTGACTAATGCTATCAATATTACTTATTGTCAAAATAATATCATCCACGTACACAACAAGTAGTACTGTGCATTTCTTAGTATGCTTGACAAATACAAAATGGTTCACGGAGCATCGTGTGAACCCGGCTTGAAGCATTGCTTGACTAAACTTGTCAAATCAGGCCTGCGGAGATTGCTTCAGACTGTATAATGATCTTTTTTGGGCGGCATACAAACTGCCCTTCAACGACATATCCAAGTGGTTGCTGAATATAAATTTCCTCCTTAATATCACCATTGCGGAAGACATTCTTGAAATCTAGTTGAAAAACAAGCCAACGAGAGTTAGCAGTAAGAGATAATAATATACGTACCAAGTTGAGTTTGGTGATAGGAGAAAACGTTTTCTCATAATAAATTCCATAACACTAAGTATAACCTTTAGCCACTAGTCGGACTCTAAGGCGGGCCACGAAACCATTCAGATTTTGTTTTATAGTGAATACCCATTTACAACCCACCAATTTTTTTCCAGATGGTAGGGGAACAAGTCGCCACATCTGATTCTCATAAAGGGTTGCAGTCTCTTTATCCATTGCTACTTTCCATTGTGGATGTTGTAGGGCTTCCTTATAAGACCGAGGAATAACAACAAAAGAAATAACAACAGGGTGAGAGGTAGATGCTCGTGTGCATGCCCTAGGCTCTTTTTGAAGAGCAATCATTTGGGTATCAAACGAAGGTAAAAAAATAGGAGGTGAAGATGAAGAACTTACCTATGAGGGGTCTGAAGAATCCACAGTTGTAGCGCCAACCAATGCTTTAGGGGGTAGAGTAGGTACATCATCATGACCATGAACTACTAAGTCATCAATCGACATAATAGGCTTAGGAAACTCATTTGTTGTAGAAAAACCAAACAGGGCACCGGTGGAGGAATAAAAGGGTTGTTGTTCAAAGAATGTCACATCACTAGAGACAAATATCTTCTTGAGAGAAGGATTGTAACATACACATCATTTTTGAGTATGAGAGTAGCCGAAAAAAAATTCAAGTGCCCTGATATCCAATTTAGTAGTATGGGTGGTAATATGAATAAAACATGTACACCCAAAAACTCTCAAGGGAAGAGAAAACGACTCATCACGGGGAAAGAGATGAGAGTATGGTGTCTTATTGCCAAGTACCGAAGAAGGTAACCCGTTAATAAGATAACAGATCGTTAGGATGGCATGTAACCAATAGAAATGAGGCACATGCATATGATGTAGTAGAGCACTGGCAACCTCAAGGTATCTATTTTTCTTTTAACTATGCCATTTTGTTGCAGTGTGTATACATAGGAAGTTTGGTGAATGATGCCTTTATTGCTGCAAAAGGATTGGAAGTCTGCTGACTGACATTCCTTGCATTATCTAATTGATGGATTTTCAAAATAGTGTTAAACTAAGTAGACACCATGGCATGAAAATACTTAAACAGGGGGTAAGACCTCTGATCTTTCTTTAAATAAATACAATCATGTAACCTGAGAGAAATCATCAACAAATGTAACAAAGTACTTGAAACAGGAAATACTAGAGATGTTCATGGGTCCCCACATATCAGTATGAACTAAGGAAAATGGAGCAACACCTTTGCTTTCACCTCGAGGAGAATAAGTATTGTACTGGTGTTTACTTGACAATCTTCATAGTTTAGATCGGAAAAGGGAATGTAAGGAAGGAATCATCTGTTTGAGAGACTGCAAGGATGGATGGCCTAACCTATTGTGCTACTGAAGAGCTGTATGTTGAGCACTAGATGTGGCTGTGAGTGCTGGCGAATCAAGATAATAGAGCCCCCCTCGTTCACGACTTCCATCAATAACCTATTTTGTCTTCATATATTGAAAAACACACAAAGTAAGGAAAAAAGTAATGGAACTGTTAAATTTTTTTGTTAGTTGACCGATGGATTAAAAATATAAGGGAAACTTAGGAACAAAAAGAAAATCTTTCAAATGAAGGTTAGGTGTAACAAATGTGGACCCCACGCCACGCACCTTGGTTTGGGATCCATTTGCTATAGAAACAAACTTGTCAGTCAAACAAGGAGATATATAAGTCAAGAGGGTACCATTGCCTGTTAAGTACTCAGAGGCCCCAGAGTCAATAATCCAGGATGGAGAAGTAGCTAAAACCATACCTGGTATAGTAGTAGCAGCAACAATAGGAGCCATCATAGAGCTGAATTCTTGAACAAACTGAACCCTTAAAAAAATTTACATCATGGAATACCCAACTGAGGGTAATCAATTGAGGACTAATGTCTCAATCAAAGAGACACAATAACATTCTTGGTAAAGAGCTAGTAGCACATATCATAGTTGTTGTTATATAGTAGAAGATATCAAAGAAATAATAAAGGTCATTTTAGTGTAACAAGGACACATGAAATAATTTTCAGTAAGTGCAACTGTAAATAAGGAGGATGTACACCATGTAATAAGCTATAATTGAGTAAGAAGCTGCCAATAATAATTTGAATTGAGTGTTTGTCAATCTTCTCAAAAAAGAATATCTAAACTCAATGTTGCTAGGTTTGAGAGTTGCTGGAACCTCAAACTAGAGAAGGAGACAAGGTGTCTAGCTGTTGCTACTGTGATCAAGCACTTAATTCAAGATAAAAAATCTGATGCAACTCGATGGCTACATTAATTATCTCTCAAAAGGAAACCAAAGAGGAAAGTAAGCTCTGCAGCTGAGCCACTTTGTTAGATTTAATCTGTAATGGATCCCATTTAAATCAAGAAAGGTTACTGAAAATAATGATGAGAAGCAATGTAACTTTCTATCTTGGAACTTGGCTATTTCAAAAATGCAATCATGGAAGATCAAACCAACAATAGTAATATATGTATCCTGAATTATTGCAAACTAGAAATCCACATCCAGGTAAGGTTTTGGATTCAAAACTTAAAAAAATTGATGCACCAAAGGCAAGCAATAGATGAAACATAGACAAGCAAGGGAGACCATTCTAGACAAACAAGGGAAATCATTCTGCTGTTGCCCCTTCTCTTATTTCTGAAGCAAATTTCAAAGAGCAAACCAGTGTTTTCTATTTTGTTTGATGACAACAAATTGGAGTCAATTCATCACCAACGCTTCAACATTCCATGCACATCAATTCATCATATAAAGGGGTCATTCTATAAAGAGAAATAGCATCATAACATGTGGAAGATACTTCCAGTCATAACTTGAAAGATGATGGAAAGACCGTAAGTTTTTCTCATGTATAAGGGGGATGTATCATGTAAGATAAATCTATATAAAAACCATGCATAAAAGAGGGACAAACACCACATCTTTAAGGCCTCAAGGAAAGGATTAAAAACTTCATAAATACCTTTTTTTTAGATAAAAAATATGATAGATTTCGGACTTCGTAATCTGGCTGAACTAAGTACTCTTTTTTCTTTGGTTAGCATCACCAGTGACTCTTCCAAGAACTATATATTCCTCTAGAAAACTCAGATTGAGAATTGGTTGAATAGGTAAGAAAATAGACTTATATATATTTCTTTTGATATACAATTCTCCATATAAAACTCATTTTTATGGCATAAAATAGCTCAAAAGTTGAAACTTTCTGCTACTACTCAAACCTCTCATGCAGTCTGACCTTTTTGCTGATTCAAATATTGATTTCTCTTTGTAGAAAATTCAGATTGCCAATTTTTTTTTTTTTTTTTTTGCATTGGAAAGTAGACTGAAAGATATTTTCATCAATATATAATTTTTAATATGAAAAAGTCAGTATAGAAGTGTGAAGGCCAAGAAAACAATAGGTATTGGGACTCTTGGGCTACAACTGATTCATCATGGCCATTGAGTACAAGAATGAGATTTAGATGGAGTTCTAAAAACGTAGCTTTGTTACCATGTTATTTTTAGGACTCCATTACTAACAGGTCTTCAAGGTTGAGAGAATGAAGACAAGAAACAAGAAGGGGAAGAAGAGAGGAGGAGAAGAGAGAAGGAATGAGAGAGGATGATTGAGAGAGAGAGGAGAGGACAACTAAGAGAGAGAAGAGTGGTGGAGAATTAGGGTTATGGAACTTAACCAAACCTTCCCTTTTAATCTTTGATTGCTACTTCTATAAAGAAGCAGAATTTGTAGCATGTTTTGAAGTGTCTTCACAAGCTATATGGTTGAGGAGTTTTATTTCTGAGCTTCGAAGATGGTTGAGAGAGAGAGGAGAGGACGAATGAGAGAGAGAGAGAGACGAGTGGGGGAGAAATAGGGTTATGGAACTTAACCAAACCCTCCCCCTTAATCTTTGATTTCTACTTCTACACAGAAGCAGAGTTTGTAGCATGTTTTGAAACGTCATCACAAACTATATGGTTGAGGAGTTTTATTTCTAGGCTTAAAATTGTTGACACAATTTCCAAACTATTGAAGACTTACTGCGATAATTCCGTTGCAGTTTTTGGCTAAGAACAATAAGAGCTGAAGTCGTAGTAAACACATTGACATTAAATATTTAGCTATTCGAGAATATGTCAAAACAAACAAAGTAGTTGTAGAGCACATCAACACTTGATTGATGATTGCTAATTCATCGTAGTAAACACATTGACATTAAATATTTAGCTATTTGAGAATATGTCAAAACAAACAAAGTAGTTGTAGAGCACATCAGCACTGGATTGATGATTGCTAATTCATTGGGAAAATGTCTGTCTACTATGTAGTTTTATGTGATTGAGATACGTTTTATGTTTGTATCGCATTTTGTCAATTAAAAAAACTCCATTAATTTTATATTGTCTTCTCTTATTTAGTTGTATACATGAAGTTTAGAGAATGACTATGTATGTTTAAATTTTGGTGATCCTGAACGAGTATTTGGAAGTTTATTCATAAAGATATGTACCATATATAGTTCTCATTCAAAGGAAAAAATTACAGTGTAATACGTGAAAGGTAATATTTGCTCTAAAGGACTTACTGTCACAATTCATGTAATTTAAAATTTTTTATTTGGATATTAGGATATCATATCTATGAGAAATTTTTTAAGATATATCAAAATTGAATGATACATATTAAGTATTAAATAGGTTAAGTGGAAGAATGTTACACCTGAGTTACACCCAATCTGAGGTGGTTTCAGATTTTTGTAATTTTTATGAATTTTATAAATATTTAGAATTTCTGCTATCACAATGCCTTAGTAAAATTACGATATTTACCCGACCATGGAAAGCATCTGACAAGATGTCTTGCGAAATTACCCGGGCAAAACCGAGGGCGGATTTCCTCCGTGCTCAAACGATCAGACGAAGGACAGAAATGAGCAGGTGGCAGACTCTTGGTAACAACAAGACACAGCCATGCACGTAAAAACAGAAAGGAGCTACGACACATGCCAGCGCTCTGAAGCCCTCCTCCCTCTATAAAAGCTACCAGAATTGCCCCGGTTTTTCATCACCCAGCAGCAGCGAGTCTCAGACTCTTTTCAGTCCTCCCTCTTTAATTTCAGCGGTTTTTTCAATGGCGAAATCTCTTATTTTGTTGCTCGCGGTTGCCTTCTCTCTGCTCGTCCTCTCCGCCCACGCCATCGGCGAGAAGGGCCAGTCCGATCGGCGCCTAAGCGACCCAGAAAAGTGTCGCATCGAACGCCTGTCGGCGAGCCGGCCCTCTCGCAGGATCCAGTCTGAAGGTGGGGTGACCGAGCTGTGGGACATGAACGAGAACCAGCTCCAATGCGCCGGTGTCGCCGTTATGAAGAACACCATCCAGCCCCATTCCCTTTCCTTGCCCAACTATTCTCCGTCCCCTCGTCTAGTTTACATTGAGCAAGGTCTCTCTCTCTCTCCCTCTCTCTCTCTTTCTCTCTTTTTCACATAATAAATCAAATGGTACTTCTGATAGGTAGAGGGCTGCTGAGCATATTGTACCCGGGATGCGAAGAGTCTTATCACTCTACCCGCGGCGAGGAGCAGCAACAGACGGGGCAGAGCAAGCAAGACCAACACCAAAAGGTTCACCGGATCGTACAGGGTCAGATTGTGGCCATACCGGCAGGCGCCGCCCACTGGTGCTACAACGATGGCAATGAAGACCTTGTAGCAGTGTCAGTAACCGATGTCAGCAACGCAGCCAACCAGCTCGATCCGAGGCCAAGGGTAACGTACTCCAGTACTACTTCCCGCATGCATCTAAATAAAGTAAACCGTCTCTTCTTCTTTGAAGGCTCACCGGTATTTAATTCGTGGTGGTTTAATGTATTATTGCAGCACTTCTATTTGGCTGGTGGAAAACCCAGATCAGAACCGGGGATGGAAGAGTTCAATGCTGAGAACATCATTCGACCATTCGACTCCAACTTGTTGGCTGCTGCTCTCGATGTCTCGGTGGACACAGCGAGAAAATTACAGAAGCAAGACGAAAGGGGTTTCATTGTTAAAGCCAAGCAAGAAGAGATGAGCATTATCAGGCCCGAAGAAGAGGAAGAATACGAAGAGAGATATAAAGGAAGGAGGGACAATGGGCTGGAAGAGGCTTACTGCAATATGAGGATCAACCAGAACATCGATAACGCCCGAGAAGCCGATGTCTACTCAAGGCAGGCGGGCCGAATCAACTCCGTCAACATGCACAAGCTCCCAATTCTTTCTTACTTGGGATTGAGCGCAGAGAAAGTATATCTGTACGAGGTATCAATTAATTTCTTCTTCATCCACCTGTGATTTTTTCGAAAACTGATCAACCCCTAAGTAATAGAACTACAAGCTCTACTTTGCAATTTTGCCTCACTGGTGCAGAATGCCATTTACGTGCCTCACTGGTCGATGAATTCCCACTCGATAGTGTACGTGACAAGAGGCAGCGGGCGGATTCAAGTGGTGGGCAGCAACGGCAACACGGTGTTGAACGAGGAGGTCAGGAGAGGCCAAATTGTGGTGGTGCCACAGTACTTCGCTGTGATGACAAAAGCAAATGACAATGGCTTCGAGTGGATCTCCTTCAAGACCTCGGCCTTGCCGATGAAGAGCCCTCTGGTCGGAGCTCGGTCTGCTCTGAAGGGAATGCCAGTTCAGGTCCTCGCTAACTCGTACCAGATATCAAACAGAGAGGCTCAGGACGTCAAGTACAACAGGGAGAGGCACTCCTACCTCGTTCCCGGTTCTGCAAAGAGCTCGTCCTGAGCTGGATCAAGTTTTGATACGGAAGCCACCAGCATATATGTACAAGCAGCATGGAGCGGCTACGTAGGCTTCATCGTCTCGTCGCCCATGTTGTACAAATAAATATGCATAAATAAGAGATGTATGAGTGAGGTATTTGACCAAGGTACGAGACAAATGAATAAAGACTTTCGCTTTTTGTCCCATATGAATTACTTATTACGTCTACACTGTACACATACCTGATGATTTTACCTTTTTTACTCTTAAAAATATTTAAAAAACACTTCGATAGAATAACCCGGCTGAACTTTCCACGGGCAGAGAGTCGTACCCCTCTTTTTTTTTCCGGGAATACGGGTGGGCTCGGGTCGGGGTTAAGGTTTACCAACCCAAACTCAAAATCCGATTTAAATCCAATCCGTTTTGTCAGATCCGTCTCGTCTTTTTCCGATAAACCCTACCTGTGCCATCCGCAACGGGCGGACCCGCCAATCCCCTAAGGGTTAGTCCAAAATGAAACAGAAAAGAACTACTTGTGTATTACTCTGTTCATTCGATTAGTGGTGAATGATAAACCCTAAACACCCTTTATTTGAATCATGCCAGGTAATATTTTCAGACAAAAAATGGGGAATCATGTTTCGTGAATGAAGCGATCGCATGGGACACGTCTCCCCCTCCCCCAACGAATTTTTTTTCTTCATTTCGCTCTATTCTCCCTCTCTCTCGACCTTCTTCTCTTGAAATTTTGTTCTCCCGCTATCTTTTCCCTCTCGATTTCTTCTCCCTTCTCCCTCTTTCGTTTGTTTCTTCCGCTCTCTTCTCCCTCTCATCTTTTCTCCCTTCTCGACCTTCCTCCCCCGATTTTAAAATGGATCAATTCATTTAAGATGAATTGAAATCTTAACTTCATTTCAAGTTCATTGTGGACTAGCCCCCTCTAAGTGGGAACACTTATTAGCGTTTTCTAGTGGGCTCCCACATCTTCCTCTCTCCCCACTCTTGTCAGACGAAGAGCATGCCCCTTTTTCAAGGAGAACTCTAGCCAAAAAAAAAAAAAAATGGGGAAAGGCTAAAACTCCCCTTCCTATCTTTGTGTGGATGTAGTGGAAGCGGGATTTGAACCAGGATGGTTTGATTGACGAACTTGAATTCTTGACAGTAATTAATGATGATGCATGTTGAAAGAGAATGATGATGCCAACAACCTGTGACCGTAGGTTGAATCTCACATTGTTTTTCTTGATAATAAAACTTAATTGAATTAATAACTTGTAAATCTCAAGTATTTCAGATACTTTACCTTCAAGAGTATGTCAAGGTTTAAAATATCAAAATCAAAATAAAGAACTCAAGCACAATTGAAGAACATATCTTGAAGATATACCCACAAGGAAAAAGACAACGAGAAGACGGACTTAAACTCAATTAATTTTTGTAAGAGAGTATTCTAACTCCTATTCCTCAAGTACTTGTAGGATCAAAACTTTAGGATATAATTTGTATATAGACATGTTTAGAATCATTGTACATATCACTTAGAAATTCCCATGCTTTGTAAGATATACATTTTAATCTGGCATTAGAATGATCGATCAATCACTGATTGTGATCAATCTGTCACTAACTATAATCAGTCATCCAAAACTATGCAAGCCAGAATTATAAAGCATGATCAAGCAACTATAGTTGATTGATCGATCATCCAGGACATGACCATTACATACTATAACGCATGATTGATCATCCCTCAGAGATTGATCAATCATTATTGTCCAGCCAAGTAGAATTTACATGGAATGATCAATCATCCCTCTAGATTGATTGATCATTCAAAACCTTACCAGTAAGTGACTTTAAGCATGATCGATCAAATAAAAATACATTGATCGATCATATTTGTATTGCCCAGCTAGAGGGAATCTCGATTGATCAATCAACCACTGGCAATGATCGATCAACTTAAACTCTTTTGAACCAAAGATAACATATTAATCGATCAATGTCACTATTTGATAAAAAAAAGTAGCCATTCTGATCAACTGATCAATCACTCACTTACCAATGATCAATCAATCACCAGTATGATTTTTGCAAACAGGCAAATAACGGTTAGTTTGAGTTGGAAAAACTATAAATGCCCACTAAACCATGAGTTAAGAAGTGAATGAACATTTTTTTTTTTGGCATATCATTAAGCCACAAAATCTTTATATTAGAAATTTCTACATTTTTTTTTTTTTTGAAAAATCATCTATCTCTTTCAATCATCCTTGCATACATCATAGTACAAGTCCCTTGATCATTCCACAACGAGAATCTCTCAAGTAAGGGTATAATTTTTCCATTTTTTTATGAATTTGTGAAAAGTTCATCTAGAACCTGTTAATCTAGATAGAAAGGCCAAGCTAGAGTTAGAATCTAGCAGCAATCTCTTGGGGAGATTACTCTTGTTAGAATCGTGTATTGAGCTAATGTGGTCAAAGAGAGCTAGAATCTCTTTGTAATTTTCCAGCTATTGATGCGTAATAGTATAAATTTTCCGAAGCAAGGGTTCTTGGGCGGTGATTACCACTAGGGGAACATAAAAAAAAAATCCTTTTGTCCTTGTGGTGTATGCATGCGATTATTTTTATTGAATTGCTTTTATGCATAATATTTTGATTACACACACAAATTAGTTTTAATTTGAATATCTATATTCACCTCGGGCCAACAATTGGTATGAAAACAGACTAAGAACTTAATTGAATTCAAAATCTCCTTGATTTGAAGATGATAAATGATATCTCAAGATAAATTGCTCCTTCCCAAAGGACAATCTGATGACCGTCCACCATTATTTAATGGAACAAATTATGGATATTGGAAAGTAAGAATGGAGCTCTTCCTTGAATCCATGGATTGGGATATTTGGCATGTAGCCAAGAATGGCCCATTTGAGCCCAAATAACTTGAAAATTGCATCTCGGTTGCAAAGGAATTTAGTGAATTAACAAGGGAAGACAAGAAGCAACTCAAAACAAACTCCAAGGCCATAAGCCTCTTGTTATGTGCCTTAGGACCAAACGAGTTCAATAGGGTTTCCACATGTAAGACCATTAAGGAAATTTAGAAAAACTTGAGGTCACACATGAAGGAATCACTAGAGTTAAAGACTCTAGAATCAGTCTTTTCATAGCCCAATATGACGAATTCGATGTTCGGAATTAAATGCCCTAATTCCAAACTAATGAGAAAAATAATAATAATCACGGAAGAAAGGAAAAAACAAGCACGAAAACAAACAACAAGATTTATACAGGTTCACCTCATGGTGATACTACATCCTATCTTCCGCCATTGTAGTAATCCACTATGAAGATGAAATAGTTTATAAGAGAAATCACACACTTACAGGTGTTTCTCTCTAACCTCTCGTGCTACAACTTGAGATGGTCCTTGGATTATGATGATTAAAACCTAATAGCGGCGCCCCTCAATTATAAGGAGAAAATTAGGGCAACCGTGATACAAGAATAAAATTCCCAAACCATCCTTAATGAAACAACAATCAATATATTGACCAACTCAATGTAAGGCGTTAATTAGGCTCCACAACTTAACAATCAAAAGGAAACTGGGTGAATCAATTGTTGAGATGAACTCAAGGTTCACTCATATAATAAATAAGTTGAATATCTTAGGAGAAGAAATTTCCTTATATAGGCAGAACAATAAACTTCTCAAGGCACTTCAAAAGTCATGGGACATGAGGAAGACAACCATTTGTGAGAATGCTAACTTTAGAACTCTAAGCTCAGAAGAGCTAATTGGAATTCTTCTCACATTTGAGATGGAACCTAAAGATATAGAGGAAGAACAACCTACGAAGATGAACATTGCTCTTAAAGCCAAAACATGTTCAGAAAATAGTTCTAGTGAAGAGACCTCATATGAAATAATTTTTATCATTAGACATGTTCAAAGGATCAATAGGAAAAAAAAGAAACTTAAAAAAAGGCCAATTCAGAACTCAGTATGATAAATTTCAAAAGAAAACTAATGTTTGTTTTGAGTGTGGTAGACCAGGACATAGAATGAACAAATATTCAAAATTAGAAGAAAAAACCCATCCTCAAGCAAAGATCCCAAGAACAAGAAGAAGAAAATTTTGATTTTAGCTTAGGATGCAATGCAGAAAGAATCAAGCCACTCGGAAGAAGAAGAAAGTGACTCATGGCTTTTGAAGAAAATGATAATGAGTTTATAACTTATAAAGAGGCAAGTGAGTCAAACAATGAGCATGAACTTAAATTACTTTTGGAAAAATCCATTTATAGTCTAAATAAGTACAAAGATAAATGCAACGCTCAATTACATGAGATTACAAAGCTCAAGGATGATCTAATTGTCTTGAAGGAGGCAAATGCAAGCCACATAACTAATGCTTCAAGATGAAGTGGACTGATAAAAAAACTATCATGAGATAGACTTGCGTTTGAGAAGAAAAGTTTGGATTTAGAACATCAAGTCAAACTTTTATCTCTCAAATCCACACCCAAGAAGAAAGTTGGGGAGAACAAGCAAAATAAGTTCTTTGCCAATCCTCACATTATATTCCACTATTGGAATGAGTTGGGTCACTACACTCACATTTGCAAGGTTAATAATGAAAATGACATCAAACAAACTTGGGAACAAAATCAACTGAAAAAAAGTTGTGGCAACCTAAAAGAATTTGGACAAACAAACTTGGACGCCAAAATCACCTAACACCTCAAATGTCATACCCCCATCCTTAAATGGGTCTCTATGGGTTAAATATGTTTTGGTGTAGGTATGTCTCTGATCCAAGGCACTGAAAAATCTTTTGATTTTGGATACCGGTTGCTCAAGGCACATGACTGGTGACAAAAAGAAGTTCTTTGAACTTAATCCAAAAGATAGAGGTCAGGTAAATTTTGGAGACAATAGCAAAGGTACCATAAAAGGAATTGGTAAAATAGGTACCTCAACCTCTTTCATATAAGATGTTTATTACATTGAAGGGTCAATGCATGATTTATTTACTATTTGTCAATTTTGTGATAAAGGAAATAAGGATTCATTTGAAAAGAACAAATGTTTAGTAAAAAATGAAAATGATGAACTAGTTCTAGAGGGACATTGAAAAAAAGAATCTCAATGTTGATAACATAGTCAATATACTCTCAACTAGTGCCATATGTTTGGGTGAAAAAATTGATGAATATTGGTTATGATATAAGAGACTAGGACATATAGGAATAGTTTCCTTGAACAAATTAGTGAAAAAGAACCTAGTGAGAGGACTACCAGATAAAAAATTTGTAAGGGAAAAACCTTATGATGCTTGCCAACTTGGAAAGTAACACAAAACTTTTTTCAAAGTTAAAAATATAGTTTCAACCTCTCGTCCTCTTCAACTAATCCACATGGCCTTAGTTGGACCTACCCAAACCTTAAGCCTAAATGGGATGCACTTCACCCTAGTAGTGGTAGATGATTATTCAAATTTGACATGGGTATATTTCCTAGCCCAAAAGGATGATGCTTTTCTAGCCTTTGTTAAATTATGTGAAAAATTTCAAAAGGAACAAGGTTATAGAATTATCAAAATTAGGAGTAACCATGGAGGAGAAATTAAAAATTCACATTTTGAGGAATATTACACAAAGCATGGTATATACCATACGTTCTTAGCTCCTTGAACTCCTGAATAAAATGGTATTGTTGAGAGAAGAAACCAATCCTTAATTGAAATGGTTAGAGCTGTGCTTCTTGTATAAAACTTGCCACATAGGTTTTGGGCCGAAGATGTGAACACCACTTGTTATATCATTAATCGAGCAAAAATAAGGCCACTTCTCAACAAAACTCTGTATGAGTTGTATACGACAACTTCCCTACATGACTTATTTTGGAACCTTTGGACTCAAAATATTCATATTGGAAAAAACGAAAGGAAAAATTAGGGAAACTTGACTCTAGAATTGATATAGCAATTTTCTTGGGTTATTCTACTCTTAGAAAAACTTATAGAGTTTATAACATGACATCTATGAGAGTAGAGGAATCACTTCATGTTGAGTTTGATGAATTTGACTCACCAAATCCAACTTCCACTCCAATTTCTGATGACAAAGAGGGAAACCCCATCGATTCCTCCCCGAGATCTCAACCGCAACACCAAAATCTTGAAGAGAACCCAATTGACCCAAATAACTAAGAAGAGCCATGGAACCAAAAAACTATAAGTTCATGGATGATCAACCTCTAGAACAAATGATTGGCGACCTTCAAGGAAAAATTACAACTAGAAGAGAAACTCAAGAAACTATGGCAAATAGAGCCTTCTTTTTTCAAATAGAGCACAAATGCTTAGCCGAGGCCGAAAAAGATGACTTTTGGATTATGGCAACGCAAGATGAACTGAATCAATTTGAAAGAAAAAAAGTTTGGACTCTAGCAACAAAACGAATGAAGAAAATCAAGTAGTGAGAAACAAAGTTAGGTTAGTTGCCAAAGGATATAACCAAGAAGAAGGTATATATTTTGATGAAACCTATGCAACCATGGAAAAACTAGAGGCAATTTGAATCCTCTTAGCCTATGATTGTCACTTGAAATTCAAGTTGTACCAAATTGATATAAAGAGTGCATTTTTAAAAGGGTACATTCAAGAAAGGTATATCTTGACAACCCGAAGGATTTGAAGATGTGAGTGTTAGGAATTAGACGCCCTAATTCCAAACTAATAAGAGCAATAATAATAATCGTAGAAGAAGGAAAAAACAAGCACAAAAAATAATAAGATTTATACAGATTCACCTCAAGGTGAAACTATGTCCTGTTTTCAACCGTTGCAGTAATCCACTATGAAGATGAAATAGTTTATAAGAGAAATAGCACATTTATAGGTGTTTTCTCTAACCTTTCTCAAACTTCAACTCAAGATTCTTCTCCAATGATAAAACCCTAACAACAACGCCCCAAAATATAAAGAAAAAATTAGTTCAACCGGATTACAAGTGTGAAATCCCCAAACTACCCTCAATGAGACAATATTCAATATATCATGGATCCGTGTACCAACTTAGTGTAAGGCATTAATTAGGCTCCACAACTTAACAATGAGTTAGCTTGACCATGTATACAAATTACATAAAACCATTATATGGGTTCAAAAGCATGATATGAAAGATTAAGTGAATTCATGGAAAAGAATGGATATAGGAGAGGAAGCATAGATAAGATTTTATTTACTTAGAACCATGATCAAGACTTGATTATCGTTCAAATTTATGATGATGATATCATATTTGGTTCTACAAATCCCTCTCATTGGGAAGAATTTGCTAGTGTAATGAAGAATGGGTTTGAAATGATTTTAATGGGTGAACTCACATTCTTCCTTGGACTTCTATTAACTCAAACTGAAAATGGCACATTCATAAATTAGTCAAAATACACTAAGGGATTGCTTAAGAGATTCAACATCGAAAATCTTAAGTAAATTAGCCAACCCATGTGTTCGTCCTTTAAAATTGACTCGCACAACTCCAATAGGACCATAGATCTAAAAATATATCGAAGCATGACATGATCCCTACTTTACCTTTTAGTCAATAGACCAGATATAATATTCTCGGTATGCCTATGTGCTAGATATCAATCCGATCCTTGAGAATCTTACTTAGTGGCAGTAAAAAGAATTTTCAGTTATCTACTTGGGACACCTAACTTAGGTTAAGTACTTGACTTTCCATTGACTCTTCAACCATTTGACTTAACCCAGGATCATGACACCAAAGACCTAAGTTATGATCCTGGGTTAAGTACTTGACTTTCCACTACCAAACTAATCGGTCTTTTTGTATGTATTGGCTAGGTGCATAACATTTGGTATCAGAGCGGGCACCACGTTGTGAGATCGACTCCCGGCTTGGGCGATCTCGTCGTCCAGACGCGGTTACCACGTAACAATGGGCCAACATTGCTAGAGTTAGGCTGTCGTGGTCGTCGGCTTGTAACGGTGGGAGTATTGCTATGATCCTGGGTTAAGTACTTGACTTTCTGCTACTAAACAAATCAGTCTTTTGGTTTGTATTGGCTGAAATTCCAAAGCCGAATTCCAGAGCCTGGAAATCCGAAGTTGTGGAGCATGGAAATACGTAATCAGCCGTTTCTTGTCCAAACAGCTATTCTGTTCATGATGGGGAGAAATGCCACAGGCAGCCAGTTATGAATGGCTTGACTGAAGTGATACAAAAATCCCATTTTATTTTGCTGTTAGAAGATGAGGAGAATGAGGTGGTTGGACAAGCACCTTCACCTGAACCAAACGTTGAAGTTGACAAAGTGAAGATACACAGGGATACTCCATCTGGTTTCAAAGATTCTATTGTGGACAAGTTGGGTGTTCCAAGAACAACTACTACAATGGGTTATTTGAATTCTATTGTGGACGATTATGCAAAGTGTGATGATATGGCATCTGCAAGGGAGTTGTTCAACTTAATGCCTGAACGAGTTGTTATATCATGGAGTGCTTGGATTGATGGATATGTCAAAGATCGCAACTACTATTGATGCAATTCCTATTTGTTAAAACCAGTGGAATTCACGTTAAAATGTAAAATTTGAAAGTTACCTTATCCATCACAAGATGTAAGGTCTGCCCCTTTTATTGGAAACATGACAAACATCTACAAGAGCATGGAGTCTGCTTTTGATGCCTATCCTTTTCATTTGAAGTCCCCAAATAATTTGCATGATGAGGAGCTGCCTGAAAGGCTTCCAAGCTTTGGTGAGCTTAGAAATGATATAGAAATTGATAGATTTGGGAGATTGGGTTTTCAATCTTTTGTTTGTTATGTCACTTAAGATGCTACCACAAGTGACAAGGATCCCACGGTGTCACTAAATTTTTGGTTAGAGAACCTTCAAGGACATGAGTGTTCGACTCGGCAAAGCAAGGTGAGCCATCAAGAAAACACATCTCTTGGCAACCCTCCTCCATTATGTGACACTAACGATTCTGATGATGACAACCGTAATCATGGAATTATACTTGGAGCAGAGGAATTGGCAAAGAGGATTTTGAGCCGTATAGAGACTCATCCTAGGATGAAATTGGAAGCATCTGCTGTAATGCCTTCATCCCCATACACTGATATTTCAACTCGTGATGATACAAATGTGGAAAGCTCCAAAACTAATGTCAATAAATGCTCTTTGTCTCCAGGTACAACACACTCTATTCATGAATCAAAGAGAAAAAAGTTAAACCTTGAATGCAAAGTTTTGTCATCAAACAAACCGAATCCGGTGGAGGCAAATCTAGTTGTTGAATGTGCAATTTTCCAGTCTCTGAAGGCTTCTGAGGTTACCAGGGACATGCTGCTTTATGCCAATGGGGACATGCTGCCTTATGCCAATGGGGACATGCTGCCTTATGCCAATGGGGAAGCAGTTGTGGTCACAGTGGCGCAATGGCGAAAGGCAGCTGGGTAGGTGAAAGAGATTTGTAAACTCGTCCAGCAATAATTCCAGTGTGGTTGCTGTGGGCTGATGCTGTTGCATGCTATGCAGCTGTGCTGAACCCTTTGTATGACTGCCCTGAAGTGTGATTCTCTGGTTGTGCAATTCAAAGCTCATTGTAAGTGCTGCGAAGTCTCACAAGACCGCCCCTAATGTTCAGATCCACTTAATGCCAAAACTAAATCAAAGCCAGCTAGAGGAATGATAAAGAAATCTGCTGAAAATGTATGACCAACAATGGAAAATAGGACAGATTTGCTGACCCCATAGCTCGACACTTTGTCACCATTGGTAGCAGATACGGAAGAGATTGGCTGAGATTGCACCGGAAGTTGCAAATACTTGGCTGCTGTGACGCTGATAAAATTGTGCATGCTGCCTGAGTCCACTAGACCTACTAGTGGCTGGGCGCCAACCAAAGCACATACCTACATTGTGGTGGTGGTCTGAATGCCTGTGATAGCGTGTAAGGAGACAGCTGGTTCCTCGGTATCAATGTGTTCCACCGGTGGTGCTTCCTCTTCTTCCTCTTCCATTTCTAACCAAAAGAGTTTCTTGTAGTGGTGCCCGAAGGTATAGTGTTCATCACATTTAAAGCACAACCCCTTTTCTTTCCAGGCTTCCATTTATGCTCTGGTTAGTTTTTTGATGAATGGTGGGTTTGTGGGAGAGGCTTTTTTTGGTGGAAGGAGGAGGTGTGTAGGCATTGCTGCGCCATTGAGGGGTTGTGGAGGACCCTCCCGAGTGTGGTTTCCCACTTGGCCACATGGGTTTTCTGGTTTGAAACTTATTTTTGGCCTCCAAGGTTCGAGCTAAATTCATAGCCCGTGTCAAATTTGAGGGGACAAGGAGCTCTACTTCCAACCATAGTGCCTCATTCAACCCAGCGGCGAATAAGCTAACATGCTAATCCACTCTTATGATTTTGCTAGCTCGGGCTAGCCTCTCCTGAAATATTTTTTTTGGTATTCAGCCACACTTCTGGTCTGTTGTAAGAGAACTAAATCTTCAAGAGGATTTCTGTGGGTGGGTGGGCCAAACTGAATGGTGTACAATTCTTTAAAATCCTCCCAATGGATACCTGTATGTTCCATTTCTAGTTGGTGGCCCCACAGTTGCTCTTCACTGAGCATGTGGAAGGCGGCCAACCCAACTCTATCTATTGCAGCAGTCCATTGATGGGAATTTTTTTTTCCGCATTGGTACAACGAAATTAAAGGGTCCTCCGACCCATTAAAGAATGGAAAATCCATTTTAGTGTACCTTAGAATGGTGCCGGTGCTCGGCCCCATGTGCTCTGGATGACCCCCGTTCAGACTGAACTATCCCCCTTGGCCATGGTGCTCTCGGCGTCCCTCATTTGGAGTGGGTGTCCTTCGGACCAAGTTTGTGATCTCTTCAATTTGTTGAGAGATTGCCTGAGGGACTGACTGAGAGATCCTACTGTCCAGCATGGTTACCTCTGCTTCGTCCTGCCTAGCTTGCATCTCTTCCTTGAACTTTTCCAACCTCTCTTCCTGGCTTGACGTCTCCCCCATAGTTACCTGCTTTGATACCAATGTGTTATGGTCTCTGACCATGGACGGATTAATTTGATGGAAGGAGAGATCTGTGTCCAGCTGAGGTTCAGCACCAGGGTGCTATTGATATCCTGGCTTGCCTATGTTTCTGAGTTCTGGGTGAATGACGAGAGAAGATGGGACAAGAAGAGTGCTCGAAAATGTAGTGAAAGGGATAGGGGATAAACCGACTCTGAGGGAGACCGAAACCTACGGCCCTGAGGGAGTCCGCAACTTAGGTTCATCGGAGGAGAACCTTAACCCTGTTCTGTTTCAAATTAGACTTGCCTCATTTTCATTTATGTTCTCCTCTTGAGCTGTTCGCTGAGGACCAATTATAGTATTACAAAATAACGATTATGGCTTACACTCTCTATGAGCTGAAATAAATTAAAACATAAGTTTTAAGTAATTGAGTTTTTTTTTCTGTGTCGCCCCTCAACCTCGTCGTCTTTGGATGACTCGTTCGGCTATTGAGTCCATAATAGTGACATAGTCAAAGATTCTGTTTCAAACATTGGCGGTGTTGGGGATAATGACAAGAAGTACATAGCGGCTGGTATTCGCTCCATTTTGTTCTCTTTTCGCATTGATGGGTTCACTCACAGATTGCTCCAATTTGGGTACATTAGAGCAAGGGAAACTATTGCATGCTTACATCGAGGAAAGTTTCATTCATCAGGATGTCATTCTGGGAACATCACTTGCTGACATGTATTCACAGTGTAGGTGGCTTTCGGATATCGTAAACTCTCCATCTGTGGTGCTACATTGGGGCGCTTACACCACTAGTGCGTCCAGTGGGTTGACACCGATGCCGCGGATGCTACTTGGGATGATGTGGAGATGTTTCGGCAAACATTCCTGACCTTAGAGCTTGAGCAAGCTCTATCTCCAGGGGGGAGTAATGTTATGGATTCAATAGCTGGCCGAGTGGTTGAGTCAGTTAGTCATTAAGTTAATTTACTTTTCAAGTTAAGTGCCATAGGGGGCATATCTGTAATTTTGTGCTCTTGAACCTTGTTGACGTGAACCCTATTTAGGGGTATAAGAAATGGAAAAAGAAAAGTCTTGATTTTAGGTTAAACAAGGGATTTGGAGTTCTCCGCAACGAGTTCTTGGGTGTACGTGTTAGGATCCTCACGAGCCATGGATCTTGTCACCCTCCTCTCTTCTCTTCCTTCCATTACCTTGCTTGACGTTGAGATGGAATGAGGGATTGATGGGAATTGAATTTCGGAAAGGAGAATAGGGGGAAAAACGGAAGAGAGCTTGAAGGAGCTCTTGACCTATTTATCCAAATTATGCTAGCTAAAGTAAACTCAATTCCTAATCTCATTACCCTAGCCGTCCCCTTAAATAAGGTTGAGGATGTCCAAAACCCTAAAGACGTCTTGGGTCAATGGTTTAAACCAATAAATGCTAAACCAACCCAAACAAAATACAAAACCAAACCAAGAAACAATTACATGGAAATTGAAAAACACATTCATTAATTCCTACGCCTGTTGGTAACTCGTGATGCTATAGTGTCCATAACAACACCCTCTCCTGGAGAAAGAGCTTGTCCTCAAGCTCGAAGGAAGGATATAAAAGTCGAAGTGCTGATAACGGCTCCCATGTGGTGTCACTGGGATCGGCATTTGCCCACTGGACAAGAATTTCCCAATCACCTTGAATGTGGCGTGCTTGTATTACCTGAGCCGGAATAGAAAGGACTCTGCCCTCATGTAGTGGGGGCAGTGGAGTGTGCATTAGGGGCGAGTCACCCCGGAAGGGCTTCAATTGGGAGAAGTGAAAGACATTGTGGATCTTTGATTCTGGTGGTAGTTGCAAGCGGTATGCCACGGGCCCAATTTTGTCCAATATCTGAAATGGACCATAATATTTTGGAGACAGCTTATGGCGCTTTGATGCAGTCAGGGACAACTGGCAGTAGTGTTGAAGCTTTAACCACACATAGTCTCCAGGGAAATAAGATGCCTCCCGGTGCTTCTTATCATAAAAGCGTTTCATAGAGTGCTAGGCCTCCTGTAGATGTGTACGTACCTTAGTGAGCATAGCGTCTCTTTCAGCTAATGCTTGGTCCAAAGTGACGACTTTGGATGCCCCAGGTTCATATGGTAACAGACGAGGTGGATCTCTGCCATAAACTCCCTTGAAAGGAGTAGTGCCCAGTGCTATGTGGTAAGATGTGTTATAGCAAAATTCTGCCCATGAAAGCCATTTCACCCATCTTCTAGGTGCGTCCCCCACAAAACAACGAAGATACACTTCAATCGTACGATTGACAACCTCTGTTTGGCCGTCCATTTGTGGATGATAGGCAGACGAAAATACCAATTGGGTGCCCTGTAATTTGAATAATTCCTTCTAAAAGATACTGGTAAAAATGGCATCCCTGTCACTGATAATGGATGAGGGAATTCCATGTAATCGGACAATGTTGTCCATAAATAATTGAGCGACCTGAGCAGCAGTATATGGATGCGCCAAAGCAATGAAGTGCCCATATTTTGAAAACCGATCAACGACGACGAATATCACCGATTTACCTGATGAAATGGGAAGTCCAGCAATGAAGTCCATGGAAATATCAGACTAGATTTGAGATGGTAGTTGCAGAGGTTGCAGTAGGCCGGCCGGACTCAAAGATTCGGCTTTGTTTCTTTGACAAATCTGACAAGCAGCTACATAATCAGCAATTGTGCTCTTCATGCCCTTCTAGTAAAAGTCCCGACTGATTCAGAAATATGTTTTCTATCGACCCTCATGTGTGCTATCATGGATAGAGGACAGAATGGTGTGAAGAAGGGGGGATGTATTATGCAAAAAGATCCTGTTTTTGTAGAGAATGAGACGATCCTGAATCGTCCAATGAGGAGCAGTTGTCCCCTGTTGAATATCCTGATATAATGACATGAGATCCAGATATTGATGTACTTCCTCACGAATAGAATCTAATACCAGTGCATGTGGGTGACTGATAGCATAAATTTGTGTCGCGGAAATATCCCAACGTGATAAGGCATCAGCCCCCAAATTCAAACTACCTGGCTTATAATGAACCATAAAATTGAAAGCCCATGAGTTTAGTTAACCAATGCTGCTGTGGGGATGTGGTGAGGCGCTGTTCAAAAAGATACTTGAGGCTGCAATGATCTGTACGAATGAGAAATGGTCGTCCCTAAAGATAAGGTCGCCAATGTTGGACAACCTTGGCTAACCCAATCAATTCCCTCTCATATGCAGCTAACTTATGGTGGTGTTGTCCCAAATGACGGCTGAAATAAGCAATGGGGTGTCCCAATTGTTGTAACATTGCCCCTATACCTCCCTCGGAGGCATCACATTCCACCACAAAGTCTCCCTCGAAATCTGGTAATTGTAGGATTGGCGCTGAGGCTAAGGTCTCCTTTAACAGGTTAAAGGCTTGTTCTGCTGGAGAAGACCAGTGGAAGGCATTTTTTTTGAGCAGGTTGTTGAGTGGTGCTGCTATCTGGCCATAAGATTGGATAAATTTTCTATAATATCCCACTAAGCGCAAAAATCCCTTTAATGCTGTGATGGAGGTGGGAATCGGCCAATCTGTAACTGCTTGTATCTTGCTCTGGTCAACTTTCACGCCCACAGCTGATATGACGTGGCCCAAATATGCCACCTCAGATGTACCCATAGAACATTTTGATTTATTCAAAACCAAATGATGAGAGTGTAGAATGGTAAATACCTGATGGAGGTGGTGGAGATGTTCTTCCCAATTTTTGCCGTAGACCAGAATGTCATAAAAAAAGACTAACACATAGTTGCGCAGAAGTGATGAAAAGACCTCATTCATGAGGGCCTGAAAGGTGGAGGGTGCATTGGAGAGACCGAAGGGCATGACGAGGAACTCAAAATGACCATGATGTGTGCGGAAGGCAGTCTTCTCCACATCCACCGGGTGAACTCGTATTTGATGATAGCCTGATTTCAAATCTAATTTGGTACAAATTGTAGCACCATGTAACTCATCCAGCAACTCGTCCATGACTGGAATGGGGAACTTGTCCTTAACTGTGTGCAAGTTGAGTTGCCTATAGTCGACACAAAATCTCCAAGATTTATCTTTTTTACGTACAAGTAACACTGGTGAGGAGAAAGGAGATCGACTGGGCTGGATCACACCCTGAGTGAGCATATGCATGCACTGTCGTTCTATTTCATCTTTCTGGATATGCGGGTAACGATAAGGGCGCACCACTACTGGATCAGTTCCCAACTTTAAACGAATGCGGTGATCGCAATGACGCACAAATCCGCAAATGCTGTAAGTAAAGGAGCTAACTGATCATTACCAGTGTGTTGAAGCTGCAAAGTGTGAAGTGTGTTAGGTACCTGTGCCACAATGCCTTGTAATGTAATCTAGCCCTGTGGTGCTGAAAATGTCATAGTCCGAGCCTGAAAGTCCCATAATATCGGTCCTAATAACTGGAGCCATTTGACCCTGAGCACCAAATCAAATCCAGCCAATGGAATGACTAGTAAATCCACCTGAAATGAATGCCCTTCAATGGTGAAAGGGGTGTTAGCACATAACCCCACACTAGCAATTTTGGCCCCATTGGCCACAGAAACTGAGAGTCCCCTTTGTTGTTGAATGGCCAATCCCAATTGTTGCGCAGCTGGTTAACTGATAAAATTATGTGTGCTGTCCGAATCAACTAAAGCAAGTAGCATGAGATGATGTAACCTGGCATTTACCTGCATGGTATTAGAAGTACGCAGGCCATGCATGGCATGGAGGGATAGCTCTGGTTCTTGCTGTACCTCTTCAACAATTTCATTTTCAATAAGCTCGTCTGAATCTTTTTCCAACAGTTCAATACTGAATAAGCGTTTACAAGTATGGCCTAGCAGGAATTGTTCGTCACAATTAAAACATATGCCCTTTGCCTTTCGAGCGTCCATTTCCTATGTAGTCAAAAATTTACGTGGCATAGTCTGTGGAGGCACATTGGTAGCCTGATCTGCTCGGTTAGGGGTAGAGGACCCAAAACGTGACCCAAATGCAGTACCCTGTATTCTGTTGTTCCAAAATGGTTTTCGCTGTAAAGACTCTTTTAGAACTCTCTGTTTGTGTTCCACAGCTCTGGCATAATTCATTGTTGAGTCCAAATCTGTCGGACCAAGTAATTCCACTTCCAATCTAATTGCCTTTTTCAATCCAGCATTAAAAATCTGAACATGTAGATGAGGAGGAACAAATTCACTAGCTCGGGCCAAAATTTCTTGGAACATTTTTTGGTGAACTTCTAAGGTGCTGGTCTGTTTATAGTTGATCAATTCCCCCACTAGGTTGCTGCTAGCTGGAGGTCCGAACCTCAACTGGCAAGCATGTTTAAAGTGAAGCCAATCCTGAATGAAATGGACATTTCGGTAGTGATGGAACCACATGAGCGCTTCATCGAGCATGTGATAGGCGGCCAAAGTAACCTTGTCCATTTCCACCGTTTGTTGATGATAGAAGAATTGTTCATATTTCGTGAACCACAGTAAAGGATCTTTAGAGCCATCATATATAGGAAAGTGAAGTTTAAAGTACATGGGAACCGTTGATGGTCCTTGTGCCTGAGTGGCCATTGAACCCATTGGTTGGCACAGGGGTGGATTTGGTGGTGGCGTGAATTGTTGGTGGGGAACTGGTTGTGGATGAAAATTGGTTGCTGGTGTTGGCGTTGGTGCTTGAAGTGCAGCAAGTTGTCGGAGGATGGTTTGTAGAAATGATTCCAGTGTTTGTAAGGTATTATTGATGTGAGAAATTTTAGTACCTTGAAGAGTGGATCGTTGTTGAAGTTCTGAAAGTACTTGACGTATGTCCTCTGGAGAAGAGGAATCACAGAGGGTGGACCTGTCTGATACCACGTTGTTAGGATCCTCACGAGCCATGGATCTTGTCACCCTCCTCTCTTCTCTTCCTTCCATTACCTTGCTTGACGTTGAGATATAATGAGGGATTGATGGGAATTGAATTTCGGAAAGAAAAATAGGGGGAAAAACGGAAGAGAGCTTGAAGGAGCTCTTGACCTGTTTATCTAATTACGCTAGCTAAAGTAGACTCAATTCCTAATCTCATTACCCTAGCCGGCCCCTTAAATAAGGTTGAGGACGTCCAAAACCCTAAAGACCTCTTGGGTCAATGGTTCAAAACAATAAATGCTAAACCAACCCAAACCAAATACAAAACCAAACCAAGAAACAATTACATGGAAATTGAAAAACACATTCATTAATTCCTACGCCTGTTGGTAACTCGTGATGCTATAGTGTCCATAACAGTACGTTCTCCTCAACGAACCTAGGGTTTCAAGTTCCCCTTAGAGCTTGATTTTCTTCTCCTTCACCTTCTTCCCTGTGAATCGCCGTGTGAGATCTGGGACCGTAACACTAGTCGGTTACTCGAATGCTGATTTTTCCGGTTGAAAAATTGACTTAAAGAGTAAAAGTGGTAGTTGCCAATTACTTGGAAATATGCTTGTCTCTTGGTTTTCCAAGAAACAACACCCTGTTGCACTATCCACTACTGAAGCTGAAGAGATACATGTGGAAGTTGTTGTGCTCAACTTCTTTGGATGAAACAACAACTAAATAATTATGACTATTGGAAGTTGGGTTCAAGCCCACACAACCAAGGAAGGCCCACACGCCCAAGAGAGGTGTATTAAAAGATGGACTCAAGCCCACAAACCAAGGAAGTCCCACATGTCTAAGAGAGGTGGAAGATGGGCTGAAGCCCACATGTCCAAGGAAGGCGTACATGTCCAAGAGTGGTGGCATGATGGTAAATAAGAAGTCACCACATCAAGATGACATTGATATAATTAGTTTAAGTTTTTTGTCTCTTCTTCACGCTTCTAGGGTGAAGGGCATAATTATAATATTATAGTTTTATTCATCTATAAATAGAACTTCAGGGGGAGGGTTATGCCACAAGTTTATAACCTCATTGTTCCTCATGTTTTCTCCCCAACATGCTTTCTCTCCATTTTCCCATGGTGTAATCCATGGAGTCCTGATAATCAACATGATATTAGAGCATTGGTTTTCAAGACTCGTATCTGTATTTTTTTTATAATTCCAAATTCATTGTTGCTCATTTTGAAGAAGACTACCATATGCTGATTCAGGAAAGATAAGGTTTTTATTTCTCTATAAGACAATAAACTTTTTTTATTTCGTGGTGATGTTTTGTGCAAGAGCAATGAAGAGGAGTCGTTTAGTGGCAATATATGATTTTCCTATACTTAAATAGAAGTGATATTGCGTGGCCCATTGAGGAGTTGCGACAACAACCTTCCTGACTTCCCTTACTCCGAGTAACTCAACTATTGTGGGAAGCTTGGATCTTTGGAAATAAAATAGTTGATGGGCGATGGGGACGTCTATTTTAGATGGAATATGTGTTTTGTGCCTTGCAATTTTGAAGAAGAGAGTAACTCCATTATTTCTTGCTCGTGAAACCGAACAAGAAAATGGAAGAAAAAGGAGAAAACTTGATGGAGCAGACCTTTTAGGCGCTGAGGGAGAAGCCATGGATCAAACAAGCTTTCTAGCAAGCTCAGAACCATAAAGGAAACTATCGATTCCTCCATTGAGTCTAGAGCCTCCCGTGGATTAGTATGAGTTTGCGAAGAGAAGGGGAATGGAAGAATGTGCTTCATCATCCACTAATCGGCTCTCCACTATCGAAGATATCGTAGATGATGTCCGGGCTACTCAGGTAGCAATTATGTCCAGCTTCAATGAAGTGAAGGCATGACTACAGAGGATCAAGCAACAGTTTGACACCATCCTTGACTGACTTCCACCTCCCACTTAGTTGACCTTTGGATACACCTATTTGTTTTTTGACTCCCAATGTACATGTTTTTTATGACTTGTTTCTATTACCTTTTATACTTGTACACATCATTTTGTAATATTTAGAACATCTTTTATGATTTGGCCTTTGAGCCTCTTTTTGTTCCATACTATGCATTTATTTTCATTATCTTTTTTGGTATGAAGGAAAAGGGGAGACGAAAACATATGGAACTTGGATAAAAAAAGAACTAAGCACCCATAAACTTGTGCTTAAAACAATTAAAACAAACTATGCACAAATTAAGGGGGATCGTATGATATAATTGCATGTTTACTTAACTCCAACCCTTAAGGGAAGTGTAATCTTTATTTTTTCCAAGTTAGGTTTTATTATCATAAAAAAGGGGGAGATTGTTGACCATAGGTTGAATCCCACATTAATTTTGATGATAAATAAACTTAATTAAGCTAATAACTTGCAAATCTAATTTATTTCAGATACTTCACCTCAAGAGCATCTCAAGGTCTAAAGCATAAAATTCAAAATGAAGACCTCAAGCACAATTGAAGAAAGTCCCTTGAAGAAGCACCCACAAGGAAGAAGATAACGAGAAGACTTGAGTTCAAACATCAAAGACCTACGCTTAAACTCAGTCATTTTTTGTAAGAGAGCATTCTAACTCCTATTCCTTAAGTACTTGTGAGATCAGAGCCTTAGGATATAGTTTGTATATATACATGTTTAGAATCATTATACATATCACTTAGAAATATCTTAAAGCACTTAGAGTGAAATTCCCATGCTTTATAAATATATACATTTTAATTGTAATGATCGATCAGTCACTGACTGTGATTGATCATCCAAAATTGTGCAGGCCTGAAATATAAAACATGATCGATCAACTAGAGTCAATTGATCAATCATCCAGGACATGGTCATTACATGCTCTCATGCATGATCGATCATCCCTTGGAGATTGATCGATCATTGTTTTCCAAGCAAGCATAATTTACATTGAATAATCGATTATCCCAAATTGATCGATCAATCAGAACCTTGCTAGTAAGGGACTTCAAGCTTGATTAATCAAATGAAAATACATTGATTGATCATAATTGTATTGCACAACTAGAAGGAATCTCGACTGATCGATCAACCACTAACAATGATCAATTTACTTAATTTTTTTGGACCAACGATGACATATTGATCGATCAGTCCATTGATCAATAAGTCATTGTCTGACAAAAAAGTAGTTGTTATGATCAATTGATCGATCAGTCACTTACCAGTGGTTGATCGATCAGTCACTTACTAGTGGTTGATCAATCAATGAGCATTTATTGGCATATCCTCCAACCACAAATGTTCATCTTGCTAATTCCCTCAAAAAGTGCATTAGAGAGAAAGAGAGAGAGGCATACCTTGAAACATATTCTATCTCTTTCAATTATCGTTGTGTACATCATAGTACAAGGTTCTTGATCATTCCACAATGTGCTACAAAGGAGTATGCAATTTGAATCTCTCAAGGAGAAGAATCTCTCCAAATAAGGTTGTAATTTTCCCTTTATTTTTTATGAATTTGTAAAATGTTCACACAGAACCTGTTAATGTAGATAGAAAGGCCTTGCTAGAACTAGAATCTAGCAACAATCTATTGGAGAGATTGACTTTTGTAAAAATAGTGTATTGAGCTATACGTGACCAAAGAGTTCCAAATCTCTTTGTAAATTTCCACATATTAGAGCTTAATAGTGGAAAAGTTTCCAAGCAACTGCTGTTGGGCGGTGACTACCTCTAGGGGAACATTGCTGTGGTGTGTGCATGTTATTATTTTTATTGAATTACTTTTATGCATGATATTTTGATTACATGCACAAATTATTTTTAATTTAAAATATCTCAATTCACACTACAACCCCGACCCCGACCCCGACCCCACCCACCTCTCCTTGCTCTTGAGAAGCCACCTGGGCCAACAGCCAGTAGATACTCTAGTTTGAGAAGGCATGGGCAATTGTGTTTTAAAGATGTGTGAGTGGCATTCTATGTAATTAAGTGAAGGAGTAGTATAGGATATAATTATGTAAAAGTTTAAGTTTCTTTATCCTTTCATGTACTAGGGCTTCTAACCCTCTCATCTATAAATAATGAAGTGAGGGGGATAGTCATAAGTATGCTCTCTTTCCCCCCTAAAATCCCTGGCCTTCTAATGGTGGAACCCTAGAATTTAACATGGCATTAGAGCAGGGATTCTAGGGTTGTAAAGCAAAAGCTGCTCGTATGCAAATGATAAAAAATTTCAGCCATTAGAGGAGGTAAAATATTGGTCTTTTACGAATTTCAGCAAGTCCCTACCTCAGATAAGTGGTTTAAATCTATGCTTTTTTTTGGGTCTTAAATCATTCAAAGTCCTGTTAGAAACAATCCAAGATCGTTTTTAAAGTCAATTCTCTCTTATATGCAAAATCGAGTGGTTTGGTGTTTGGTGCATGGTTGAATTCCGAATTTCGTTGAATTCTTTGTTGAGGCCATGTTTTGGCTAATTTATATGCCATAAATTCCTAATTATGAAATCAAAAACTTCTTCTAAATCCCAGTTAAATTTTCCTTTAGTTGCTGATTTAATTGATTTTCTAATCTCTTAAAATCCTAACTTGGGGTTTTGAAATATTTTAGAAAATTTCCCTTATTCATGGTGGTTGGGATTACTTCTAAATCACCAACTTGTGTTATGTTTTTCAGACTAATTATTAGTATTTTCAGGTTTTTTTGAAGTGTTGTTTTACTCATGCCCTCCAATTTCAAGCCTTACATACTCTAGTTTGGTGTCATTTCTTGAATTCTATTTAAAGTTGTGTGTTTGTTTACTTGATTGAGAAAGGCTAATCCTTTGCTTCTAAAGTTAGTAAAAAGTGTTATTTTGTGTCCTCTTTTAAGGGGGAACCTTGTGTTTTGTTAATCATGGCTGAAATTCCAAGTAACTCATCTTCTTCCTCAAGTATTGCCAATTTCACCAAACATGATCCTCTGAGAATCACTACTACTCCACTCAAGGGTTTGAGTAAATATGTGTCTTGGTCTCAATTTGTTTAATGATTTATGATTACAAGGGACCTTGCTGGATACTTAGACCAGCTACCTACTCACGCTGATGATGCTTCATATCACAAGTGGTTGAATGAAGATACCTTAATGATTGAATACCAAGATTGAAGACCAAGAATCCTTTTCATTACAAGTTATAGTTATAAACTCTAGCTTTAGGGGGTGTGTTGAAGAGCAAATATGGAAGTCTTACATGCCTCTCACAACAAGATATCTCATAGAACCAGAATTGATATGGTAGAGTCCAGCAGGAGTCTCACAGGAGGAGGTCTCACAGAAGAGTCTCAGTTAAAGGTTTTTTAGTTATGTTAGTCTTCTATTTATATTCAGTTGTTCAATTGTTTTAATACTTTACCTTTTAATTTTTAATTTTGGGTGCAATTGGGAGAAGGGTAGTTTAATTGTAATTGGATTCTACTTGTTTCCTCTATTATAAATAGAGGTTCATTGTATTCAAACTTTAACAAGTCAATGAAGTATTTATCTTTTCCATAAATTCAACATGGTATTAGAGTAGGTTCTGTGAGCTGACTCGGTGAACCATCATAGGTAATATGATTCTTTTTTTTTTTATCAATTATCTTTAGTAGTTTAGGTTTGTATTCTATATTTTTTCTTTCTTTCCTGTTCTAGTATCCATTATTTTTTTGGCATTGGTTCCTCTATAAAGAAATTTCTACATTACAAATTATATATTTAAAGAAGTATCATTGAGTCTACTTTCCAGCACAAAAATAAATTTGGTAATAAAAAATTTCTTCAATGAGAAATTGATATTTGAAGCAACAAAGGTCAGATTGCATGACAAGTTCGAGTAATAGTAAAAAACTTTAACTTTTGAAGCATTTTATTCCATAAAAAACGAGATTTTTTGTAGGAAGATAGGGCCCAAATCCACATGACCAAGGAAGGCCCACACATCAAAATGAATTAGAAGATGGGCCCAAACCCATAAGACCAAGGAAGACCCATGCATCTAAGAGATATAAAAGACGAGATCAAGGCCCACAGATCAAGGAGAAGGCCCATAGGCCCATATACACTGATGGCAGGATGGTAAATAAAGAGTCATGTCATAAAGATGACATTTATGTAATTATGTTAAAGTTCCAAGGTTAAAACCCTAAATCCTAAGTTCAGGGGTATTATTGTAATATAGTAGTTTTATAAATCTATAAATAGAGCTTCAGGGGGAGGGTAAGGAATAATCAATTTCATAATCCTTCTTTCTCCAGTTTTCTCCTAATAGGTTTCTTTCCCTTTTTCTTCATGAGCTAAATTCATGGAGTCCATAAAATCAACATGGTATCAGAGCTTTGATTTTTAAGACTCTAACTATGGTTTTCTTTCAGGGTTCATCCTTTTTTTTTCATTGTTGCTAGAATTTGGTTTGATTTTGTTAGTTGTTTTTTCCCACTCTAGCTGGTCCAAGATTTTTTTTCTCAGCGTTGTTGAAGAATAGTTTGCTTTGTTCAGCACATATTCCTCGGCCATCTTTTTTATTCAGTCTTTTGGCCATTAGCATCAGTCGACGGAACAAGTTGCCATTATTCTCATATTTCAGCGTTTTATTAAATTCTTCAAGCCTTCGGGAGTATCTCTCTGCTTCTGTTCTCTGGTCGCCGACATGCGAAGTCTAAAACAGGGAGACTAACAGCCGTCCGTCTCACTTAACTTCACCGGCAGTGTCTGCATCACCCACCATGACCAGTCTGTTGGAAGCTTGTGCTTCCGTTCTGGAGGAAATAATTCCGTTGTGGAATTATTGCCATTAAGCCGAGGTCTGTTTTGCCGAAGGTCACATCGTCGTTGTCGGAGACGATGACACCATGACCGTGTACAGAAGCACCGGTCCAGCTTACTGTCCTTTGTTGAAGCCTTCCCGTCACCACCGCGGCTGCTGCTTTCAATTTTTTTGGAGGCCGAAGACGATGACAGCTTGCGAAAAATTTTCTTTGCCTGAGCCGCACGGGGAAGACGACCCACCACCGCCACCTTCATCATCAAAAGTGAAAGCGTCGTCCTCCTTGTCTCCAGAGTTTTTTCTGACGGCAGAGGACTCGACGACGTTGGCCGTTTTTTTAAACTTACGGGCGATGAGTCAGAGATCGCCAGAGGAGGGAAGAGAGAAAGGTCGGCGGTCATCGACGTTGGAGAGGCTGAAAAGGGTCATGAAAGATTTATTGCTGTTTTTCGGAAACTCCTTTGGGCTTTTGTTTGGAAAGTTTCCTCTCGATCTCTCTTTGGTTTTCCTTCTCTTCACGCGGGGAAGAAAGCTCCGTTTCCAAATTAAATGGGTCCTAAGTTAAGAAATATTATTTCTGTGCCTAAGTTCGGAAAGATTAATTGGCCCAATTTGGACTCGCCCGAACCAACTCGGACCAGCTAGCAACGAACCAGCCTTCCCAGCCGATCGAGGATGCTTTTGTTCTGTTGAGTCAACTCGGGCCTCTTATTTTTTGCCACGGTATACGTGCCCAAGATTTCGGCGCGACTTGATATGTGCATCGAATTAGTTCATGGGTCAATTTTACAAGGATTATTTTTGGTCCATTTCAGCTGCTGTTATTGTGTCTCTTTTGATGAGACATAATTATTAAAGAAGAGGTAGCCTCATACCATTATTTATTTATGTCCCCATAAAAAATATCAAATTTATTTGTGGTTGGGAGTCCATGACAGAGGAACTTCATCCCTATTAAAAATATCAAAATTATTTGTGGTTGGGAGTCCATGATGGAGGAACTTCATCCCCGTAAAAAATATCAAATTTTTTTGTGGTTGGGAGTCCATGACGGAGGAACTTCATCCCTGTCAAAAATATCAAATTTATTTGTGGTTGGGAATCCATGACAGAGAAACTTCATCCCTGTAAAAAATATAAAATTTTTTTGGTTAGGAGTCTATGACGGAGGAACTTCATCTCTGTCAAAAATATCAATTCTTTTGTGGTTGGGAGTCCTTGACGGAGGAACTTCATCCTCGTCAAAAATATCAATTTTTTTGTGGTTGGAAGTCCATGATGGAGGAACTTCATCCTCGTCAAAAATATTAAATTTTTGTGGTTGGAAGTCCATGATGGAGGAACTTATTATTATATTTATGTTACTTCCCCCCATTAATATCATATATTACTCTACCACTTGAGATTCGTTGTCCAGTGGAGGGACACGATGGTGGAGGTAAACACTTCAGATCAATGTCTTAACGGCTAGGAGTGATTTACTCTTACTAATATTATACCAGCTGGGCCTCATGAAAGAAAGCACTAGCGTGGGGGCGAGTGTAAGAAGATGAAGGCATATTATACAAAAAAAAAAAAATTTATACATCATTTGCAACAAGCTGTTCATGCTGTTCTCTCACCCCCAGAATGAGGGGGAGTGTTAGAAGACAAGGCCCAAACCCACACGACCAAGGAAGGCCCACAAATCAAAGTGTATTAGAAGATGTGCCCAAACCCATAAGACCAAGGAAGACCCATGCATCTAAGAGATATAGAAGACGGGCTCAAGGTCCACAGATCAAGGAGAAGGCCCATAGGCCCATATACATTGATGACATGATGGTAAATAAAGAGGCATTTCATAGAGATGACATTCTTGTAATTAAGTTAAAGTTCTAGGGTTAAAACCCTAAACCCTAAGTTCAGGGGTATTATTGTAATATAGTAGTTTCATAAATCTATAAATAGAACTTCAGGGGGAGGGTAAGGAATAATCAATTCCATAACCCTTCTTCCACCAGTTTTCTCCTAATGGGTTTCAAAAGATATATGTAAGTCTATTTTCTCACCAATTAAACAAATTCTCAATCTAAGTTTTCTAGAGGGAGATCAATATCAGAGAGTCAATGGTTATGCTGGTCTAAGAAGAAAGAGTATTCAGTTCGGCCTGATTACAAAATCCAAAATCTATCTGATTCTTTCTCTCAAAAGAAGTATATTTTATAAAAAAAATTATACTTGGAATTAAATGTATCAACGTCAAGTTTTAGAGGGATAAAATTTCATGTCAATCTGATATATTTTAAGGAGATATTCACATTGGAGTCAGTAACCATCGAGCTATAAAATAAAAAAATAAAAATGTCATATTAGATTCTGGAATGAAGGTTTTTATATCAAATTAGGTATCAAATCAAATTTCTTTGAGTCCAGTTTCTTAAAAAAAATAGTTTGTGATTCTTATTTATATTTTGGGAGATATTGATATCAGAAGTTCTAAAGGTTAATTCTATAGAAAATCTATCATTTTTCCTATTTTCTTTCCTATTCTCCATGCATTGGTGTGAATTGAGTTTCTGTTTCTCCTAGAATCCTAGAATTTTAGCCAAATTTCTTTCTTAATTAGAGAGTTTTGGTTAGACTTAATCACTCCATGATGTGCTCATTCAAGGTAAGCAAATATTTCTTACTTTGAAGTTATTTTCAAGTTTTAAGTTTTTGTTACTTGGTTGTTTATCTTCCTGATCGTCAACTCCATATAATTGTGGTCGCCCCAAAAAAAACAAGTTATCTTGGTCAAATTTATTAAGTTTTACTATTATAGTCTCCCCTATCTTTTTTTAAATGACATATTCTAGATTCGTTTGGAAGTATGAGTGTTGTATAGTCACCTCCTTCTGGTTAAAATTGTTTTCCTCTAGTATTTCTCCTGTTTATCTTTTTTGCATTTTCATCACTTTAGATCATTGCCTAGACCCACTATGTTAAAAGTATAGGACTGTGCCCAACATCCAACTTGAATCAAGTCATTTATCTTTCACCCAAGAGGAGATTAGTGTTTGAGCTACCCTTACAAAGAGAGTAGTCACTTTGTTAAGCCCTCAAGTTGGGCAATATTTTTTGAATTTATGGAAAATAGAAATACTTCATTGACTTCAATAACTTATCATAATCAGATTACATGAACCTCTATTTATAATAGAGGAAGGTAGTAGAGTCCAATTACAATAAAACTACCTTTGTCCCAATTACACCCAAAATCTAACACTTAAAGATAAGTCCTAGCATAATTAAATAACTTAATATAGATCAAAGACAAGCATAACTTAAACTAGAACTCTACTAGGATGTGACCATAAGATAAAGATGCCTTGTTGAGTCCTTCTTGATCTTCCAACAGATGTGATAAGGATGCCAGCTCATGGTAATCATTGTGGGTCCTACTTTTTATGGGTTTGGGCACATCTTGTGGGCCTTCTTTGGTTGTTTGGCCCATTTTATAATATTCTTAGATATGTGGGCCTTCCATGGTTGTGTGGGCTTGAGCCCTATCTTCCAACAATATTCTGCCTTTAACATTGAGCGGACTGTATTTTAGACTATGAAAATTTTGACTGGTGTATAGAGCTTTGACCTACGACTAGGAATAATTTTCTTCTCCCACATTGTGTTTTGTCCAAGCTGGGTCTTTATGTCCATTTTATCCCCATTAATCTGATGATCGCTTGATTTCAAATCTAACTTGGTAAAGATCGTAGCACCATGTAACTCATCCAGCAACTCGTCCACCACTGGAATGGGGTACTTGTCTTTAATTGTTTTCAAATTGAGTTGCCTATAGTCGACACAAAACCTCCATGATTTATCCTTTTTGCGTACCAGTAAAACAGGTGAGGAGAAGGGAGACCGATTGGGCTGGATCACTCCATGAGTGAGCATATTCATGCACTATCTTTCTATTTCATCTTTCTGTATATGTGGGTAACGATAAGGGCGCACCACAACTAGATCGGTTCCCAACTCTAAACGAATGCGGTGATCACAGTGACGCACTGGTGGTAGACTCGTAGGGTCATTAAATAAATCCGCAAATGCTGTAAGTAAAGGAGCTAACTGACAATCACCAGTGTTCTGGAGCTGTAAAGTGTGAAGCGCGTTAGGTACCTATGCCACAATACCCTGTAAAGTAATCTGACCCTGTGGTGCTGTAAATGTCATAGTCTGAGCCTGAAAGTCCCACAATATAGGCCCTAATAACTGAAGCCATTTGACCCCGAGCACCAAATCAAATCCGGCCAAAGGAATGACCAGTAAGTCTGCCTGAAATGAATGTCCCTCAATGGTAAAAGGTGTGTTTGCACATAACCCCACATTGGCAATTTTAGCCCCATTGGCCACTGAACTGAGAGACCCCTTTGTTGTTGAATTTCCAATCCCAATTGTTTCGCTGTGGGATCACTGATAAAATTATGTGTGCTGCCAGAATCAACTAAAACAAGTAGCATGAGGTGGTGTAGCTTGGCCTTTACCTGCATGGTATTAGAACTACGCAGGCCCTGCATGGCATGGAGGGAGAGTTCTGGTTCTTGCTGTTCCTCTTCAACAAATTCATTTTCAAGAAGCTCTTCTGAACCTTCTTCCCAGAGTTCAATACTGAATAAACATTTACATGTATGTCTTGGAAGGAATTATTCATCACAATTAAAACCCCTTGGCCTTTCTAGCCTCCATTTCCTGTTTAGTCAAAAACTTACGTGGAAGAGTGTGGGGGGGCACACTTGTAGATTGCTCTGGTCGGTTAGGGGCAGAGGAGCCAAAACGTGGGCCAGGTGCTGTACCATGTATTCTATTGTTCCAAAATGGTTTTCAGCCTAAGGATTCTTTTAGAACTCTTTGTTTGTGTTCAACAGCTTTGGCATAATTCATGGCTGAGTCCAAATCTGTTGGACCAAGTAATTCCACTTCCAATCTCACCACCTCAGTCAATCCAGCATTAAAAATCTGAACATGTAGGTGAGGAGGAACAAATTCACTGGCTCGGGCCAACCTTTCTTGAAACATTTTTTGGTACAATTCTAAGGTGCTAGTCTATTTATAGTTAATCAATTCTCCCACTGGGTTGCTACTAGCTGGAGGTCCAAACCTCATCTGGCAAGCATGTTTAAAGTGTAGCCAATCCTGAGTGGAATGGACATTTCGGTAGTGATGCAACCACATGACCGCTTCATCGAGCAGGTGGTAGCGGCCAGTGTATCCTTGTCCATATCCACCATTTGTTGATGATAGAAAAATTGTTCACATTTCCTGAACCACTGTAAAGGATCTTTAGAGCCATCATATGTAGGAAAGTTGAGTTTAAAGTACTTGGGAACCGTAGTTGGTCCTTGTGTGTGATTAGCCATGGGAACAAGTTGTTGGCACAGTGGTGGGGGTGGTGGTGGCGTGAAGTGTGGGTGATGTACTGGCTGTGGTTGAAAGTTGGTGGCTGGTGGTGGCGTTGGCGATTGAATTGCAACAAGTTGGCGGATGACTATTTGGAGAGAGGATTCCATCGAGTGCAATGTATTATTGATGTTAGTAATTTCAGTACCTTGAAGAGTGGATTGTTGTTGAAGTTCTGAAAGCACTTGACATATATCCTCTGGAGAAGAGGAGTCGCCGAGGGTGGACCTGTTTGATAACACATTGTTAGGATCCTCACGAGCCATGGATCTTGTCACCCTCCTCTCATCTCTTCCTTCCATTGCTTGACGTTAAGGTATATTGATGGTGTGTTGAAGAAGAATTTCGGAAAGGGAATTGGGGGAAAAATGGGAGAGAGCTTGAAGGAGCTCTCGACCTGTTTAGCTAATTTACTCTAGGCTAAAGTAGACTCAATTGCTCCCTTTCATTAACCTAGCCATCCCCTTAAATAAGGTTGAGGACGCCAAATACAATTCAGACCCCTTGGGTCAATGGTTTAAACCAATTAAATTCTAAACCAACCCAAACCAAAATCAATTACTTGGAAATTAAAAATCACATTAATTAATTCATACGCCTGCTGGTAACTCATGATGCTATAGAGTCCATAACACTTAGCTTGAGGGGAAGAAGTACAAGAAAGAGCCAATGAAGATTGTAGACCAAGAATGAAGATCAAAAATATTTTTCATTGCAAGTTGAAGTTATAAACTTCAGTTTGAGGGGGAGTGTTGAAGAGAAAATATGAAAGATTCTTTTATGACTCTTACAACAAAAAATCTCACAAAACCAAAATTAAAATGGTGGTCTTATAAGAGTCTCATTTAAAGTTCTTTTAGTTATGTTAGTCTTATATTTATGTTCAATTGTAATTGGATTCTACTTATTTAAGACCTATCTTTTAGTGTTTAGCTTTGGGTGTAACTAGAACAAGGGTAGTTTAATTGTAATTGGATTCTACTTATTTCTTCTATTATAAATATATGCACATTGTATTCAAATTTTAACAAGTCAACGGAGTACTTTTCTTTTTAAAAAATTCAACACCAACAACTTTATTTACTTGAATACAACTAATGATATTTTGGATACATGTTTTCAATTATACTCTACTCGTAACAGTCTTTAAAATATTTATGACATATTTCAAGAGATGTGTAAGACAAAGCATGAACAAAACCTTGATGAATATTTGCCAAGCTATGAAGTATACTTCAAGCATGAATACTTGCTCAACCATATTTATTCAACTAATATAAGAACTCAAGAAAAAACAAAGGGAAAATTTTGTATCTGCTATATGCCTTGTAAATCTACAGTTTTACCTGGATGTGGAAAAAAATTAGGTACTTAGTTCCTTGGCTTGATCTTCCTTTAATGATGTGTTTGAAACAATGCTTTGGATACCTGTCAACATATCTACTCCTCTGATTGAACAATTTGAGAATTCAACAATGTTCTCCCAAGGGAAAGGGAGTAAAAACTTTGGTAGAGGAATAGGAAAAGGTGGCACATCATATGGTAAATGTAGAAGAAGAGGAGGTGCTGACCCCAACTCTATTTCCTCCAACATAGGTCAATGAAGGAAGTTTACTTTCTATGGTCTCAACAATCATCTAGTTGATAAAAGTTGGAACCTACATGACAAACCAGATTATTTTGAGGCTAACCAAGCATCAACCTCCACCAATGAAGTTACCCTAGATCCTACTAAGGGCAAGAAGGAACTTTCATATAAAATTTTGAGTTATTTCTGAAATTTAAAAATCCAATGGCAACTCCACAATGTGCATCTATATCTATAGTTGCTAGGATCCCGATGAGAATTGGATCTTTACTAGTTTACAATTAAGAGGAGTTGTTTAATGGCATTTTGTGATTTTTTTTCTAATCAAATTGCGCATTAACAATCTAGACCTTACCATATGCACTTCGGACTGAGGGAACCCCACCATATGCACAACTGATTTTCCTTCTATTCCTTGTCAATCTAGACCTCTTGCATTCAGTAGGTCATCGGTGAGGAATCCTCTGATCTCTCTTGCCAGTAACGGTGCACTTTGGACCACTTGCTTGTTGTTTGATAGACTAAGCGTCTACCTTGACTTTATTTGTTGTCAACTCTGTTCTGGTTGGACTTGGTGGCTGAGCTATGCCATTTCCTCGCTTCTCTATAGGCGTAAGTTGTGTGTCAACTATGCCATTTCCTTGCAAGAGCTGTTGATAAAAAAGAGATTGTCTTCGGGTGAAGAAGCTGCTCTCATAGCAGCATCAACGATCAAAATGTGCTTTGTAATTGAACACTCCCAAAACTTGTTCTGTTACTCGATATAGAACCTGGTAGATTGGTATTGTCGGCTTTAGGTATCTTTGATAATCTCGTCAGATTGGAAGTTGCTGTCAATACTCGTCAACCTTCATCAACGTCCCTTGATCACTGGAAGTTGGCTTCGTTTACTCGATTTGAAGCTGTAACCTGATTTGTCTACTCGGTTGGAGCTTGGTTGGAAAAACATGGCTGGCTTGATCCAGCCTGGTATCATTTGTATCTCCAACAATATTCATGGAAGGTTATTATTCAATACCTTCAATACATCGGAAATTAACCACCTGGTTGGCATCTTCATTCCAGAGCTTCCATGGCTGGCATCTATTATTTCATTCCTCAAATAGCTATGTCGATTGACCATCTCACCAGATCCAGCAAGTCATATCTATTGGAGAATCATATTATCTTGGTTTCCATCCAAAGGCTGAAATCAGTTCGGAAAGATAAGTTGCCTATCCTGGCTTACTATTTGTAGAATTTAGGACTCCTTCATAATGATCTCGAGCCAAAGAGGAAGAGGAGAAGAAGAAGAAGAGAAGAAGAGACAAATGAGAGAGAGAGAGAGAGTTTAGAGATCAACATCCAAGAGAAGGGAGAGGAGAGTTTAGACGAATTTGAGAAGAGAGGAGAGAACTTAATGCTCTACCTCTTAGCCATGGGCCTCTATTTATAGTTATTTTTGTAATGCCTTAGGGCTAAAACATTACAAGATGTTACAAAGTGGGACCCACCACGATAACATGAGATGGCATGATGGGTCATCACACAAGCTAGCATGAGTTGAAATATTTGAAGATCAAGTGGGATCCACCATGATAACTACGAGCTGGTATCCTTATCACATGAGTTGGAAGATCAAGTGGAACCACCCATGATAACCACGAGCTGATATCCTTATCACATGATCACGTGCTTCAGAGAAGAGTTTCAATTCTAGTTATGTTAGTCTTCTAGTTATGTTGAGTTATTTAATTATGCTGGAACTTATCTGTAAGTGTTAGAGTTTAGGTGTAATTGGAACACAGGTAGTTTAATTTTATTTGAACTCTACCACTTTCCTCTACTATAAATAGAGGTTCATGTACTTGAATTATAATCAAGTCAAGTAGTTTTCCACTTCTCAACTCGTGAAGTATCTCTCTCTAGCCTAAACTCTTTTTTCTCTTCTCCTCTCTACCCGAGAGCTCTCTCTCTCCTTCTCTTTTTTTCCCTCTCTCACCTTGATCGAGATTTCAGTCATGGGGTCCTAAATTCAACATGGTATTAGAGTAACAAATTTAGGATCCCCACATCAAAATAATGCTCTAAGAAGTTATGATCAAAGCTACTCATAGAAGGCTATTTGTGAAACAAGATTGAAGCTGGTGAGATAAGTTTTTTTTAACTCTTGATATTATTACTTCATGCTCATGGTTTAGCGATAATTTTATGGCTATCTTCATCTTATAAGATTATTGAGATTTATGCATCTTGGATTAGAAGAAGTTTATCGAGGCAGTTTTGTCGGTTTGCAAGTTTTTGGCTGAAAATCAGTTTATGTTGAGATTCTCTGCATAAAAGGTTATAAATTTTTGGGAAAAAGATTCCCTGATAAAGAAAATTGTCCTTGAGCCTATTATGAGTGTTTTTTTTATTCATTTGAATTCAGAAATATGATTACTTAGCTTCTATGGAAAGCCTCTCCATTAATCGAGTTGGTTGAAGAATTCTACTCGGTTTTGTGATTATTATTTTTGGAGAATTTTTTTAGTACATTGAATTGCCTTTTATGGCTGAAGAAAATATGGGTCATAAGAGTGATATTCTCAAGATTACTACCATACCCTTGCGAAGGGTATCAAATTTCATGAGCTGGTCCACATCTATTTGCCGGTTCCTTATAATAAAGGATCTACTTGGTCACCTCACCAAACTTGGGTCACCTATTGATGAAGAAGATATTTTTTTTACTAAGTGGTTAAAAAATGATACTTTGGTTATTAGTTGACTCATCAACATCATGGAAGAACCTGTCTCCAATAATGATATTCATCTTGACACCGCTAAAAAAATTTGGGAGACATGCACGAACTTGTACTCTAGCTCCTACAACTTACACATGCCATATGATATTCTCCAAAGACTGTTCAACACTAAACAATGAGAAAATATCCATGAATATTTGGGTCATTTTAGAGGCCTTCTTCAAGAATGGAAGCTAGCTCAGCCTACCTCCACGGATGTCTCTATCTAGGACAAGTAGAAAGAAGCCTTAGTCACTGTTATTTGCCTTGCAAACAGTAAGCCATATCTCGAAGTTGCTAAAATTTAACTCCTTAATTCCTCTGCTATTCCCACTTTTGATGATGTATGTGCTACATTACTTCGTATTCCAGACTCTTCTTCTTCTTCTTCTTCTATTACTGAAGTGTCATCTGCTATGTGCTCCGGGCATAGGGGAATATCAACTGACCGCTGCTGAGGCAATGGAAGAAATTGTAGAGAAGGACGAGGGAGAGATGGAAGGATTGGTTTTGTCAGAACAAATGGCAAGGAATGCACTTAGTGTGGGAGATATGGCCACACTATAGATATGTGCTATTACAGGGAATGCACCCATCGTGGGAAATATGGCCACACTATAGAGACATGTTATAGAATCCATGGCAAACTGGATTGGATGAAGCTAATTAAGACTTAGTAAGTGATACAAAGGAGGTCCATTCTACCCCATCAATTGAAAAGAAAACCCTTACCAATGATGAGTATGATTTATTCAAAAAAATTAAAACACTGATGATCTCTCTTCCAAGTTCCTCATCAACTACTGCTGTCACCATTGCTTTAGGTATGCTCTCTGCCTCCTCTTCATCCTGGATAATTGACTCAGGGGCCTCTGAGCATCTCACAGGTAACAAAAATCTACTATACTCAGTTGTTCCTTGTCTCTCGAATAAATTTGTTACCATAGTTGACGGCTCTCAAACTAAAGTTATCGGGAAAGGATCCACCTCTGTTACACCATCACTTATGCTCACAAATATTCTTTTTGTTCCTACTTTTCCCCTGAATCTTTTATCTGTTAGTTAGCTAACAAAATAATTTAATTGCTCCATCACCTTCTCTCCTACTTCTTGTGTGTTTCACGATCTTATAACGAAGCAAATGATTGATGGAGGCCGTGAAGAAGTGATGCTCTATTACCTGGATGTGCCTAAAATAAATACCGTTTCAACCAGTGAAATGGAGACAAGTCTATGGCACAATATGTTGGGACATCCATCCGCACAATCTCTTCATAGTCTTTTCCCTACTTTTAATGATAGGTCTGATTTAAATTGTGAAGTCTGTCAACTGAGCAAACACTAGAGGACTACATACTCACCTCATCCATAACTTAAAAGTGTTGCTCCTTTTCATTGATCCACACAGATGTATGGGGACCCTTGAGTGTCTCAAATATTTCCCAAGTCAAATACTTTAGTAAATTTATTGATGATTTTACTTGTACCATATGGCTATTTCTTTTTGAAGAACGTTCTAAAATACCATCCATATTTAAATTTGTTCATGCTATGGTGTTCACTCAATTTGGTAAGAAAATCAAAGTACTTCTGCCTGACAATACCAAAGAATATACTTCCAGATACCTTGACTTATTTTTTCAAGAAAATGACATTATCCATCAAACATCGTGTGTCTACACCCCTCAACAAAATGGTGTAGTAGAATGGAAGAACCGTCACAATCTTGACGTAGCTCGCAATTTACAATGTACCATAAAAGTCCCATACTTTTATTGGCTGCATGCCATCCTTACTGTATGCTTTCTTATAAATAGGCTACCCTCTTCTGTTCTCGGTCATAAATCCCCATACTCCTTATTGTTGCCACATGATGATCCTTTTTCGCTTCCCTTGAAAGTTTTTTGGAGTCAATAGTACACCGAGTCACTCAAAGGGGGAGACAATAACTCACTGAGTTCATTAGTTTTATATTTATATTGCTTTTATTTAATTATAATTTTTCTTTAATTATGTAAGGAGTATGGATGTAGGGACAAAATATTCATTTTTAGCCCTAAAACACTTATGACGTCAAACCCTATTTAAAGGGTAAGGAAATAGAGAAAAAGAAGCATTGATTTTTAGGTTAAATAGGCTTGGAGTTCTCCTTGATGAACACTAGGGTTTGGAGATCTCCCGTGATGATTTCTAGATCTTGATTCCCTTAGAATCTACATATCTCTCTATCATTCTTGATTTGTTTTCCATTGATCTATACTGAGGAAAGGAAGGAGAGTTTCTGTCCCTTTTTCAAGTTCAAAGAGAGGCTTACGCCTCTTCTTCATTAACAATAGCTAGAGAGGGATCTTACCCTCCTTACCGAGCAAGAAGTGAGGATTTTCCATCCTCATATCATGAGCAACATTGGTGCCAAGTGTTGAGGCTTTAAGATCAGCAAGAAAACCTCATAAAGAGAGCTTCTTTCCTCCAATCCGAGATCAGCACAAAGAAAGGATTTTTCTCTGTCCTTACCGAGGCCAGCAACTCACTTACAATGCTGGAGTCTCAAGTCCCACGCCGTGTTACTCAATCCATGACTAGTGATTGTAAAAACTTGGTATCAGAGTAGGGTAACATGGGTGATACAGTCAGCAAGGAAGAACTGGAAGGCTGGATGAAAAAGATGGACGATAGAGATGAGAAAACACAAGCATGTATTCGGGACTCACAAGCAAGTGTTCAGTGTCTATCTAGCATGTTTGCTGGGTTCATGGCAGAGAGACATGCTAGTCAAGAACCAAGGGAGGAGCAAGTGGTTGGTTGCATTGCTGTCCAGACACAGCAGAGAGGAGGTACAATACCAAGGTAAACAAAATTAAAATTTCCTACCTTTACTGGGGTAGTTGACCCCTTAATTTGGTTGCATAGACGTGAGAATTTTATTTTTTAAATCAAGGGACTGCTGAGTTTGATAAGGTGGCACTTGCCTCCTTCCATATGTTGGACGAGGCACAACTATGGTTTAACCATGTGGAACTAGAGAGAGAGGTGCTGGATTGGGGTGAATTTAAAGAATTATGCACACTTACATTTGGCCCTCCCACCCACAACAACCCCTTGGGAGATTTAGTACTATTAAGACAAACAGGGTCTGTTGAACTGTATCAAAAACGGTTCCAAGAAAATTTGGCTCGTGCTGGCCGGTTGGTATGAGTCGACCAGCAGGTCCACTTATTTATAGCAGGCCTCAATGAATCTTTGAGAATAGAGATGGAACTTCATTTTCCTTCAGATTTGGCTAGGGCAATGAATCTAGCTCGGGCAATGGAGCAACGACAACAACTTCAACAACGTAAGCCTGTTTGGCAAGGGGAACGGAACACTTCCTCCACTTGGCAAGGGCGCCAAAATACTTCTTATCAGTTAACACCTCCAGCATTACCTTCTCCTAGACACAATCTGACTACTTCTCTGGCAGCCGACACATGCTCTAGTAACCCTCCACCGCAGTATATAAAAAAATTAACAAGTACAAAGATGGTGGAACGAAGATCCAGGAATTTGGACTAGAATTGTGATGAACAGTATCAGGCAGGTCACCAATGTAAAAGGTTGTTTTGGCTCAAAGTCGAGGAAACAGAGGACACAGAAGATACTGAAGAAATAATTGAGGAGGAACCACCGACGATTTCTTTGAATGCTATTATTGGGTAGAAATATTCCAAAACTATGCAAGTCAGAGCTCAAGTCCTAAACCAAGAACTTGTGAGCCTAGTGGATTCGGGCAGTACACACAATTTTCTTAGCTTAACAATTGCTCAACATCTTCAATTACAGATCCTTCCTCATCCTACAACCACGGTTTCAGTGGCCAATGGGGAGAAAGTCCCTAGCTACGGGATCAGAAAAGCGGTAATTTTTTCCATTAGTACTACTTTATTTCATGCTGAATTTTTTGTTATACCTCTGGCCGGCTTTGATATGGTGTTAGGCATTAAATCGTTGCAAACATTGGGACCCATTATGTGGGACTTTTCTGCGTTAACAATGAGCTTTGTCTTGCGCAGTAGCCAAGTGCTCTTACAGGGCAATCAGGTGGACAAACCCCATCACCTTCATACCATGCACACACAGGACCATCCTGACAGCTCTATTGAAAATATTATCGATGTGTTCTCCGACGTCTTCCATGAGCCTTCCGGATTGCCTCCCTTGAGGCATTGTGATCATTGAATTTGTTTAAAATCAGGTTCTGATGTGGTGGTAGTTCGACTGTACCGATATCCACATCTACAGAAAGATGAAATCGAGTGCCAGTGCCAGACTATGTTACAACAAGGCCTTATTCACAGGATTTGGTCCCTGTTCTCTTCACCCGTATTGCTCGTGAAGAAACATGATGACACATGGAGATTTGTATAGATTATCGGGAGTTGAATGCTCAAACAGTGAAGGATACGTTTCCTATACTGATGGTGGAGGAACTCTTGGATGAATTACATGGGTCGCAGGTCTTTACTAAACTTGACTTACACTCTGGATATCATCAGGTTCTCATGCACCCCTCTGACATTGAGAAAACAGCCTTCCGCACACATCATAGTCATTTTGAATTTGTGGTCATGCCATTTGGCTTATCAAATGCACCTTCCACTTTTCAAGCACTGATGAATGAAGTATTTAGCAACTATCTTCGGAAATTTATACTTTTTTTTATGATATAGTCATATATTGCAAGTCCAGAGAAGAGCATTTAAAATATTTATGGATTGCTTTTGAATTATTACGAGCACATCAGCTCTATTTAAAGAAATCCAAATGCTCTTTTGCGGCTTCACATGTCTCTTATCTCAAACATATTATATGACATGAGGGTGTCACAGTTGATCCAAAGAAGATTCAGGTGATTCATGATTGGCCAAAACCGCAGTCTTGCTCAACTTTACAGGGATTTTTGGGTCTCTCCGGGTACTACCGTAAATTCATTAAGAATTACGGTCCGTTGGCAGCACTTTTGACCAGTCTCCTGAAGAAGAACTCCTTTCACTGGAATGAGGAGGCCACACAGTCCTTTGAGGCCCTCAAAACTGCTCTTACATCCACCCCTGTTTTACAGCTTCCCAATTTTGAAGAATTATTTGTGGTTGAGTGCGACGCTTCTGGTGGGGGCATTGGGGCCGTATTACAACAACAATCACATCCCATTGCGTATTTCAACCGACAGTTGGCTGTTCGTCATCACAAATTGGCAGTGTATGAAAGGGAATTAATTGGGTTGGCCAAGGCGGTCCAACACTAGCACCCTTACTTGTGGGGCCATGCATTTCTCATCCGTACTGATCACTATAACCTTAAATTCTTACTTGAACAATGTCTCACGACTTCGCCACAGCAGCATTGGATCAGTATGTTGATGGGATTTGACTTTTCGGTGGAATATCATTTTGGGAGATTAAACAAGGCAGCGTATGCCTTGTCACGTCATTTTGAAAATCAGCAGCTCGTATATTCGATCAGCCAGCCTCATTTCCTCATCCTTGACTTGGTGAGAGATGCACATGCCACTCTTTTGGTCCTACAAGAGCAACACAAAAGAATTATAGAGGGGGCAATGGAGTCGAAGTGGTCCATCCAGGATTCACTTATTTGCTATAAACAGTGGATTTATCTTCCCCACACTTCAGAGTTGATTCCATCCATCCTCTCTGCGTACTACGATAGCACACATGAAGGTATTTAGAAAACTTTGCAACGTATTCGAGCAGACTTTTATTGGCAAGCCATGAAGACCTCCATTGCGACATATGTATCAGTATGTCAGGTATGTCAATGCAACAAAGCTGACCACTTAAGTCCCACAGGTCTTCTACAACCTCTCGCCCTCCCTACACAGGTATGGGTCGATATTTTGATGGATTTTGTTGAAGGTCTTCCAAAATGTTACGGTCCCTAGTCATGGATCGAGTAACATGGCGTGGGACTTGAGACTCCAACACTGTCAGTGGGTTGCTGGGCTCGGTAAGGTCAGGGAAAGGAGACCCTTTTCTTGGACTGATCTCACCAAGAGGCAACACCCTTTTGATGAGGCTAGTATGGTGCTCGATATAGGTCAAGGGACCCTATGTGATGAACGTGAATTGTAAAGGAAAGGTGTTACCTTTTCTTGACCAAGAAAAGGAGGGTTTGATCCCTCTTCTTGTTGCTGCTCGTGTTAGGATTGTAGCCCTAACTTGGATAGCCCTCGGCCAATGTTGAGGAGTTTCTTCCTAGCTTCTTGTTGGACTCAATGCTGGAAAGAAGCCTGCCTTGTTGTTGGTCGTGATGGAATGTATGGAATATCTCAATTCTAGCTCAGTAAGAGGGGGAGAAGCCTTCTCTTACTGATTGTGATGGAAGGCTTAAGCCTTTGTTTGATCTTGCAAAAGGGCAGAGAACTCTCCTTCCCTTGCTCGGTATGGATCAATGCAAAAGAGATCAAGAATGGAAGATGCATATGCAGATTTTGAGGAAATCTGGACCTAGAGATCATCAAGGAAGATCTCCAAACCCTAGAGAGCTCCAAGCCTGTTTAACCTAATACTCAATGCTTGCCTTTTCTCTATTTCCTTACCCCTTAAGTAAGGTTTGACATCATAAGTATTTTAGGGCTAAAAACGACCATATTTCCCCTACACCCATACTCCTTACACAATTAATGAAAAATCATACTTAAAGAAATATGAATACAAAACTAATGAACTCGATCAGTTATTGTCTCCTCCTTTGAGTGACTTGGTGTGCTATTGAGTCCACAACATCTGTCTGCCTTTGGAGAAAGAGCTTGTCATCAAACTCAAAAGCTGGGTAGACCTGTTTGAAGATGTCCAACGGATCCCAAGTTGCAGCCTCAAGTTCAGTATCTGACCATTGGACAAGAATCTCCCATTAGTCATTGACCAAATGTGTGAGTAACACCGTGGCTAGTGTAAGAATAACGTGGCCTTCGTCCACCGGTGGAAGGAACAAAGTGAATGTAGGTGGTGACCCTGTATGTGGTTTCAAGAGAGAGACATGTAACACATCATGTAGTTTGGCCGTGGCCGGCAGTTGGAGTTGATAGGCGACTGCCCCCATGTGATGAATAATGGGAAAAGGCCCAAAATACTTGGGTGATAGCTTATGGCATGGAGGTCCTGCAAGGGATTGCTGGCGGTATAGTTGGAGGCTTAACCAAACATAGTCCCCTACCTTGTAAGAGATGTTGCAGTGTCCTTTGTCATAGACATCTTTCATGTGGACTTGAGCTCTCCGTAGGCGTTTTGTAATATTCTGTAACAACAGATTGCGATCCATGAGTGTCTGATCAATTGCGTTAACGCGGGTGGACCCTGGAGTATAAGAGAGAAGGCAAGGGGGGTCCTGGCCATATATAAACCCTGAAGGGAGAGGATTGCAAGGCGGAGTGGAATGAAGTGTTGTAACAATATTCGACCCATGGTAGCCATTGAACCCATTGTTTTGGATGATCACCCACCATGCAATGTAGATACATCTTGATAGTAAGGTTAACCACCTCAGTTTGGTCATCTGTTTGCGGATGATATGTGGAGGAAAATTTCAATTTCGTACCGCTCAGATGAAAAAGTTTTTGCCAGAAAAGTGCTTATGAAAACTGCGTCCCGGTTACTTACAATAGATTCTGGAATGCCATGTAAGCAGACAATATACTCCAGGAAAGTCTGCGCTACATGTGAAGTTGTATAAGGATGAGCCAACGGAATAAAATGGCCATACTCTGAGAACCGATCGACCACCACAAAAAAGGACTGATTTGCCGGAGGACCGTGGAAGACCTTCAACAAAATCCATCGAAATATCGGCCCAGACTAGTGTAGGAAGGGCGAGAGGTTGTAGAAGACCAGTGGGGTTTAAGTGGTTGACTTTGTTGTGTTGACATACTTGGAATGCTGATACATATGTCACAATGGAGGTCTTCATGGCTTGCCAATAAAGTTTGCTTGAATACATTGCAACGTTTTTTGAATACCTCCATGAGTGCTGTCGTGGTAGGCAGAGAGGATGGCGGGAATCAATTCTTAAGTGTGGGGAAGATAAATGCACTGTTTATAGCAAATAAGTGAATCCTAGATGGACCACTTCGACTCCATTGTCCCTCTGTAATCTTTTTGTATAGCTCTTATTGGACCGAAAGAGTGGCTTGTGCTTCTCTCACCAAGTCAAGGATGAGGAAGCGAGGCTGGCTGATCGAATAGACAAGCTGCTGATTTACAAAATGCCGTGAGAAGGCATCCGCTGCCTTGTTTAGTCTCCCCGAATGGTATTCCACCAAAAAGTCAAATCCCATCAACGTACTGATCCAATGCTGCTGTGGCGACGTCGTGAGACGTTGTTCAAGTAGGAATTTAAGGCTATAGTGATCAGTACAGATGAGAAATGCACAGCCCCATAAGTAAGGGTGCTAGTGTTGGATCGCCTTGGCAAACCCTATTAATTCTCATTCATATGCGGCCAATTTGTGTGCCGAACTACCAACTGTCTGCTGAAATACGCAATCGGATGTGATTGCTACTGTAATACGGTCCCAATGCCCCAACCAGAAGCGTCACACTCAACCACAAATGATTCATTATAATTGGGAAGCTGTAATACCGGGGTGGAGGCGAGAGCTATTTTGAGGGCCTCAAAGGACTGTGTGGCCTCCTCATTCTAATGAAAGGAATTCTTCTTTAGGAGGCTGGTTAAAGGGCCGCCAACAGCCCGTAATTCTGAATAAATTTGCTGTAATATCCTGATAGACCCAAAAAACCCCATAAAACTGAGCAAGACTGAGGCTGTGGCCAATCATGAATTATCCGAATCTTCTTGGGATCAACCGTAACTCCCTCATGTGAGATAATGTGACCCAGATAAGTGACATGTGAAGCCACAAAAGAGCATTTGGATTTTTTTTAAATAGAGCTGATTTGCTCGTAATAATTCAAAGACTATCCATAAGTGCTCTAAATGCTCCTCTTCGGACTTGTTATATATTAGTATATCATAAAAAAAATACAAGTATGAATTTCCGAAGATAGTGGATAAATACCTCATTCATCAGTGCTTGAAAAGTGGAGTGTGCATTTGATAAGCCGAATGGCATGAGCTATTATGGTCCCGGGTCATGGATCGAGTAACACGGCGTGGGATTTGTGAATCCAGCATTAGTATTGAGTTACTGGACTCGGTATGAGGGTGAAAAAAAAAATCTTCCTTGCTGGTTTTCTCTCACGTGGACAAGCCTCTTGATGAATGAAATATATTGATTGCTAGATATATGAATTTAATCCACCAATGTTGACCAGAATAAAGTAAGGAAGAATACCTTTTTCTTCTCATGGAAATCAGGGTTTCAACCCTGATTTGGTTGTAGCACGTCAAGAGATGCACACCTGGCTTGTAGCAACCCTTGGCCTATGTGAATGAATTATTATCTTCTCTTTCCTTGCTGGCGCCAAGCTAGGAACAACAATTAAGCTTCTTCACGTGAATGACCAGAAAATTCTCCACTTGCTGCTCATCAAGAGGGTTAGACCCCTTGATGGTTGCTGACGTTGATGAAGAGGGAGAACCCTCTCTTTGGGCTTGGAAAAGGGGTAGGAAGCTCCTCTTCTTAGTATGGATGATGAGGGATGACTTTGGGTGAAGATGGATGGCAATGGGGGGTGAAGGATAGGTTGGATTTTTGGAGTAAACCCTAAACTCGAGATCAAGAGGTGATCTCAACCTATTTAGACTAGGTTATTCTAAAACCTCAAAGCTTACCTATTTCATTCACACCTTTCCCTTAAATAGGTCACGTCAAGGAGTTTTAGGGTTAGGGTTACAATAATTCCCTATAATGCCCTTACATATAAAGTAGTTAGAAATAATTCCTACTTAAAATAATATAAGAAATAAATCCTACTCAAAGAAATATAAGAAGTAAATCCTATTGAGTGAGTTGTTGTTGTCTTCTTCGTTGTGTGACTCGGTGTGCTATTGAGTCCACAACATTTACCTCCCCATGGAGAAAGAGCTTGTCCTCAAGCTCAAAAGCTAGGTAGACTTGTTTGAAGATGTCTACACGTCCCCATGTTGCAGCGTCGGGGTCAGTGTCCATCCAATGAATGAGAATCTCCCAATGGCCATTGGTCAGCCGCGCGCGTAATACCATAGTTGGGTTAAGAATAACCTTGCCATTATCAACCAGTGGTAGGAATGGAGTGGATGTAGGTTGTGCTCCGGAATGCGGCTTCAAAAGAGAGACATGAAACACATCGTGAATTCTGGCTGTGTTCGGTAATTTGAGCTGATAGGCGACTGGTCCCTCTCTTTGAAGAATGGGAAACAACCCAAAAAATTTGGGTGAGAGCTTATGAAGTGGAGGTCCCGCAAGAGACTGCTGACGGTAGGGTTGGAGCCGTAGCCACACATACTCCCCAACCTCAAAAGAGACCTCACGGTGGCCTCTATCGTAGCCATTCTGTGATATTCTGTAGCAGCAGATCCCGGTCTATGAGTGCCTGATCAATCGTGTCCACACGGGTGAACCCTGGGTTGTGCGAGAGAAGGCGAGGTGGATCCCGACCATATATAACCTGGAAAGGAGTGGATTGCAAGGCAGAGTGGAACAAAGTGTTATAACAGTATTTGGCCCATAGAAGCGATTGAATCCATTACCGTGGACGATCCCCACCAAGCGCCATAGATATATCTCGATGGTGCGGTTCACCACCTCAGTGTGCCCGTCTGTCTGTGGATGATAGGCGGAGGAGAACTTCAATTTTGTCCCACTCAAGCGAAATAGTTCCTGCCAGAAGGTGCTCATGAAAATTGCATCTCTGTCACTCACAATGGATTCTGGAATGCCATGTAAGCGGACTATCTACTCCAGGAAAGTCTGAGCAACCCATGTTGCTGTATACGGATGAGCCATCGGTATAAAATGTCCATACTTGGAGAATCAATCAACCACTACAAAAAGTATGGATTTGCCGGCGGATAGGGGTGAGCCTTCCACAAAATCCATTGAAATGTCGGCCCAAACCTGCATAGGAAGGGCCAGAGGCTGGAGAAGACCGGTTGAACTCAAGTGCTCGGCTTTGTTGCACTGGCATACCTGACAGTTGCCCACAAAAGTTGCAATAGAGGGTTTTATGGATTGCTAGTAAAAATCAGCTCGAATTATGTGCAAGATTTTCTGGATCCCCTTGTGTGTACTGTCATGGTAGGCCGAGAGAATTGCTGGAATCAACTCGGACGTAGGTGGAAGGAAAATCCACTGCTTGTAATAAATAAGTGAATCCTTGATAGACCACTTCAAATTCATTGTCCCTTCTGAGATCTTCTGATGCAGTTCATGCAGTGCAAGTTTAGTGGCATGTGCGTCTCGAACCATGTCCAAAATGAGAAATCTCGGCTGGCTGATAGAATAGACTGACTGTTGATCTTCAAAACACCGTGACAAGGTGCCTGTTGCCTTATTTAATCTCCCCGCATGATACTGCACCGAGAAGTCAAACCCCAACAACTTACTGATCTAGTGCTGCTGTGGCAACATCGTTAAACGCTGTTCTAGTAGGAATTTAAGGCTGTAGTGATCTGTGCGTATGAGAAAAGCCGGCCCCAGAGATAAGGCCTCCAATGTTGGACCACTTTGGCCAACCCAATCAATTTGCGCTCATAGGCTGCCAACTTGTGATGACGGATTGCCAACTGCCTGCTAAAATACGCAATAGGATGGCCCAACTACTGTAAAACGGTCCCAATGCCTACGCCCGAAGCGTTGCACTCTACCATGAACAATTCGTCAAAGTTGGGAAGTTGTAATACTGGAGCGGATGCGAGGGCATCTTTGAGTGCCACAAACGACGTGGTGACCCCTTCATTCCAAATAAAGGAATTTTTCTTGAGTAGACTCGTCAATGGTGCTGCCACTGGCCCATAGTTCTGAATAAATTTGCGGTAGTAGCCCACAAGACCCAAAAAACCCCGTAATGCAGAACACGACTGTGGCTGCGGCCACTTGTGAATAGCTCGGATCTTCTTAGGATCCATCGTAACCCCCTCATGTGAGATAATGTGTCCCAGATACCCCACATGTGAAGCCACAAAAGGGCACTTGGAATGTTTCAAATAGAGCTGATGTTTCAAATAGAGCTAGGATCCTCAACTGACTTGCTATATATCAAAATATCATCGAAAAATACAAGAACAAATTTTCAAAGATAGGGGCTAAATACCTCGTTCATCAAAGCTTGAAAAGTAGAGGGTGCATTGGATAACCCGAACGGCATGACAACGAACTCAAAGTGGCCATGGTGCGTGCGGAATGCCATCTTCTCGATATCTGAGGGGTGCATCCGGACCTGATGGTATCCCGAACGGAGGTCGAGTTTAGTGAATAACCACGACCCATGTAACTCATCCAGAAGCTCGTCCACTACCGGAATCGGGAACTTGTCTTTTATTGTCTGCACATTCAACTCCCTATAATCCATGTAGAACCTCCATGTCCCATCATGTTTCTTCAAAAGTAAGACAGGTGAAGAGAACGGGGAGCGGCTGGGACGAATAAGACCCTGTTTCAACATCTCATGGCACTGACTCTCTATCTCGTCCTTCTGAAGGTGTGGGTAACGGTATGGTAGCACGACCACTACCTCAGAACCTGGTTTTAGACAGATCCTGTGGTCACAGTGCCACAAGGGAGGTGACCCCGAAGGCTCCTGAAAGAGGTCAGAGAACTCCTCAATCAGACCATCACTAGTACTGTCAGGCTGATCTTGTGTCTGCAAAGTGTGCATGCGGTGGGCCCTGTCCACCTGACAGTCCTGTAAGAGCACCCGACTTTCGGCCAAATCAAAGCTCATGGTTAAAGCCAAAAAGTCCCACAGAATGGGCCCCAACGTTTGTAACCATTTAATGCTTAATACCATATCAAATCCCGCCAAGGGAATAACAAAAAATTCCGCATGAAATGAAGTAAATTCAATGGAAAAAGTTACCGCCTTACTAATCCCATAGATAGGGACCTTCTCGACATTGGCCACTGAGACGGTGGTTGTCAGATGAGTGTGTATCTAGAGTTGGAGATGCTGTGCGGCTGTCAAATTCAGAAAATTGTGTGTACTCCCCGAGTCAACTAGTCCCACTAGTTCTCGGTCGATGACATGAGCTCGGACTTGCATTGTAGTAGGCGATTTCTGCCCAGTAATAGCATGCAAGGATATCTCTGGTGGTTTCTCCTCGATAATATCCTCTGGCTCCTCTGGATCCTCCAACTCGAGCCAAAATAATCGTTTACATTGGTGTCCAACCTGATATTGCTCATCGCAGTTATAACATAGATTTTTGGACCGCCTTTCTGCCATCTCCGCACTCGTCATTTTTTTATAAAGCTCGGTAAGGAATTACTAGGGCAGGGATCGGCTACCCGAGTCGTAGTCGGAGTGTGTCTGGATGGTGCTGCTGTAGATGCTCCCTGAGATGAATTATAGCGGCGCCCTTGCCACATGGAGGAAGTGTTCCTCTCACTCGATCAACCCGACTTACATTGCCGCATCTGTTGTCATTGTTCCATTGCTCGGGTCATATTCATGGCATGAGCTAAATCTGTGGGCATAAGGAGTTCTACCTCTAGCCGTAAATGCTCATTGAGACCTGCTGTGAATAAGGAGACCTGCTGGTCAACCAATACCCTCTCACCAGCATGAGCCAACTTTTCCTGGAATAGTTTTTGATATTGTTCCACCGAACCCGTTTCTCTCAATAGGACTAACTCTCCCAGGGGGTTGCTGTTGGTGGGAGGCCCAAATCTAACTGTGCATAGATTTTTAAATTCTCCCCAAGTCATTCCCAGTTTCTCTTTCTTTACTTGAGTAACCCATAACATGGCTTCATCTGTCATATGGAAAGAGGCTAGTTGCACCTTATCCCATTCAGTAGTCCCTTGGTTAAATTTTTTCTTTCACATCTATGCAACTAAATTAAGGGATCCACAGAACCATTGAAAGAGGGAAACTCTAACTTGGTGTACCTTGGGACAGTGCCTCCATGCTAAGGTCCTTGGACAACAGTGCGCCCAGGCCACTGCTCCCCTCTTCTGTGATATGGTTGAGCAACCTCTCTCACCTTTGGACTCTGATGTCTCTCTGTCCTCAACTCTTGTAGCATGTTGATGACTCGGCTCATCACTTCTTCCAAACCACAAACCTTTTCCAACACTGGTTGTCCGTTTCAAGGCTATCTTCTATCTTTTGTATCCTGATTTGGATTTCTTCATTCCTGATATTATCCCCCATGTTACCCTGCTCTGCTACCAAGTTGTTACGGTCCTGGGTCATGGATCGAGTAACACGGCATGGGATTTGTGAATCCAGCACTGGTACTGAGTTGCTGGACTCGGTATGAGGGTGAAAAAAAAAACTCTTCCTTGCTGGTTTTCTCTCACTTGGACAAGCCTCTTGATGAATGAAATATATTGATTACTAGATATATGAATTTAATCCACCAATGTTGACCAAAATAAAGTAAGGAAGAATACCTTTTTCTTCTCACAGAAATCAGGGTTTCAACCCTGATTTGGTTGTAGCACATCAAGAGATGCACACTTGGCTTGTAGCAAGCCTTGGCCCACGTGATTGAATTATTATCTTCTCGTTCCGTGCTGGCGCCAAGCTAGGAACAAAAATTAAGCCTCTTCACGTGAATGACCAGAAAATTCTCCACTTGCTACTCGTCAAGAGGGTTAGACCCCTTGATGGTTGCTGACGTTGATGAAGAGGGAGAACCCTCTCTTTGGGCTCCGAAAAGGGGCAGGAAGCTCCTCTTCTTAGTACGGATGATGAGGGATGACTTTGGGTGAAGATGGATGGCAATGGGGGGTGAAGGATAGGTTGAAGTTTTGAAGTAAACCCTAAACTCGAGATCAAGAGGCGATCTCAACCTGTTTAGATTAGGTTATTCTAAAATCTCAAAGCTTACCTATTTCATTCTTACCTTTCCCTTAAATAGGTCACTTCAAGGAGTTTTAGGGTTAGGGTTACAATAATTCCCCATAATGCCCTTACATATAAAGTAATTAGAAATAACTCCTACTTAAAACAATATAAGAAATAAATCCTACTCAAAGAAATATAAGAAGTAAATCCTATTGAGTGAGTTGTTGTTGTCTCCTTCGTTGGGTGACTCGGTGTGCTATTGAGTCCACAACATCTGCCTCCCCATGGAGAAAGAGCTTGTCCTCAAGCTCAAAAGCTGGGTAGACTTGTTTGAAGATGTCCACACGTCCCCATGTTGCAGCATTGGGGTTAGTGTCCATCCACTGAACGAGAATCTCCCAATGGTCATTGGTCAGCCGCACGCATAACATCGTAGCTGGGTTAGGAATAACCTCGCCATTATCAACCGGTGTTAGGAATGGAGTGGATGTAATCTGTGCTCCGGAATGTGGCTTCAAAAGACACATGAAACACATCGTGAATTCTGGTTGTGTCCGGTAATTTGAGCTGATAGGCGACTGGTCCCACGGTTCTAAGAATGGGAAACGGCCCAAAAAATCTGTGTGAGAGCTTATGATGTGGAGGTCCCGCAAGAGACTGTTGATGGTAGGGCTGGAGCCGTAGCCACACATACTCCCCAACCTCAAAAGAGACCTCATGGTGGCCTCTATCGCAGACATCCTTCATTCGAGCTTGGACGCGTCTTAGCCGTTCTGTGATATTCTGTAGTAGCAGATCCCGGTCTATGAGTGCCTGATCAATCGTGTCCACGCTGGGTTGTACGAGAGAAGGCGAGGTGGATCCCGCCCATATATAACCCGAAAAGGAGTGGATTGCAAGGCAGAGTGGAATGAAGTGTTGTAACAGTATTCGGCCCACGGAAGCCATTGAACCCATTGCCACTGACAATCCCCCACCAAGCATCGTAGATACATCTCGATGGTGCGGTTCATCACAGTTGTGGCATAGATTCTTTGACTGCCGTTCTGCTATCTCCACACTTGTTAATTTTTTTATATACTGAGGTGGAGGATTACTAGAGCGTGTGTTAGTTACTAGAGCAGTCTTTGGGTTGTGTTTGGCAGGAGGTAATGCTGGAGGTGTAACCTGAGATGAAGTATTGCGGCACCCATGCCAAGTGGAGGAAGTGTTCCTTTTCCCTTGCCATACCGGCTTACGTTGCTGAAGCCGTTGTTGTTGTTCCATTGCTCGAGCTACATTCATTGCCCGAGCCAAATCTGAAGGAAACTGAAGTTCAACCTTTAACCTCAGAGATTCAGTGAGACCTGCTGTAAATAAGGGAACCTGCTGGTCAACTCGTACCAACTGGCCAGCACGAGCCAATTTTTCTTGGAACTGTTTTTGATACTGTTCAATAGATTTGGTTTGTCTCAATAGGACTAAATCTTCCAAGGGGTTGCTGTGGGCAGGAGGGCCAAATCTAAGTATGCATAATTCTTTAAATTCACCCTAATCCAGCTCTAGTCTCTCTAGGTCCACCTGGTGAACCCATAGTTGGGCTTCGTCTAACATATGGAAGGAGGCAAGTGCCAACTTATCAAACTTAGTAGTCCCTTGATTTAAATTTTTTTTTCACATCTATGCAACAAATTTAAGGGGTCCACTGACCCATTAAAAGTAAAAAAATCTAATTTTGTGTACCTTGGTATTGTACCTCCACTCTGTGGTACCTGGACAGCTGTGCGTGCAACCATTGGATCCCCTCTTCGGTTGTGCGAGTGAGTCACCTCCCTTGCCTTCGGACTATTCTCTCTCTGCCAATACATCAGATAACAGGCTACTAAATTGATAAAATTCCACTTCCATACCACAAAATTTTCCCAACAGTGGTTGTGCTGCCTCCAGGCTATCTTCTATCTTTTTCATCCTGATTTGAAGTTCTTCATTGCTAGATGTATCCCCCATGTTACCCTGCTCTGATACAAAGTTGTTACAGTCCCTAGTCATGGATTGAGTAACACGGCATGGGACTTGAGACTCCAGCACTGTCAGTGGGTTGCTGGATTCGGTAAGATCAAGGAAAGGAGACCCTTTTCTTGGACTGCTCTCGCCAAGAGGCAACACCCTCTTGATGAGGCTAGTATGGTGCTCGGTATAGGTCAAGGGACCCTATGTGATGAACGTGAATTGTAGAGGAAAGGTGTTACCTTTTCTTGACCACGGAAAGGAGGGTTTGACCCCTCTTCTTGCTGCTGCTCGTGTTAGGATTGTAGCCCTAACTTGGATAGCCCTCAGCCTACGTTGAGGAGTTTCTTCGTAGCTTCTTGTTGGACTCAATGCTAGAAAGAAGCCTGCCTTGTTGTTGCTCGTGATGGAATGGATGAAATATCTCAATTCTGGCTCGGTAAGAGGGAGAGAAGCCTTCTCTTACTGCTTGTGAGGGAAGGGAGGCTTACGCCCTTGTTTGAACTTGGAAAAGGGAAGAGAACTCTCCTTCCCTTGGTTGGTATGGATCAATGCAAAAGAGATCAAGAATGGAAGATGAATATGCAGATTTTGAGGAAATCTAGACTTAGAGATCATCAAGGGAGATCTCGTCAAGGAGAGCTCCAAGCCTATTTAACCAAATACGCAATGATTGCCTTTTCTCTATTTCCTTACCCCTTAAAAAGGGTTTGATGTCATAAGTGGGGCTAAAAATGACCATATTACCCCTATGTCCATACTCCTTAGATAATTAATGACAAATCATACTTAAAGAAATATGAATATAAAACTAATGAACTCGATGAGTTATTGTCTCCTCCTTTGAGTGACTCAATGTGCTATTGAGTCCATAGCACACAGTCCTCCGGAAAATCAGTACTATTTGTGGTGGTCGATCGGTTCTCCAAGCATGGCCATTTTATTCTGCTGGCTCATCCTTATACAGCTTCACGGGTGGCATAGACTTTCCTAGAGCATATTTTCCGCTTACATGGCATTCCAGAATCAATTGTAAGTGATTGAGACGTGGTATTCACAAGCACTTTCTGGCGGGAACTTTTTCGTCTGAGTGGTACGAAATTGTAATTCTCCTCCGCATATCATCCACAGATAGATGACCAAATTGAGGTGGTTAACCGTACCATCGAGATGTATCTACGGTGCATGGTGGGCAATTGTCTGAAGTAGTGGGTTCAATGGCTACGTGGGCCGAATATTGTTACAACACTTTGTTGCACTCCGCATTGCAATCCACTCCTTTCAGGGTTCTCTATGGCCGAGATCCCCCTCACCTTCTCTCTTATATTCTAGGGTCCACCCGCATGGACCCAATTGATCAGGCACTCATGGATCACGATCAACTATTACAGAATATTACCGAACGCCTACGGAGAGCTCAATTTTGCATGAAAGATGTCTACGACAAGGGACACCGCGACGTCTCTTACGAGGTAGGGGACTATGTTTGGTTATGCATACAACCATACTGCCAGCAATCCCTTGCGGGACCACCGCGCCATAAGCTCTCACCCATGTATTTTGGGCATTTCTCCATTATTCGTTGCGTGGGGCCAGTCGCTATCAACTCCAACTGCCAGCCACAACCAAGCCACATGATGTATTTCATGTCTCCCTCTTGAATCCATATACAGGGTCACTGTTATGGTCCTGGGTTAAGTACCTATGCCTTTCGCTCCTAACAGGTTGGTCTTTTGGGTAGTATTGGCTAGGTGCTTAACATTTGGTATCAGAGCAGGCGCTACATCACGAGTTTGAATACTACCAAATGTTAAGCACCTAGCCAATACTACCAAAATGACCGGTCTATTAGGAGTGGAAGGCATAGGTACTTAACCCAGGACCATAACAGTCATCGCCTACCTCCACTCTGTTCCTTCCACCGGTGGACAACGGACATGTTATTATTACACCAGCCGCGGTGTTACACGCATGTTTGGTCAATGATCAGTGGGAGATTCTAGTCTAGTGGATAGATACTGAACCTCAGGTTGCTACATGGGAGTGGTTGGGCATCTTCAAACAGGTCTACCCAGCTTATGAGCTTGAGGATAAGTTCTTTCTCCAAGGTGAGGCATATGTTGTAGACTTAATAGCACACCGAGTCATTCAAAGGAGGAGACAATAACTCACCGAGTTCATTAGTTTTATATTTATATTGCTTTGCTTTAAGTATAATTTTTCATTAATTATGTAAGGAGAATGGGCTTAGGGGCAAAATTGTCATTTTTAGTCCTAAAACACTTATGACGTCAAACTCTATTTAAAGGGTAAGGAAATAGAGAAAAGGAAGCATCGATTTTTTGGTTAAACAGGCTTGGTGTTCTCCTTGACGAGCTCTAGGGTGTGGATATCTCCCTTGATGATCTCTAGGTCTTGATTTCCTTAGAATCTGCATATCTCTCTATCAGTCTTGATTTGTTTTCCATTCATCTATACCGAGGAAGGGAAGGTGTGTTTCTTTCCCTTTTCCAAGTTCAAAGAGAGGCTTCAGCCTCTTCTTCATCAATAGCAGCAAGAGAGGGATCTTACCCTCCTTACCGAGCAAGAAGTGAAGATTTTCCATCCTCATATCACGAGCAGCATTGGTGCAAAGTGTTGAGGCTTTAAAATCAGCAAGAAGAAGGTAAGGATCCTCCAATACATGATCCTAAAGTCATTCAAGATAGGAGCTTTCCAGCCCTATCACGAGAAACAACCAAGAGGGTTCCCAAACCCTCTTTTCCATAATCAAAAGGAAGAGGCTTTCTTCCTATCCGAGCAGCAGCAGTAAGGGCTATCTGCCCTTACCCTAAGACAACAAATCAACCTCATAAAGAGAGCTTCTTTCCTCCAATCTGAGATCAGCACAAAGAAAGGATTTTTCTCTGGCCTTACCGAGGCCAGCAACTCACTTACAATGCTGGAGTCTCAAGTCACATGTCGTGTTACTCGATCCATGACTAGGGACCATAATAGAAAGTCTTTGGGTGCACGTGCTATGTTCATATTACCTCCCCACAACATAGTAAACTTGATCCAAAATTTGTCAAATGTATGTTCTTAGGATACTCTAGCACACAGAAGGGTTATATTTGCAATAATCCCACTCTCCAAAGGTTACTTGTGTCCAGGGATGTAAATTTTTTTGAAGACTCTTCATACTACATTGACAATGCTCCTCCAAGTCTCTCTTCAGCACCAGCTTCTCCTCGACCGGTTGTGCCCCGTACTAAAGATACTGTTCAACCCCCAGACACACTGATTGAGATCACACTTGCTGAGTTTTCGGATCCCAATGAGGTAAGTCCATCTTATCCTATTATTTTTGGCCCACAATATGATACTCATCCTATTGCCTAAAGAAAAGAACCCAGAACTTGCACTAGGCGCTCTACTTCTCACCCCATATCCAATTTTGTGTCTCACCATCATTTATCCCCTTCATGTTGTCAATTTATTTCATCTATTTCCTCCATCGTAGTCCCACAGTCCTATCAAGAGGCTCTGGAACATCCAGGGTGGAAGGAGGAAATGGACGTAGAAATGCAAACACTCTATGAGAATCAGACATGGGCTCTTGTTCTTCTTCCATTAGATAATAAACCTGTCGGTTGTAAGTGGTTTTTACTATGAAACACAATCTAGATGGGTCAGTTGCTCACCTTAAGTCCCGCCTCATTGCTAAAGGCTATGCACAATGTTATGGGATAGATTATGAGGAAACATTCTCTCTGGTGGAAAAAATGAACTTGGTTATCTCTTGCTGCTAATTCTTCCTGGCAGGTCTATTAGCTTGATGTGAAAAACGCTTTTCTCTATGGGGATATCAAGGAAGAAATTTATAAGCAACAACCACCTGGCTTTGTGGTTGAGGGGGAGTTGGTATATCGATTGAAGAAACCCAGGCAATGTGGCACTTATTTCATCAAAGGACGGTAGTGCGAAGGAGATAAGAAGTTGTGTCTTAGTAACTTCAAGGTAGGGCTTGATATTTGGCAAACAAATTGCTGCAACTAAAGCTTCCCTTTGCCTCTCTTGAACCAAAATATCGGTGGAGAATGGTTGAGTGATCTTCCACTCTTGAAGTAGACCCCAAAACTGAGCCAAAAATTCATGAATATTGTCTCATTTCTTAATATTGAACATGTTTTGCAATACATCAAATAACTTTTGTAAAGAAGTTGTACTAGAGTATAACTTAGTACAAGTGTCCCAAATTTGTTCAGTTGATTCTAAGTGGATAACATTGTTAGGTACAACCTCTTCCATACTATTAATAAGTCAACTAATTACCAAATTGTTATCCTTAACCGACTTTAGATAGGATTGATTTTCTTCATCAATCGGTGGAGAAGGCTTGGTTAAGTGACCGAGAAGGTCTCGAGTAACAAGAAACCTTCTTAAGGATTGATACCAAATAAGATAATTGGATAATCCCCTTAAGGGAATAGTAGTAATTTTGAGTATGTCACTCTTAATACTTGTATTTCCTTCAACCATTTAAGTCAACCAATGCTTAGTAAAGTACAAACAAGAGGAGGATATGATGAAGATCCAATCAAACTAAAACTCCAATTAAGATGGTACAATTGTTATAATCCTATATTGAAGAACTGATATGGACTGAAGCAGTACTGATATAATATAATAATCAAACTCGAGAAGCAATTAAAGAAATAATATGCTATCCAAAAAAAGAGGTAACCTGAGAGAGGTAGCTGCCTTCCTCCCAATCCGAATTTTAAACTCAAGAAGAACCTTAAGACTCCAAAAAATTCGAACTTGTATTCAAACTGAAACCCCAATATAGGGAGGTCATGTTTGCCAAAAATATCCATTGTTCAAATTTGAAAAATAATCCACTTAATCAAATCTGAACAACCTTCTTTCAAATATCAGCCACTTTCAAATAAAATAAGTTCTTTTCCACGACATTAGCCACTAAATCAGCCTCCAAATAAACCAAAAATCGTATCTTAAGTGGAGTAGATCAATTACTCACTTAATACCAATTAAAATATTCCTTGTGATCTTCAAAAACTCAGGAACTCGTGCCTGGTTCTTAACCCAAGCATGGCTTAACGGTTTTTTGTAGAATTTTGGATCCAATGTGGAGGACTTAGATTAACTAAGAAGAAGAAGAGGAGACGTTGAATTTATGAAAAAAAGAAATACTTCATTGACTTATTATAATCAAAGTACATAAACCTCTATTTATAATAGAGGAAGGTAGTAGAGTCCAATTACAATTAAACTACCTTTGTCCCAATTACACCCAAACTCCAACACTTAAAGATAAATCCTAGCATAATTAAATAACCCAATATAAATAGAAGACTAACATGACTAAAAAACCTTTAAACTGAAACTCCTTTATGAGACCAACTTCCATAATAATTGTGGCTATGTTAGACTTCTTATTGTGTAAGACTTCGTATGCCACTGATGTGAAATTTAATTACATCGGCTTTTATACCTCATAAGCGTACGAATCGTTCATGTAATCTAGCGAAAAGCGAGGGGCATATCCACAGGGAGGACTGAATTTTGTGTATTATTCAGTCAACTAGCCTAACTAAATATGATAAATTAATCTGAACTAAATACTGATTATCTCCTAAATTATCAAACAATGA